>NW_027531893.1:3254077-3588980 GCF_008692635.1 Crocuta crocuta
GAAGATGAGGCCTAGTAGCAGAGGGAGGGATTGGCATGTAGATGTCAGTATCTTTAAGTCATTAAATCAGAAAGGCGTTAAGCAAAAATGTCTTCTTGATGTGAGATGGCAAATTTATTAAACAGTGAATGGTGCTGGCCTTTCTCCTCCCCCTTATCTACTAAAATAAATTCTGGCTTCATCTACTCAGTTTCTCGCACTCTCACCACCCCCCATCCCCACCAATCCCCAAAAAAGGTCCTGTCTTGTTCCACTTGTCTTTGGGGCTTTTGTGATGGACTATTAGACAAAGGAATGTGGACTGAATGTGAGTATAAAATGGTTTGAGGATTAAAACTTTCATGGAAGTTTTTCAGAGGAATTTCAAAGAGAGTAGCACAAAATATGAGAGAGGAGCTGATGAGTGAGGGAAGAATTTTAAATATTGCATTGGAAATGTGCCTCCTTCATGGACTTCAAGAAATACATGTGAAGGGCTTAAATTTTTAAAAATTATCTCCTTGGTTGCATTCTGACTGTATTGTTGATATGAGCCTGGACCTCATGGACTATGACTCCAGAAACATCCAACAGCTGTGCATATATCTTGTTGAAGCTGCAGGAAAGGGAAGGAGCCTCTATAGTGACTTAGGTGGTAAATCAAAAATAATAGTAGAGAACAAATTATTACTTGCTTTTTGTGGATCATTATTGATCTTATCTTTAGTGATGAGCTTATTTTCTGCTTTGTGTAGTGAACATAAAAGTGTAACGGTTTTAAGTGGTTACTTGCTGACTTCAGTTCTCCTACTTTTCTCAACTAAATTCTCCCCCACAGGAATTTTCAAAGACATGACCTCTACAGTTAGGGAGCTACTATTATAGTTTTCAAAACTTATTTTTTATAAGTTTCATTGCTTGCCCTGACCACATAGCTTTGTCTTTCCTTCCACGCGCAAATTTCAGATATACCATCAACCTTACAAATCAACATGTATATAGATGTGCCTTGATGCCCTAGTCTCTCTCGTCCCCCCATCTCTGTTTTTCTCTCTCTTTTACACACACACTTCACTTATTTATTGGCACAGCTAAAAAGGTGGAAATAAGAAAGGATTAATAATGCATGTCCCTTGGCCCAAGTCCAATAATTGATAACAGTTCTGTAAGTCTCATAATTTTAGCCATTATAAAAAGCCTCCTGTGGTTTAAAAGATACTTAGTGAAGGTCTGGATGCCTGGCAAGATGTGACTTGAATATTGCTGTAATCTGAGTTGAGTAAGTTTGACAAGATCCTAGCTATAGCTAAAGAGCCTAGCTTCCAAAGGCTCTATTTATGGCCAGGTGGATCTCAAATATATAAAGTGATGAATGCCATAAAAAGCTGCAGGGGAGTCACAGCATTGAGTTAGCATTGGCTGAGTCCTGCCGGACAAGCAACCTTTAGGAGGAGCCTGATCAGGTTCAACCCAGAGTTATTTACAACTTCTGTTCTACAATAGCAACATCTAGTGTTGAACAGCTTTCTCATTAACTACGTGGTCTTACCAGAGGCAGTGTTGTCGAAGAAAAACCAGATTTGGACAATACTTAGAGCAGTGAAAACAGATTTTATTCAGAAAAACTGTTGCAACAGGGGAGAGACCTCAGTATAGAACTGGGCTCAATTCTGAGTATAACAAGGGAAAGCAAGAATTTTTACCCAAGGACCAGGCTGAGGGTTGGTGGGTGGAAAATTACTAAGGGAAAGTATCAGCATTAAGAGGGAATTCTGGCTAAACTGACCTGGTAGAGCTGTTGGTGACGGGTGATCAGATATCACTTGCGGGTGGGTATCAGAGGGTAAGGAACATGATTAGATTTTGAAGTCATATGATCAGCCAACATAACAAAAATCTTGCTAAAAATCTGGACAATGCAGAGAGGAACACAAAAACCCAAAAGCCAAGGTTTAGGTGAAAAAATGGCTCAGAAGAGCCTGACTCAAGTTTAGACAAGGACAGACTCTTGTCAGTATGAATTGGCTGAGTAATCTGTTTCTGCACTCATGTTCTGTGGCTCAAGTGTGTGGTTCAGAATGGGTCAATATCAAGGGCACCTTCAGAGCTTGCCCTTCCCATTAGTCCCACACCTAATGTCAGCCTCTATGAAGTTGTCTTTTTTCAGCTTGTGATAACAGATATAAAATTTCACTCAAATCTACCTCTAATGTATGTTATGAACATACAATTTGCTATTTTGAATTTTTTTCTTTCTTCAATCCTCTAATTCAATAGAACCTAACTGAAGATGGTGAGTCTAATGGATCTTCACTACGAGAAGTACTAGGAAAACCTATTCCCCCGAAGTTTTTGCTTTTCTACAAGTGTTAACTAGTCAACCAAGGTAAACTCTTTATTCTCCCTGACAAGAGACTTTCTTTACACTGAAATTCCTGTGTCTCCTGGGAAATCTTATAGTAGCTTCCATCAGTAAGCCTCCCTGAGGAAACTACAAGTTCATTTCAACTTTACTTTTCACACACCTTCAAAAATATAATCTTTTGCCTTAGCCTTATTTGTAATGAAAAATCACTTTCTGGAAGGGGCGCCTGGGTGGCTCAGTCAGTTGAGCGTCTGGCTCTTGGTTTTGGCTCAGGTCATGATCTCACAGGTTCATGGGTTCCAGCCCCCCATGGGCTCTGTCCTGACAGCATGCAACCTGCTTGGGGTTCTCTCTCTCTGTCCCTCCTGCACTGGCGCTTTCACCTGTTTCAAATTAAATAAATAAATAAACTTAAAAAAATCACTTTGAGAAAGACAATATTCTATCTTAAGAATTAGGGAATTGTTTTAAATAAACTTCTAGTTTTCCAGCCTTGGGTGGTGACATGGGACTGACCCCTGGAGTGTGTTTGAAATACCACTCCAGCACTGCCACAGCTTTTGAATCTTTCTTTGATGAGGAAGTGATATAGTGCCACGAATGACCTGCTCCTTTCCTCCTGAGAGCATGTAGTTCAAACCCTAGAGGCTTTAGTTTCTCTAAAAAAACCCACTTATTGTACTTTGGGCACTTCGTTGAGCTGCACTAGAAACATAATCTCTTCTGATTTGTCATTCACTCCTCTACGAATATGTGTGTGTCTAGCTTCTCTTCCGAAGGTCACTTGAGCTTTCCATCAGCCTTCTCATTTCTCCCCATTTCTCATTTCCTTGCATATGTGATATTTTGGGGAAGAAAAAGTAAATGCCACCATGACATTTAACTATGATTTCCATACCTCCATTCAGCAGGGAGCCAAACCACTCAGAAGTTCATAGTGTTATCTTATACTGAATTTTGCTGGCCCACATCAGTATTCTCCAACTCTTGCAAGGATGTGAGGCCATGACATTCTACCTACGTAGAGTGGGGATGAAGTATGAGGGCTAAGTCTGAGGGATGTGTATCTTCCCTGCACCTCCTGTGTTGAGGCAAAGGCCTTCAGACTTTGTCTGCTGTATGAAGACTTTCAAACACTGAGAGACTGACACATTCCACAGATCTTACCTCCTCAAGTGAGCCATGAATTACTCAGGCCTAAATTTCAGTCACCACTGAGTAAGAGATAACTGTCTTTTCTGTGATTAAACATGCGTTGATGAGTCACTTACATATATCCTGTTTTCACTATCGTTGTTAAACTGAAAACAGTTGTACAGAAAAGAATATTTGGATCAGTGCATTCTCCACTTAAGATTCTCCTTAAGAATCATTTCCTAGTATTTTATATACCATCCTCTCTTTTCTGCAGAGATTATTACTAAATAAAGATACCTGAATGTAGGCTTAAAAAGTCCTAGTGAGAATTAACATTCTTTAGAAAAATTGAAAATCTCATGAATTAGCTCAATTTATATAAGAAATTTTGTTTTATCACATAGGCTAAGATTTGGTACAGTTTCCTTGGAATCAACTTGGTAATGGACACACAGTGATAATAATTTAACTTGATCTAGATTTATTTGAAATGGATTATAAAATTTTTGAAAATCACAATCAGAAAAAAAATAAGTAAAACTATATGCCAGCAATATTTTGTTTCATTTAACCAAGTTAATTCATTGGTAAATTTCTTAAGAACATACACAGAAAAGAAAAAAGATAAATGCATGCACAGGAATCATTCTGAATATCACTGTGAGAAGTTTATTTAAAGTATTTTTAAGGGTGCTTTGGTAGAAAAAATTATGCAGGATAGAATTTGATATTAACTGCTCTAAATTTGTAAGGATTGAGGCCCTGGCTAGCAAGGGATCACACAATCAGTTTAAGAAGGAGAGTATATTGTCAAAAATTCCAGAAATCTAATGAATGTCTATTCTTGATGACCTCATTCTATGTTACCTGTTCTTTCTACAGGAATCCTTATATTTTCTTAACAGATTCATCAAACTAGTGCCTTTTATGTATATATCTTTTGCATTGTATAGCAATTTATTTGTATTTTATAATAATTTCTCCTGAAAGAGTCCATTTTTATGTCACTAAAATTGACATGTATGCTTAGTTTAAAAACAATTTTTAATTAGTCCCCTTATTTTAAACACCATGACACAACTTATCTTGGTCTTTCCAGTTTCAAAAATATCACTTAAGCTAGTTATTTAATTGGACGCCTGGGTGGCTCTGTCAGTTACGCAGCCAACTTCGGCTCAGGTCATGATCTCACAGTTTGTGGGTTTGAGCCCTGCATCAGGCTGTGCTGACAGCTCAGAGCTTGGAGCCTGCTTTGGATTCGGTGTCTCTGTCTCTCTCCGCCCCTCCCTCACTCATGTTCCGTCTGTCTGTCTCTGTCTCTTTCTCAAAAAAAGAAAAAAATTAATTAATTAAAAAAATAAAAACTAAGCTAATTCTTTAATAAAACTGGAAACCTTTTGCTTCTTCTGACGAAAGAATGGATTTACTTCTCATGTACATCATATAATGAAAATTGCACAAATGCTAGAGGCTGCAAAGCCATCAACTTTCTGCTTAAGCCACACAAAACATACATTTTTAAAGAGGCAGACATGTATTTGTATAGGCATTTGTGAATTAAATGCCAAAAGAAGTTCTGTGCCAAACTATAGTCACCTCTTTCACCTGAGGGAAATCCATAGAAGTTAATACATCAGGTTTTGTCAGAGTTACATATTTCACTTAACCATAGTATATTTTGTAGTTACTAGAAAATATGTTCCTTTTTGTTGGTGGTGGTATTTTTTATTGATGTATAGTTTACATAGAATGTAAGTCATTCTTTTTGCATTTTGAAAAATGGATCGCAATCAAGATACAGTACAATTTCACTCATTCTCCCAAATTCACTTATGTCTCTTTTGTCATTATCTTTTCTCCTACGCATTATCGTACTTAGTCCCTGACATACAAAACCTCTGACTGCATTGTTTTCCATCCCTATAGTTTGCCACTTTCAGAATGTCACATAGACAGAACTAGACACTATGTAACTCTCTGAGTTGGCTGAGCAAATTCTTTTTACCTAGCATAATGCCTTTGCGATTCACCAGCACTGCTGTGTGTATCAGAAGTGTATTCCTTTAAATGGCTAAGTAGTATTCCCCTGATTGATGTACAACTGACGGTCACAAAACTTGTCCTAAATTTGGCAATTAGATAAAACTGCTATAAATACAGTATTTATTTCATTCTTTCCGTATTCTTAAATCCCATTTAAAGTGCGGATAAATTCATGGAAATGGGAATGGTATAACAATGCATTCTTGTCAAAGCATTAAATATATTTTTGGAAAACATAAATATATATGTTTTCTTGACAAGGCAATATATTGCTTTTGATCAAGATAGAGGCAACTATTTCTTTGTCATCTAGGAATTCTTTACCACTGAGGTTTAGGCCTAGAGTATAATCCTCATCCATTTGGGACTTCATCGTCCTCAGTGTACATGTATATAAATTATTAAAACATGGAGTAGTGCGTCTTCCTTTATCTTTGTGTTACTTTTGCTTCAGTCAGTTGCTATAATTAGCATGTGTTAGTGTTCTAATTTATAGACATTTATCAAAATTAAGATTTTAAATTGTTCTCTGGGGAAATATCAGCTTACTATCCCTCCATCTATAGCTCTTCTCCCTGCAGCAAATTCATGATTAATCAAGGAAATGTTCTTAATAACTGTCTGTCTTTGATTATTTAAGGACTCCCCTACCTAGAGACACAGTATGAACTAGATGTCCTTTCACATTCTTTTTGACTCTGCACATATGCTTATGTTCATGTATTTATTCATCCACGTTAAATTATATCAAACTGTATGACACATTTTAGCCCCAAATATTAATATTGTTCTTCCATATAACTCTTTCTCTGTAGAACTAGAGAATATTTTACAATGGAGTCAAGTGAATGACAGACTTTCAAGAAGACTCAATTAGAAAATTCTTATGAATGCATATATGCACAAATTGAGAATCCTTCATACATATATATGTATACATATATGTACAATTGAGGCAGAAATAAAGATGATGTGAGAAAATAACGAAGCTACTTACCATTTTAAAGCAATATTGTTTGCTAATCTAAAATACCATATTTATAACTATTCAATTCCTCCTGGATCTTATCCCTCTGTTCCTTTGGTTAATACACGTAATATTTCCTTTCTACCTCAGAACTTCTAAAGGATTCTGAGCAGCCTCCTTACACTAAAAAATTAACTCTGAGGAAATTAATGGGTAGAGTAATGAATGTCTTCTCTTTTTTTCCTCCTCAGAATGGAATGAGAACAGAAGGCACTAGAGATAATTTTCCATAGCAGTTTTAATTAACTTAAATATGGAATGAAATTAAAATATTATACAAAGAAACCTAGAGCTGTGCTCTTCTCTTCTCCATTACAACAGGTGACCACAGCTATACAACAACAACAAAAACAACAACAATCTAGCTCATCTTTCAACCATTTTCCCTTCCAAAACTGAGTTTGGAGAGGTAAGGATCAAATCTCTATATTTCATAAATATTCCTAGTATAGTGTCTTTTATACAACCATATTCAAAAATTCAATAAATATGGGTTAAAATACCTCCCTGTAAATGTTTTCTGTAAATAATCCAAGAGTTTAATAAACAAATAATTGCTACCTGTGCCCTGGATGACAAAGGGAAAACAAAAGCATCCCCCTCTTCTTCCATTCTCTGATTTCCAGGAAATTTACAGAAACAAATATTCTCGATATGTGATGTTCTTATATGTACATGTGGGCAATCCATTTATTAGGGACGAATGTAGTATGTGGTCAATTATTTAGTGGGGACTGAGGGTGGGACTTGGCATATAAGAAATCAGTGTGAAACAGTCTGCTAGTATACCTCTATAAGCACATGACTTTGTACATTACAGAATGGCTTTATGGGCAACACCAACACTGTGATACGGGTACTAGGAATTGGTTCAGGGTATGGACTTTGCAGTCAAACTGTTTGGACACCTGTCCTGCTCCACTAATTAGTGCCAGGGATGTTGATGAGTTGGTTTCTCTAAACTCACCTTTATCATTCTTTTTGTTTGTTTGTTTTGTTTTATTTATTTCTGAGACAGAGAGAGAGAGAGACAGAATCCGGAGACAGGCTCCAGGCTCTGAGCTAGCTGTAAGCACAGAGCCCGACACGGGGCTTGAACCACAAACCATGAGATTGTGACTTGAGCCGAAGTCAGTCGCTTAACCGACTGAGCCACCCAGGTGCCCCTCGCTTTTATCATTCTTGATTGTACTAACTACCTCATAGGGTCATGGAGACTACATAAAGCGTTGCTTGCCAGGTGCTTAGAAAGCACCTGGCACATAGTCAGTGGTCTATATATGTTAATGATATTATGTTCCGGGCCATTTATTACATTCACTGGACAGGAAAAGTTATCTTGTTATATATTTCTGTATGCTTTCATTTTCCAGGTAGTGTGGTAAATTAAAACAAAACAAAACAAACACTCAATGTAAGACCAAGATAAGCTAAACAGAAATATAGCTATTCTCAGAGCAATTAAACCAACGGAAATTGTGACACGGAAGTAAGTATAATAGAAAATACTCTTCAGAACTGCCGTGGTTCTTGGAAAGTACTTAGAAGCGATAGCATCAAAGGAAGACAATCCAGAGAAGACTACCTCTGCAGGCTCTGGAGGCCAAAAATTGCATTTTCAGGTGATTTAGCCAATGTTTAAATTCTTTCTTGAGGGGCGCCAGGGTGGCTCAGTCAGTTGAGTGTCTGACTCTTGATGTCAGCTCAGCTCATGCTTTTAGGGTAAAGGGATCGAGCCCTTCATTGGGCTCCATGCTGAATGTGGAGCCTGCTTGAGATTTTCTCTCTCTCTCTGCTCCTCTTCCCCTCTTCTCTGTTCATGCACTCTCTCTAAGATTAAAAAAAACCTTTCTCTTTCTTGATATTATCACTATGAGGAGCATGGAAATTTTTATAAAATAAATGTTTATATTTTTACTTCTGCCTGCAATAGCTGGTTGCTGTGAGCCAGAGAAAGAGGCAGGAGAAGTGAAAAGAGAATAGGAAAGGATGGAAGGGGTGAGGAGAAAATTATTAACTGTATATTATTGTAAGCTTATGATAGCACGTTCACTTTTTAAAAAGTGGACAAGACTTTACAAAAGATAAGGAAAAGAACAAGCATTTATGAATCAATGAATACGTGCTAAGCACTCAGCTAGGTGCCTTATTTATATGATTTTACCAAATCTTGTCATTAATTTCACAGGGATATTCAGTCAGAACAGGCAACAACTGTGGTAACAACTCTCAGTGCTTAAAACAGCAAGGTTTTATTTATTTATTCTTTAATGTTTATTTATTTTTGAGAAAGAGATAGCACAAGTGGGGGAAGGACAGAGAGAAAGAGGGAGACACAGAATCCAAAGCAGGCTCCAGGCTCTGAGCTGTCAGCACAGATGCGGAGCTCAAACTCACGGACTATGAGGTCATGACCTGAGCCAAAGTCAGATGCTTAACCGACTGAACCACCCAAGTGCCCCCCAAAACAGCAAGATTTAAATCCAACTACTTCTCAAAGGCAGCTCTTCTCCATGTGGTGGCTCAGACTTGCAACTCCATATGATATGCATACATGTTTCCAAGATTGTCCCGGGAAAGAAATACACTTCTGTAAAGTTTCATAATGCTAATTCGCATTTTTCCTCGGAAATGACATATTACTTCCCCTCATATTTCTTTGGCCAAAGTAAGTTACAGCATCATGCATAGTAAGCTCAATGGGCAAAAGAATGCAATTCCCTCTTGTGCCCCATAGGACGAGAGCCAGAAATTCTGGTGAGGATTATTGATGTCTATCAAAAAAGAAGACTTCTTATTTTGAAGATGAGGAATTTGAGATTCAGAGACAGTAACAACTTTGGCAAAAATCACTCTGTTCTGATAATGGAGTATTAGAATGTAAGACTCTTAAATCTATATTCTTTCAATTGCACGATGTTGCTTCACATATATTCATGTTCGTAGTTACATTAATGTGACACACCAAACATATTTTCTCCTTAAATCAATGTGGAAGTGAGCATTGTAAGTTATTAGTTAGCCAGCTACATGCAAATTACTGCATCTATTATTATAAACTACTAATACCATACTCATGTACTTTGGAGTGAGTTATTTTTACCCACTGATGATGAAATAAAATAGCTTCAATTTTGCAGTGTTGGTATATTTCTTGTTGTTTTGTTTTTTGTTTTCTAAAGGTTTTGAACACTCATGTGTCCTGAAGAAACCTCTGTTGTGCATTTACAGCATAATAAAATCCATGGCATGCAGTTCAAAGAAAGTGCACCAATTAGGCTAAGAACATTTTCCAGATTCAAGGAAGCCTTCTCCACATTTGAGCATGGTCTATGGATCAGTGAAGATATTAGTTCAAAGGAACTAGTCAGTTTAGTAAAATAAGTACCTTGGTTACCCATTAAATTTGCCTTTGTAAATAAAGTACAGTGAGTTTCCCTTTGATCTGAGGAAGATAGCTCAGCATGCTATACATAGCACAGAGATGAAAGTAGACAAGCCTGCTTTAAATGAAATATGTCACCGAGTGATATAAAGCTTTCAAACTCTTCTGAGCAGAAGCAGAAGTAATCCTGTAAGCAATGTCCTTTCTTTGCAATATTTTCTGAGGGCATTTGGCATTAATTTCAGGTTATTTTTTATTAATATGAATCAACAATAGGCAATGCATGGAAAACGTTATAAAACATTAGGCATAACTATGATCAATGATTTATGATAGACTGCATGTATCTCTTTCCATTTGTTGAAGATTACATCTTCCTCTCATATTATTTCTTCAAGAATCCCTTGTCACTGTCCTTTCTGAACAGGACATCAAATTTTTTAAATTTAATAAAAATGCCTCTATAACCTTATATCTTATTTTCCCTTGGCTGGTCATCAAGACTTGTCATTATTGGTACAGGATGATGCATTTAAAAAATAGAAAATAGGAAAAGTTAGACTCTTGTGTTTTCCATTTCAGTGACCCATTCCTAGTTTCTGGTAGAGTTCTTCTGGTGCACTTCCTTCCTCCAAACTTTACGCTGTTTTTAACAAATTCAGGCCAAGGTTTTTGCCAATATTTAGCTTATATTCCAAGAGCTGGTATCATAATAGAGGATTTGAACCCAAAGGAATAAATCCTCATTGGAAGAATGTTCAACAAGGGTAAGAGATGAGGTGCAAAAAAGAGGCCTTAGTAGTGTGCAGTAAATGGCTCCTACTGGTATTCTTTTTAAATTTAATTTATATACATTTTTATTTTTTAAGTGATCTCTACACCCCATGTGGGGTTCATACTCACAAGCGGGAGATGAAGTCACAGGCTCTACAGACTGAGCCAGCCAGGTGCCGGTCTCACTGGCATTCTTGACACCTGTTTGGGAAGCTGACCCTGGTTGAGGGATGTACCTATGTATGATAATTCCTACCTCTGCCTTGTGGCCATCTGATTTTATAGTCTTTTTAAAAACTCGTTGAAGAGGGGCACCTGGGTGGCTCAGTTGGTTAAGCAGCTAACTTCGGCTGAGGTCATGATCACATGGTTTGTGGGTTCCAGCCCCACGACCGGCTCTGTGCTGACAGTGCAGAGCCTGGAGCCTGTTTCAGATTCTCTGTCTCCCTCTCTCTCTGCCCCTCCCCAACTTGTGCTCTGTCTCTCTATGTCTCAAAAATAAATAAAACAAAAAAAAATTTTTTTTTTAAATAAAAACTTGTTGAAGAAACCTTATTTTTTGAAGCCCTGAATTATTTATAAGGTTTGGGCTTCCAGTATTTACATGACTGCATTTTTATTTGACAATTTATAAATGTGCCTATTTTTCAACTGAGTCATTGTCATAAACAATGCTTTCCATTTTTTGTTCAGAAGTTATTTTCACTAAATTAAAATTACGTTCATATTTGACAATGTGTTTTTTGAAGATTATTAAATGAATTTTCTTTTATATTTTTTAATTAGAGAAAAATTATATGTAGATAAACACAGAATTATAATTCTGTATCCTTAAGCCAGATATAGTAGGCAGAATAATAGCCACCCAAAGATGTTGCTATTCTAATTCTTAGAACCTATGAACATATTATCTTACATGAATAAAGAGACTTTGAAGATATGACTAACCTTAAAGACTTTGAAATGGGGAAATCAACCTAATCACATGAGTCCTTAAAAGAACCTTCAGGCAGAGAAGAGAATCCGAAGGAAGAATGGACAGAGAGAAGGAAGAAGAGGCCTTAAGCCAACAAGTATGGGCAGTCTCCAGAAGCTGTGAAAGACAAGGAAACACACCATCCCCTAGAGCCTCTGAAAGGAAGCAGCCTTGCAAGCATCTTGATTTGAGCCTACAGAGACCATCTTGATTTGAGCGTACGCAGACCCATGCTGGACTTCTGAGCTTCAGAATTGTGATAAATGTGTGCTGTGTTAAGTCACTTTATTTGTGGTACTTTATTACGGCAGCAATAGAAAAATAATGCTGATTTTGGTGCCCACAGTGAGGTTTGAACCCATGCAGCACACAGTATACCAGGTATTGCCTTTCCATTAATTAGAGAAGAATAAATGCCTAGAAATGGAATTGAATAATGAATGCAAAACACAAAGCTACATATACAACTTCACTTAATAACTTTTTGTGTGCAGCAGTTCTGTTTCTTTTTGGTTCTCAATGAAAACAGCTTTATTGATTTCTCTAGTTACATTCATAACATAAGAACATTAATGCAGGAAAAGAAAAAAAAACCTCAAAGAAACTAACCAAAAACAATCTGAAATCTCATTATCTTAAGAGATCTTTCATTAACATTTTTATGATTGTCATTTCACACATCTCTATTATTATACATACATACACGTGCATAAAATTTTACTTAAATTGAATCATTACACTTGCCATTTTTATTGTGGATAAATTATTTTTTCTTTGAAATTTATCATTCATATACAAAAATATGAAGACAGATAGCTAATGTGTTTGTGGTAACAATAAGCACTCAGATTAAGGAATAGAACATTCATAGTACTTCGAAAGTGCCCTGTGCTTCTTCCTAATTACATTTCCCTCCCTCTCATCCCAGGAGGAACTTCATTTTTTACTTTGATACTAATCTTCCCTTGCTGAAAAAAATAAATTCAGCACCTATGTATTTATTCCTAAGCAATTATTTTTTAGTTTTGAAAAACTGAGCAGCAAAGCAGACATATCCATAAAAAGAAATCAATTACTGCCATTGCATGAAGGTTCCCGGGAGGATGCAAACAGGAGAGAATCTCTCCGTCTCACTGAGTAGTTTTAGCTCCACAGAATCTATTATGACTTTCCTGGGGACTGGCTCATCCTTCATGAATTTGGAATGGAGAGAACTAAGATGGAAGTATAATGGATCATGGCAGAGACATGCAAAGGGTGTTTAGAAAGGCAGAATATCTTCCAGGCCCATGCAACTTGACATCAACCTGATTTAATATGTTAACAGAATTTAAAAAGAAAAAGGAAGGAAAAAAAAAACCACCACAACTCCCTGCAAATGAGAAAAGGGATTGATCTGCAATGGAAGCATGGGAAGATGAGAATTCCAGGGGCAGATACTGGCCGTGCCTTTCTTGCCCCAACAGGGGCTGAAGCAGTCCTGGTCCAGGTACCCAAACAACACTTTCCCAGATGCTGTGGCAGATGGGATCACTCCTTCCTGTGGAGATGGATGTCACCAAGGCTCAGGGAGCATTCATTCCCCAATCTTTATGTGGAAGGATTCCCTAAGAGAAAACTTCCTGGCCTCTCTTTCCCCAGTTTACCCCTTCTAGCAGGAAAAGAAATGTGTTATCTAATAAGTGAAATGTGGAAGAGAGAGATGGCACTCTGCCACCTTCTTTGTCTCTCTTTCTCTCTCAGTGTCTCCCTCTTTGGAAACCAGTCTTCCCACAGAATGCATGCTTTTTCGTTTCTCTGCTTCCCCGTAGTCAGGGGCCTGGCTATAAGGGAAACTGGTATTGAGCAGTTATACTAGTGATAATGTCATTTGGTCTAATTCAGCGAAGGAATAGCATCAAGTGCGCTTAGTAAGGCAGCTAACGTTGTGTCTCTACATTTTGAGCTGTATCTGTGTGACTCCATATTTGCTTTTTAACTGGTACCAAACTTTCGGGGCAGGAAGGATAATATATGATTATTTAAATCATAGATATATTTAATTTCTCTTGTTCTGATTCATACTCACCAGGCAATCTTCACGTAATAACTCACCTCTTCATGAGTCTTGATTAAAGGAAGATAAGGTATGCACCAGAAGATTTTAAGTGCCTGGCTTTCTTACCAGCCCTACTTCTCCTTGTAATTAATACATTGGCATTTTGTCTTGATAATTTACTTTTGTGATCCTGGTTAGTGTGCATCTGCCTTAAAGAGATGTGTCTGTTCATAGAATGATGTTAGAAGTTGTGAGCAAAATTGTCAGACAAAGCTCCAAGATATTTCAGAATTCAATCCAATATGGTTTTAATACCAGGAAGAGTTGGGTAATTTGATTAGTGTGAGAAAATGCAGAAATGCCTTACATTCAAGTATCTTTACACCTAGATATGAATATATTTACTTGTCTTAAGAACTAAGGAAAGCAAAATCCAATTAAGAGGCATGACCACCTGGGTAGGACTCTAACCTGACTTGAAAATTAGATAATCATGTGATTCATTTCTAATGGTCATGAGCTCCATGAAGTTTTCTTCTTTCACTTAAAGTCCTTATTATAGTCTGCTATATTCTACAGGGTTCAGCATGTTTCATCCCTATCAGAGACAGGATCCAGTCTTATCAGGGGACTAGTCTCAATTCATTGAGGAGCTGAGAAGGCAACTACAAAAGTTGTATGGTGATATAACCCCTAACATTTTGTGAGATGATATATGTTTCTTCCTTTGTGGAAAAGAATGTTACACTCTAAGAAGATTTAGAATTAATTGTACAAATGTTTTAGAGGTCCAAAAGCTATTATTAATATTTTACATTAATTAATGTATGCATACTTGCTATATTAGATATTTATAAAGTAGAGGCACCAGGATGGCTCAGTTGGTTAAGTGGTAGACTCTTGATTTCAGCTCAGGTCATGATCTCATGGGTTCATGAGTTCCAGCCCTGCATTCGGTTCCTTGCACTGACAGAACTCCTTGGGATTCTCTCTCTCTCTCTCTCTCTCTCTCTCTCTCTCTCTCTTGCATTCTCTCAGCTCCTTCCATGCCTACTCCCTCAAAAGAAATAAACTTAAAAATATATCTGCAATATATAGGACACTTTTACACCTGGCTAATTAAAAACTGATTTATTATATACAGTATTTGAACATTTAAAAAACTTAAAGGAAACCATTTTTAAAGTTTCATTTATTAATTTTCTAAGTATTGCTTAAATACTTGAAAAAGTGTGCTAGATAATTTATGTATGTGTTGAAAGAATTTGAGCATTTTAAATGTATTAATGCAGTTTAAAATGTTAAAAGCAGTTTAATTAACAAGGTTTATAACCCCTTTTAAATAGTAATTAAAGGCTTCTTTTAAAGTGTGAAAATTTGCTAGTCCTCTACATGGGATAATAAGGTTTATAAAATAAACTGACAACTGTAAAGAAGAACTAATCCTTGTTTCCTTATAACTATAATAAATTGAATATTTAAAAAATTAACAAACCATTAAGGATTTTCTCCCCATGTAAAAACCAGTCTGGAGGAATAAAAACTCTTATTTAATAGAAATAACTTTTAGTATCAGACACAAATCAACCTCAAAATGTTGAAGCCAGTGCCCCAGTTAGCCATGGTAAACTCACTAGAGAAGGCCAACCTCGGATGTTGCTTTGGGAGATGGGCAGCTGACCTTTACCGTACTGCAATCTGACCACATTATTGGCAATTCCCTTCCTTTTTTGAAACCTTGACAACTTTTGAGGTGCTTTATTAAAGTAAGTTATTTCATTAGAATAATGCATATCTTTTTATTTATTTTTAATTTTTTAATGTTTTATTTATTTTTGATAGAGAGAGCACAAGCAGGGGACGGGCAGAGAGAGAGAGAGATGGGGGAACAAAGGATCTGAGGTGGGCTCCATATTGACAGCAGTGAGCCCAATGTGGGGCTCAAACCCACAAACCGTGAGATCATGACCTGAGCCAAAGTCCGACGCTCAACCAACTGAGCCGCCCAGGTGACCCTAAAATAATGAATATTTAAAATACAACATATCATTGAGATTAAAGCACACACTTTAATTAATCACAGGCTCATATGGTTCTCAAGCAAGTCAGCTCTGTAATAAGGAAGATAGGCTTGTAATTTTAATAATAGAATTTACCTAACTGCCTAATGGCTTTTTAAGAGTTTGCACTTCAAAAGAGCTTTTGTCCTCTCTCTAGGTCCTCTTGTGATGCATGAATAGATCACTAGTTTTTAATGGAAGAAGGGTTTGGAAACTAGACAGATCTTGGTTTGAAACCAGTTAAGCCTTAGACTAGTTCTGAAAACTCGGGCAGATGTTCAACCTCTAAGTTCTCACTGTCCATTGGGAATAGTAATACCTGCTTTATAGGGTTGTTGTGAAGCTTAGAGGTATTACATGGCAAGAGGTGGCACACAACTGGCCCTCAATGAGTAAGACATGATTCTCATGGGCAGTGTGAAGTCAGGGTATGCATGTATTGTTAGGTGAGAAAGGGTTAATTTCTGCAGTGGGTTGAGTGTGTGTGTGTGTGTGTGTGTGTGTGTGTGTGTGTACACAGAGGACCAGCTGCCTCAAAAATATGCCGCTGCAGTGAATCATGGCTGGCTGCCAAACAGAGGCTCCAAAGCCCCTTGTACAATGTTAGGCAACGATCTGCATAGTGTAAACGATACCCCACAAGAACTCTAACTTCAGACTTCATGGGGTTGAAACTCTGGCTGCATACAATCTCCCAGAGATCACATATCCTATATCCATTGGAGTGAGAAGAATCCCTAGGCCCAACAATTACCATACACTAGATTTGGGGCTGCCTACTTTAAGTCCTTAAGGTCTCCTTCATTCACCAGCCAAATACCCTGGTGTTAGTTTTGTTCATATAGCCAATGGCTGCCCGAGTTCTTTTTTTTTTTAATCATGATTATTTGTTGCAAAATATGAGACTTTGAAACTCTTGTGGAAACTGTAAAAAGTGGTTGTCATCTACATACCGTTGTGGTTGTTGAAATTCTCAAAGTGTCATTTTATATCACGTGCCAACACTAAACAACATTAAAAGAATCAAATACAATGAAATAGAATTGAGAGAGAGAGAGAGAGAGAGAGCTTGCAAAGATGTTGACAGTACTTGGATAACGAAATGTGAGACTTTTTCAGAGAGCTATATGAAAGGAAAACAATTCCCTCTATTTCAGCCTTACTGAAATTTATTATTCTTCAATGAAGTCTTTGTACATCTAAAGACACCTTCTAAATGGAATAACAGAGATGAGATCTAGTGAACTACAGAAGAAAATTGAAGACCAACTCCATGAACTCAAGAACATTGAAATTAAATACTTTACCATGATTTGAATACACTTTGCTGCTATCTCCTCTTTAGTATGCCAAAAACCAAAATTTTCCAACTGATAAACTGTATCTTTAAATCCTTCCCAGGCTGGTCCAGAGGAAACTGAATGTTTTAGGCATTGAAATATATGTTGATTGACTAACTTTAAATTGCCTTCAAGAGTTAGTTATGCTTCTTACCATGATGTAGATTTTGATTGAGTGAAACTATTTTTATTATACTGTTTTAGAGAAGTTCACTTATTTAATTTGAAAAAATATGTTGACAAAATCTCCTAAGGCAATTTTTAGACACTGGGGAGATGAAGGACAGAGACTGCCGTTAAGGAGGTTACAATCTAGTGGAGAATATAGGCTAACAGGTAATTATGACACACAAGTTATGTGTTAAAAGAGGTTTCACAGGGTGTTATGGAAGCATCAATGAGGGGGACTTAATTAAGCCTAGGCCTGTCAACGAGTTCAGTTTTAGGTGTATGCTGTTGAAAATGCCAGAGTGGTCATCAATAGAAGGTGGATGTATCATGTTGCAATTTTGGAGCAAGTAAAGGTTATAGATGGAACTCTAGGGACCATTCACAATTAGGAAAACAATCAAAGGCCTCTAAGAAGCATTCAATATGTAAATTCTATGCTAGTCCTTATGATTACTTTCAAGTGTACATGAAGATGCCTTTTACCCTAAAGTATTTAGAATAACTTAAGAATTAAAAGAGAAAGAGTTTTGATGACAGATTTGGTCAGGAAAATGTAAGAAGGAAGCAAAGTCTTTAAAAACTTAAAATTTCTCATTTCAATTGCAGAGAATCTTTTGATTAATCTGTTTAACACAATTTATAAAATTAATAAAAATTAAGTCATAAAACTATTAAAGAAATGAAAATTTGATCATAAAGGTAATATAAACAGGTTAAGGTTTCAGTTTAATTTAGTTTACTTAAAATATGTATTTTAGTTATATTCAGACCTATTTAAACAGGTATATGTCATTAATAGAAAATTTAGGAAAATTAAGAAATAGAAAATTATGCAGAAAATAAATTAATCATAATTTCATCTCTCTGTTACTCCCTTCTTAACATCTCTTACCATTTTCATATTTTCTACAATATATGTATATACATACACATGTGAGTTTCCTGGTCCATTTTAATTTGCGAGACATAAAAAGTATTCTTCTGGTCACTACTCCTTTAAATATAGAATAGCAGTATAACTTAGTAAAAAGAACCCAAATTTGAACTAGCTAGATCCATTTTGTAGTCACATGAAGTTGAATAAATTGTTGAACTTTGAGCTGGTTCACCTGGCTTAAAAGTCTAATGCTATCCTTCACTGCCATGTAAACTTGAGCAAATTTATTTACCATCAGGAACCTCAGTTTTCTATAACAATAGGACAAGAATTCCTATTGCTTATGGAGAATGAGTTGAGGAGAGCAAATATTGATGTGACAAAGGCTGACAAAGTAGTCCAATTGAGAGATCGCCATTTTCTTGATGGGCTTGTTGGCAGTGGAGACAGAATGAAATGGATTTGAGGTATATTTTGCAGTAAAATTAATAGAACTTTCCATCAGGCTAAATTCAATATAAGGGTAAGAGAGAAATTTGAGTCAAGGATAAAATTTAGGTTTCTGGTTGAAAAATGTATGAATGGTGGTTCCATTTACACTTATTGAGAAATGGTACGGTGTTCCATGACAGGGAGCTCCATGTTGCACACATGAAGCTTGAGATATTCTGCAGCCTGGTTGAATACTGGCATCTGGAGTTCCCAGTAGAGGGAGTTTGGGCTAGAGAGGTACTTTTAGGTGTCATCAAGGTAAAAATGCAATTTAAAGCTTGAGAACTAATTGAGATTGTATATGGGAAGGGAGAGACTGTGGAGGGCAAAAAAAGGAAGAAAAATAACTAGAAGGGACAGAATGGCTCAGGAAATGCAGCTGCTTCTCATTCCATCATCTCCCAGTGCCCTGCAGGGAGAAAGAGCTCTTGAAATGAATCCCACTGTCTCTTTCTCGGGTTAATTCGGCTGGGTAGGGAGGGGACAGTAAAGACATATATGAATGTCTTAAATGGAAGCAGCTGCTGAGTTTTCTGGGTAGTAATTTGATGACTATTTATTTAGCTTCAGTGAAATAATTTTGTTGAGTAGATAAAACAGTTTACAATATTCTTATGCTGGTTGTATATACCTATATGTCTTAACCAATTTTTTTTTTTAATTGGATCGGTAGATTTATAGCAGGACATTGAGATGTTTTTAAGGTGCAAAAAACTTAGGTATGCCGTATGTTAAGTTTGAGTTAGCTGAATGAACAAACATCACTGTTAAAATTCTAAAGCATTACATATCTGTTAATGATTGCTCATTTCTATTTGTGCTTTCCACATTGTAATTACATAAAATGAAAATATATTGGCAATTTACATACACTGTGTTGGTGATATAGAGTGATTTTTGGTTCATATTTAATAAAAATAATAAGCCAATGAGAGTTTAAAATTATCATTTTATGAACTAAGAAAATTGTCTTCATTTTATTTATTCTGCTTGTAAAATTGGGACCTTTTTCTCCCCCTTTCTTTTCTTTTTTTCCTGAGGAATGAAAGAGATGGAAATCTAAAGCATCCCTGTTATGGTTTGCAGTGAAGTTCCTCAGGTAAAAAACAAGTTCAGCAAGTTTTAAAGAAAAGACCTGTTAGTTAAGTAGAAGACAAATATTTTCATTAGTGCTGAGTGGAAAGAGAAAGTTTCATGTGACACGTTCAGTGTTCGATCACTTCTCACCTGAAGCCCTTTTAACTCCGAGAAAAGGCAGAAAACAAAATAATGAAGTTGAAATGAGGAGAGTTTACGAGGAGAGTTTACATCAGCAAAATATTTTCTTCTCACAAAATGCAGAAAGAAGAGATGGTGCTATTTTATTCAGCACCTTTGTAGTTTCTCATGTGAAAAAGAAACTCGCGCAATTATTTTGGATATGTCTTTGACTAGCATGGAACATTTAAAGATAATAACTAAAAAGAAGATGTTAAATATAGTAAGGAAGATTGGGAAAGGAAGGACATTCTTACAGCCCACTGCATGTGTGTGTGTGTGTCGTGGAGATTCAGGCAACATTTTATCTCACGGACCTCATCTCACACCGATATGGCACCCCGAAGGTTTCATTTACCTCCTGGAAGAGATGTGAAGTCTGGACATGCCAGAGCTGAAATAAGGTTTTTTGGGATGAGCCTCAAGAACAGAGAGAGATTTCTCTCAACAGTGGTCCTAGTCATGGGGAGCTCAATTTGAAAAGGAGAAAGTAAAGGTGTTTCATTTTAGACCTGTCAATGTAATTATTAGTGAGAAGAGTTGACTTCTATTGGTTGTGGTACCCACAACCCAGCTCCAAAGGAAGCTTGCTCCATGAAGATAAATCAAGAACTCCCATAAAAAATTTGTACAGGAAAAGCCTGTGTTCATGATCACAAACCGCTGTGATCATGAACCTATTAAAAGATCTGTTAAGCTGGCTGGAGAAAGACTAGCTCACTCCCCCACATACATGTCCTTCTCCTCCTTCATTCAAGGCGGAAGTGGAAAAGACTATGGGAAGAAAAGAGGCGCAATGGCAATGCAGTCATGCCATGGTTTGCCTACATCACTAGGAGCAACAGAGTCCTGAAGTGGAGGTCAACATTGGCAATGGAAGTTGAGCCACTATATTGGCACCTGTGTCTGTAGAACAAAGTTCTAGTGATATGAAGAGACTGGGTGGAATAGGCTGGACCATTTCAAAGGAGAGAAGGGTATACAAGCTTGCAGTTTAAAAACACATTAAAAAAAGGGCGCCTGGGTGGCTTAGTCGGTTAAGCGTCCGACTTTCGCTTAGGTCATGATCTCGCGGTTCATGGGTTCGAGCCCTGCATCGGGCTCTGTGCTGACTGCCAGCTCAGAGCCTGGAGCCTGTTTCAGAGTCTGTNTCACTCTTTCCCTCTGCAAACATAATTCTCTCATTAGGTGGAAACTGACATCACATATTCCATTCAGAGGTTATATTTAAACTATCAAATACCATTATGGTTCAGATACAAGCAAAGTAGCATGGATGTTCCAAAGCCTTGGGACAGAACCTGGAGAGCACGTGCTGCACCAACCTTAATGCTTTATTTTCTAGACAGTGGGAAGATAATGAGAGAGTGGACAGGGTGGTTGGGGAATCAAGGGCTCAGAGCTGCTGCTATTTACCAAGTAGTTCAGAGCTTTTAATATGTTAATGACCAGCATGACATTACCACTGTTTGCCAGATGACTATAAACTGATGAAATTAAATGACAGTTCTCAAAAGCTTCTTCCCTCTCAAAAACTTGAATCAATGGTGTGCAGCATATTTTTTATGTTTTACTTCAGAGAATGAATCTGAGCATGCTTCCTTGATTATTCGTCAAGTATTTATTTTATTAAACATCAATTTTGATGATAGAAGAGATTTTAGAACTACTTATTCTGAAACTTTCCTTATACCCCAGATCTATAATCAAAACTGAATTATTACCAAATGGCTTTTATAGGTCCAAATCAAGATTTTACTCATGTATTGAAATATTTTAATGTATATGTGCATTTGAAATAGCTCAAGACCGTTACACATAAAGATTTGGGAAGAACTCATTTAGCACAGTCTTTCCAAGCATGGTTTTTAAAAATGTAATCAGAATAGCAAAGAAGCTTTACTGATCATAAATTGTAAAAGAAATTACTAGTAGGAAAGATGAATTTTTCTTCCACTGATGCAAATAGGGGAAGAGTCTGACTTGGTTACAACTCAATCCTGCCAGCACGTCTAGATGGAGTGCTGTCACGCCTCTCCACAGAGAGGCATGCACATTAACCTGCTTTCCAGCACTGGGCTAAAGTTTGTTCCTACCCTCTTAGGAGCTTTCGGTTGATTAAAGGTCATGTTTTCAAAGGGCCAGCAAGAACTTGTGATCCTAAGAATCAAGACTGACTTAGTCCAGTTAGGTGTCTGAGAGTTTTCTTGGTCATGGAAGAAATGGAAAAATGTTATGGAATTTGGAGAATTTTCTTTTTGGAGAATTGTAGGCAGAATTTAGTCCTCTCTTCCTGTGCTTTTTCCCAGAGAAAGAAGGATGATTTTTTTTTTTAAAAACCCATTACTGAGTAGATAGATGATAGATAGATAGATAGATAGATAGATAGATAGATAGATAGGTAGGTAGGTAGATAGATAGATAGACAGACAGACATAAAATTTTTAAAAATCACAATGTGATCATCAATGAGCCATGAGTGAAATCTTTGTATTCTTCCTTTTATTTCAGCCAACTCATTATCTCTTCCTTTTCTGGTTCATCCTTCCTTCTTCATTTCAATCTTCTCCCATCTCCTCTCCTAGTCTTCCTTTCTTTGTCAAAATCTCTCCTCCATCCCTATCCTGTTCCTTTCTTGCTTTCTCCTTTCTCTCATTCCTTTTCTGCTCCAACTCTAACTCAACAATGCTTCCTAATCCTTCCCCTCCTCCTTTAGCCCTTCAGCACAAATAACCAAGCACAATGTTGGAAATTTGTCTGTGGAGAGACAAGGGTATACAAGAAAGATTTTATGATGTGGATATTGTAAAAAGTTTGAAGTCGTAGAATATTCAGCTTTTCCATAGTTAAGATCATTTGAACAAAGTATATAAAAAGGATACAGATTAAACTAAATGTGCCTTAGTGCTAACTAATTAAACTAAGTGAATACTCATGATTTGTTTTATCATTTTTGCATTAAGAAAATTTCTCAAATGGAGGATAATTACAGCAAGAGCCTAATTAGATGCTAACAGACCATACTCTTCTGTTCTGATGCATTAATGATTTCTTTTGTGTTATAATTGTTGCATTCATCAGAGCGAGTTAAGTGTTTCTTTTTCAGTATTCATGAAGAGGATGCCTAGTGCAAAGTGGGGAGTCTGACTTAAGAACAAGCCAGTTATTTGAAATGAGTTTGATATTTCTAGTCTAATTCACTGCAGTTTTATTATCTGCATTGCAAAAATGTCTAAAACATTTGGCACTACTGTTAGTTTTAGCAGAAAACATGTCTTTTGAAAACCACCTTCCCCCCCCATTCTATTCAATTGAGAATCTCAAATGTACTTGTACTGAGCTATTGCTGATTACTAACATACTAATTATTTTGTGATGATTGTCAAGTCATAAAAATCATATCACATTGTCATTTTTATTCTGTAAATGAAAGAACGGTAGGATAAATGCATCGTGATTTATGGTGTTGAATCTGAGTTAACAGGGGAAATTAGTAGCTACCAGTTAGCACAGATTTATAAAGTATAATTACGTCTACTGTGAATGTCCAATGATCAAAACATGATAGGACTAAGTATGAATGTGGACACATAATACAACTGTATGGTTCAATCACAGCCATCTTCCAAGGTGAAAGACAAAAGAATAAGAAAGAAAGCAAATTTAACATCTACAATGCCTAAATACACCTAGAGGAGACAAGAGTATTTTGTTATATAACACAAAGACTGTTTCTAAAGATCTCTTACAGAGGATTATTTTTGTCTTTTTAAATTAAAAATAGTATATAAACTAATATTGTAAACCTAACTTTGAACCTTAATAACTAGAATGTGATTTGTCATAATAATATCAAATCATTCAACTATTGCTATCAATAGAATTGAGGGACATTCCCCCATATCAGCACTTAGTGTTTAGATTTAAGAAAAGAATGTAAGATCATGAATGTTTTGCCTCTATAAAAATTACTATGGGTAGCAACTTTTGTCAGAAGTAGGAAGGACAAGGGTGCCTAGGTGGTTTAGTTGATTGAGCGTCCAACTTCAGCTCGGGTCATGATCTCACGATCTTATGGTTCATGAGTTTGAGCCCCACATCGAGCTCTGTGCTGACTGCTTGGAGCCTCAGCCTGCTTCAAATTCTGTGTCTCCTTCTCTCTCTGCCTCTCCCCCAGTCATACTCTGTGTCTTTCTTTCAAAAATGAATAAACACTAGGGATGCCTGTGTTAAGTGGCTGACTTCAGCTCAGGTCATGAACTCTCATGGTTTGTGAGTTCGAGCCCTGAGTTGGGCTCTGTGCTGACAGCTCAGAGCCTTGAGACTGCTTCAGATTCTGTGTCTCCTTCTCTCTCTGCCTTTTCCCTGCTCATGCTCTGTGTCTCAAAAGTAAATAAGTATTAAATTAAAAATAATGAATAAACACTAAAAAAATTTTTCAAAAACAGCAGGAAGGACAGAAATGTGATTGAATTGTTCAAAGTTGGAACTATAACATTAAAATTAACCAGGTTACATTCTTTCTTAACCTTCTAGATGGAGAAACACTAAACAACACTAGGTTTCCTGGCTCAAGAAGAATCTGTATTTGAACCGCAGTCTTCTGCTTCCCAGTTCAGTGGTCATTTCACTCACTATATAGGTGTGAAGGAGCTCGGATACAAAATTAGACTTGGAAGTATTATGATATGCTGAAAATAAAATTCCCTTCACATATTTTCTGAGTCTTTTTTTTTTTCAAAAGGAAAATGTAGTTATACTTTTATGATCAGAAGCCACTGATCTGAGAACCTTAACTGTACACAACACAGATGAGTGAAAACATACAAAAATACACAACTGTACACACAATCCTTGCATTAAATCCTCATGCAAACACAGACATCACAACGTCCTTACACTTAAGCTCAGGGACTTTTCTAGAGTCTCATTAGAATATATTTCCTCTGATTCTGAGTTTGGTTCCAGCATCTTGCTTCTAGTGATTTTCAGCCCAGAGTAAATTAGAAAATGTGTTCCTTTGCTTTTGGTAGGAAAGAGAGCAGGGAACAAGGAAGGGGAAGGCTGAGTAGCTTGTTGCAGGCACATGCTGACCAGTAAAAGATAACAAATGAACCAGTAAAAGCCAGTCTGACAGTGAGACAACAGGAAGTTATATTACAAACTCACTTAGTAGAGAAGCTAATAACCTACTTATTTACATAAGCTGTGAGATCAGTTCTGAGGACACTTGAGCGCATTCACTGGTAAAACTCAAACATGTTTAGACAAAACAAATACAGACACAAAAACCATAGCAATCCCTATAGGCCAGTATAGGAAAGGGCTGAGACTGTGCCCCAGCTCTCGGGCTGCAGGTACCTGTCTGAAGGGTCAGGCAGGAAACTTGCTTCCTGCTGGTTTTTGTAACTAAGAAAATCTAACATCATGTGTGTGTGTGTGTGTGTGTGTGTGTGTGTGTGTGTAAGTATGGAGGGTGCTGATGGTGGTGGGGGTGGGGCAACATCAAGAAAACTCCAAGTTAAGAAGGATGTAATACTGATAGTTTCAGAATCTAATCCCAACATGTCCGAGAAAGGTAAGAAAGCAAATGAAACATAGGAAGCAAGATCGAGCCCCTGGAAGGAGAGATTAAGAAGACTACTAAGGCCTAGCCAAGAAGATGGGGTTTGGGGAAGGATTTTTAGTTCTAAATATAATTCTAAATTGGAATGTCAGGTAGGAAAAGCAGAAGCCAGAACCGGTAGTTAGTGCTGGAGCAGTAGAGTCAATAAGGATGGGCTGCAACTGGGGGACAGGGGGATTCTCAGAAGCCCTGGCACCAAATAGGCTCCGCCCATCTTGTTGCAACTCCTGTATTGCTACATCAGGAGTGTCTCCACACCAGCCTGGGGTTGAGCCTGCAGAAGAGGGGCATCAGGATGTAGCGAGCAGCTGCAAGGGAAGATAGGGGTTCGTACGCATTATCTCTGATGAGGCAGATGGGGAATTCTCTTTTCCCCCCTTCCTTCCTTCCTTCCTTCCTTCCTTCCTTCCTTCCTTCCTTCCTCTTCTTTTTCTATTTTATATAATTATTACTTTATCACCTATAGTCATTTCCTGTAGCCCGTTATAGCTTTGCTCCTACACACCTCCTTTGTGCTGTCGTTGGCAAGTATATTACAATTATATGACATTTCTATGTGTTCTAGGCCCAACAATACACTTTGCACACACACACACATACACACACACACACACACACACAGGCTCACACACACACATAGCTATATATAATGTATGGTTTTATATATATACATAAATCTGTTTATATAAAGTGTTCTCATAAATATAAAATGTATTATTGAGTCTAGCACATACAGCAACATTTGGTTATTTTTTTAAATTTAGATCTTTAAAAAAATTTTTTTTTAATATTTTATTTATTTCTGAGAGAGAGACAGCATGAGCAGGGGAGGATCAGAGAGACAGGGAGACACAGAATCTGAAACAGGCTCCAGGCTCTGAGCTAGCTGTCAGCACAGAGCCCGATGCGGGGCCTGAACCCACGAACCTTGAGATCATGGACCTGAGCCAAAGTCGAACACTCAACCGACTGAGCCACCCAAGAGTCCCTAAAATTTAGATCTTTTTATTCGTATTATCTATGTGAAGTGACACTGCCATCATGCCTTCCTTTTCTTCCTTGGTCATACTTCCTTTGGTGCTGTGAACATAGTTATAATGGCTACTTTGAACTCTTTTTCTGTTAGATCCAGCATCAGGTCACTGTCACAGGCAGCTGCTGATGTCTGCTTTTTTTTTTCTGGTATGTGAGTCATACCTTCCGGTTTCTTTTCAGGCCTCAATTTTTTTGGGTGGAAACCAGACATTTCAGATAATATATTGTAGAAACTCTAGGTACTGGCCCCTCCCTTCCACTTTGGGACTTGTTATAGTTATTTGCTTGTTTATTTGTGTAGTGATCTCCTGGGTTATTTTGGTGGAATCCATTTCCCCCACTTGGTGTTAAGGCTCCAATGCTGTTCCTCATGGAGGCACAGCGTGGGGTGTGCTATAGCCATCCTGGGGTGACCACGACACTGGTAAGGTTCTCCTCTACCTTTTCCCTGACGTCAGCCAGCTGGTAAATTCCACTAATTGCCTGCCGGTTCTGGTATTGTGTTCAACAGTGTCCCCAGATTCCTCTCTCTACAAAGTCATCCAATCAAAATGCGATTTCTTGAAAGGAATAGTTTCTGAGGTCAGTGATATTTGTTCTGATCCCAAAATGACTCCCCAAAACCATTATCACCCCAGGTTCTCTTCTGAAAATTAGCTGTCCACTGTCCACTGTACCTTCATCAGATCCATGACTCTCTTCACACTTGCCTCACACCAGCATGCTGCTCAGGGAGAGAATTGTGTGAAAGCTGAGACGTCTGCGGCATCGCTTCAAAGTTGACTGTAAAACAAAATAGATAGCTATGTCGTCTGCATGAGAAGCTACGAGGAATTTGAGGTTGGAGTAAAAGCATTGAGAGAGAAGAGCAGATAAGAGGAGGGTCAGTCAACGCGAAAACTTCAGAGAAAGGCAACAGGTAACAAATAAGCAGTTTTAGAGGAATCAGAGAATTTCTAATATTTGTTTTTGAGTTGTATGTGCTGCTCTTACAGAAATCCCTTCGGATCCTCTGAGATTTCAGTCAAAGGCAACTAGGAGCGTAGCTTGTGCTGGCCATACTTTGAGAAGGAAGGAGTCTTCTTGAAGGCTGCCATCCTTCAGAGAAAAGAATAGCATGCATGGTATGACGAGATGATCCATAAACTGATTCAGAACTCTAGAAGAAGTGTGGCCCCTTCTTTTTCATCCAAATAATCCCCAGAAGGATTGCACAGGGAAAACAGATCTCCCCACCGTGTATGGGAAATAAACTCAACTTATTCTATTGAAACCTCAAAGGACGGTGTGACCCCAGCCAAATTTAGGCCACTCACACCTTTCAGAATGCTCATGACCATTTTAAGAGGAAGGTATACAGAAAAGAAACTGAGGCTTAGAGAGGCAAGGTCATCTGCTCATTATCACATTACAAGCAAGCGGTGAAGGCAGCATTCACACTCAGGGGGGCCTGACGCCAAAACCCCTGAGGTAGGTTCCTTCTGTTATTCTTCCGCCCATGTCAAAACCCTTTCGTGGCGGTCATTGCTTCTGAATGAAGTGCACATTCCTCTGCCCAGCATTTAGGATCTCCCTTAATCTGGAAACCACAAACTTCTCTAATCTTAACATTATGACTCTTAAAACTAAGGACTAGAGGAATTTCTCTGTGACTGGGGCTCTTGCTCTCAAATCTTGCATTTCTCTGAACTGCATTCATCAACCTGGACCAGCTTCTCCCTCTGGGCCTTGGCAGAGAAGGACTAAATCACCTTGACACGGAGGGCAGCTGTCCTTGATCTTGTGAACTTTTTCATGCTTTTTTGCTGTGCAGCTCCTGTGCCGCTGACTTCCGTTTGTCCGGCAGGGCACCTGCCTGTTCCTATTTGCTGGGCTTCTCGGATGCTGCCGTCTGTATTCCTGCTAGAGTCCCCTCTCGCGCTTGCCAGCACATTCCCCTCATGCTTAGTTCCGCTTGGCTGCCTGAATTTACATTGCCTTTTGACGGATCTTCCCTCGAGTTCCAGTCACACCCTAATTGATTGGATTGGTCTAGTGTTTAGGTTCTGGCCATCCCTGCCCACTCCCATAACCGAATGAGGCACGTTTGTGAGACTGTGGGTGTGTAACACACTTGATCAGTTCATGGGATGGGTGGCAACCCTAGCCTGAAGAGAGAGGCTGTCGAAGGGAGGGAAGAGGGGACGTGATTTATAATGCTGTCAGTATATGTGCAAGTTGGGAACAGTAAAAGAAAGAAAAGATCAAGAAACAGAGTACACCTAAGTAACATAAGTTTTTGGCTGCTACAGACTCAGCTTTTACGTCTGATCTGAGGAATGGCTGTTGGGACCTAGTTAATTAAGTTAACATATGGTCAGCCTTGCAGCCTACATTGGCTGCTGCTACGTTTTGGGCCACCTTCCCTGGAGAGAGAACCAGCTAGTCTCCACTTTGGCAGGCCTGGAAAGAGTCGTCCCTGTGACCCAGTGCTAATGTGATGGTGGGTCATAAAACACCATCAATGTAAAACTTACACCAAAAAAAAAATTAATAATAATTTCATTCCTGCAAATCATTCGGGAAAATACATATAAGTTTGCTAAATCAAATATATTATCTTCCAAATCTTTTTTTTAAGTCAGTTACAGTGATGATAAGCTAAGAAAAGCATTAAAATGATAGACACACTTGTAAGTTTAAAAGACTAACTGTATACGTTATATATAGATGTTTTATGTTCCTGACATGGTATCTCTTCCTTTATTACCTTGAATAGAAATCATTTAGTACTCCTTCTAAGAAAGAATACTGATGATACAAATACAGTAAAACATAATGGCAATTGTCAGTTCTTTGCAATGAACAAAAGGGTTCATCATCAGAGAAAGCAGAGACACTAGTTTCTTTTTTATTCATTGGTCAATAGCATTCATGTTACTAAATATGAAATGAAAAATTACTACATCTCTAGTTTGCCACATACGGTTACACCCAATACACATACATATAATAATAACATAAGAATAGAAAATCCAGGTTGCAATGGTAAACCTTTTGTAAAAGCTGAATTCTAACCACAAAATCACAGGGTTTTTTTCTGTTTTGTTTTGTTTTTTGCATAAAATGGTTGGTCGGTACATGGTAGCATGAGGACATTAGTGAGTTTGGATTAGCTAATTATTTTAGAAAATGATTTCTAAAATTAAATATTTTAATCTAATATAAATAAATAAAGGTTTTATTAATGAATTTTTGGGCAAACCTGAAAGCTTTAGAGCATAGCCAGTGGATTGGAAGGGGCAGCAGATGAAGACTAACGTCTAATATTCATGGTAACTCTCTTCTTCCCGGTTATATTGTGGACATGACAAGAAGCTAATGTGGAATAATAGAAGAATTCCTGAGGGATCTTTATAAGAAAGGTAGGCTTTAGCAGCTGTTTGTAAATGGAGCCTGTACAGTATGTTTCAAAGAACTGTAAATTAAGACTTCTTACAAAGGGAAAGAGTTCTTAAATTCTATAAATTCTGCTTTCTGAAGAGGAAGTATGCTAATGAAGTTATAAATTCTTTGAGAGTCAAAATTACGCTAGAATGTAATCTCCTGTTAGAGTTCTGAGTTTGTGGTAACAATTCAATAAATATTTATCAAATAGGACTGGATTCTTTGTACCAGTATCAGCTGGTGAAATGAATCCAAGTCTCTGAACTTTGTACAGAGGCTGGGTTTGGATAAACTTACAGAGGAAAGTCTTCTAGGGGGTTTTATGAGGGTGCCGACTGAGGCAATCCTTTAATCAATAGCGTGGTGTACAAAGGCAAGTGTGGGTGTAGGATGTAAGCTTAGGTCATGAGATGGAAATGATGTGATGGGGTTTGCTTAGGGTCCTTTGCCGTTGCTAATCTGTTCCTGCTTCGGCGATTCTTTCAGTGACCCAGGGCTTTGGCTGAGTAGTGCCAAGAAATAGCTGGCTGACGGCTGGGTTGTTTTACCAGTGAACAGGAAAGAAGATGGTAGTATCCATTCTTTTCTCCACTTCGGGGTTCAGACAGAAGTCTGTCTCTGTTCAGTTATCTGTCCTCCTCTGTTTGGCCAAGTGCTTCAGAGAAGAGTTGCCCCAAGACTCAGGGAATGCATTTTGACTGCTTTGAATCAACCACGACAGACTCATACTCCTTGCCAATAACTGATGCATACATGACATGACACAGGGTTCTAGAATCACCAGGAATAGCCTGCTACAATATTTCTGGGAGAGGTTTTCTTCTTCTAAGGAAGACCCAGAGAAGGGAACAGTTTCTTCCTCCTCTAGAAGAAGTAGTAACTGAATACAATGCCTGGATTTGCACAGCCATCTTGCACTCATGAGAAGATGAAGCCAAAAGACAGGAGCTTATACCTTGTGTAGATCAAAAGAACAAGGTGCAAAAATAATTGATTCCTTGATGTCATCATTGAGTGGATGAATTGCTACTTTGGGACTTACTGTTATGTATAATAATGTATTTACTTATATCCTTACTCTTGTGGCACTTCCGGTTGAATTTTCTAGCTTGCAGAGGGTGGCCAGAATTAGCAAATAAAAATGTAGTTTGCATAGTTAAGCTTGAATTTCAGATAAATGATGAATAATTTTTCAGTGTATGTATGCTTAATGTGGTATTTGTCCCATGCAATATTTGGGGCACCCTTACACCAAAACGTTATTTCTTGTTTATCTGAAATTCTGATCTAACAAGGCACCTTGTATTTTATGTGCCAACATTAAGCTTGTCATTGAGAACAGTTTACCTAATTCAGGGATGAAAGGCTTTGCTCAGGTCCTACTGGCTATGTATGCTCTTTCAGAGGTAAAAGGTGAAATAGAGTGACCAGTTATACTTGCAGTATACATATTTGGAATTCAGCCTCATATTCTCAAGAACTAATAAAAATGTCTAAAATACGTTTTTTTCCTGAGTTTTGTTGATGTATCCTTACCAGGATTTGAAATATTATTATAATGCAGATTAACTGTAGAAAGAGTCAGATCCTGAAGTCTCCGTTTCTTTACTTACCACCTATTCGGGGCAGGAGAAATCTACCATCTGAGTCCCAGTATCTCACTATGTAGTTATGAGAAATTAACAGTGTACATTTTGAGAAGCACCGTTTATGCCAGGCACATATTACTTCAAACACAGTAACTTCCTTTCTTGTATTGATTGCAAAGAACTCTCTTAGGTGTACTTGTAAGAATATTACGCTAAGAAGCAATAGAAACTCATTCATCCAAACAAGTACCGATGCTGCTCCTTCCGTCTGCACAACTTGAGCAGAGTGAGTGCAATAGGATGTGGACAAATGAGTTGCTTTGTGCCTTGAGAACCTTGTATCAACTTACTGCATAGGTGAGTGGGTTTTTTAAAAAAATACATATATATTTTAATGTTTATTTTTGAAAGAGAGAGAGAGAAGGATAGACTATGGGCAGGGGAGGGGCAGTGGGGGAGGGAGACACAGAATCTGGAGCAGGCTCCAAGCTCTGAGCTGTCAGCACAGAGTCCGTCGCGGGGCTTGAACCCACGAATCGTGAGATCATGACCTGAGCTGAAGTCAGACGCTTAACCAACTGAGCCACCCAGGCGCCCCTAAATTATTTTTAAATACTTGTTTATTTTTAAGAGAGAGAGTGTGCAACTTGGGGAGGGGCAAAGAAAGAGGGAGACAGAGAATCTGAAGCAGGCTCTATGCTGACAGCAGAGAGCCCAATGTGCGGCTCTAACTCACAAACTGTGCGATTGTGACCTGGGCTGAAATTGAAAGTCAGATGCTTAAGAGGCTGAGCCACCCAGGCGTCCCTAACTGAGTTTTACTCTTGACTCTGAAACTGATGCATATGAGGTTGTTCATAAATTATAGCTGTTGTTAGTACCTAAACTGAGAAGAATAGGTTTCCCTTTTCTTGGAGGATAGAGCCCCATCTCTTCCTTAGTATCTCCAGCATGTGGCACAGTGGATACCACACAACCAAAAGGTATATAATGAGCATAAACAGGCATGGAATTGGGTTCCTACCTCATGGACAATGCATAGACCATACAATCTTTCTAATGGGTTATTCTATATTCAAGTTGTCATGCCATTTTGATATTTTTCTATCTTACTTTTTATGCACAAAATAAGTTATTCTCACCCAAAAAAATATAGAGCCTGCAGAATGGCAGCCAGGATGTCAAGTCGTTTCATGCTCCTATAATCCCGGTGAAGAAAAGAATTGGAGAAGGAGGGGAGAGCAGCTGTCCCTGAGAAGGTGACAGGCTGCCAGATGGGAGGATTGACTACAAGCGGAACTACAGTTGAGGAACAGAAGATAAAGGGAGGTGCGGTCAGGTTTAGACAATGAGAACTGCCTGGTCCCGCAATGCCTCAAAGATGGTGAGGACTCCTCTACTGAAGGATTGACTCATAGACTCTGATGACCATTTATCAGGAATATTATAGCAGCTCTGTTTTCTGCTTAACTTGAAAAATAGGGATATTAACCACGATTTATCAGCTCACAGATGAGGGATTTGATCCAACTAAACCTGAAGAGACCCCTTTGCTGGTTTTCAGGCATCTGTAAATCACTGGTCATGATGGTTTTCAAACATCACTGCTGAGTAAAATTAACTTGGGAACTTTGAAAAATCTAGATGCTTAGGCCCATCTGCAGAGATTCTGATTTAATTGGTGTGGGGTAGGACTTAAGTATTAAGGATTTTTTCAAAACTCTCCAAGTGATTCGAAGGTACAGCACTTTTGAGAGTCACTGAACTAGTTTGCTCGAGAATTATGATTCTGGATTGTAGTTTGGAATCTGAGTCAACCAGAGATGTAACACTGAGCAGCTTCCTTAACTTCTCTTGGTTCCATATTCCTTATTTAGAGGTTGGATGTATATTACTTCTAAGGCACTCTCCTCCAAAATTTTATTATTCTAGGACCCTTAAAAGCTTATCAGTTATGAAAAGGCAACTTTACTGCTTTCTCAAAGTAGAGGGGGAGCTCTATTCAGAGACTTGAGAATTCTTTGGACTCTTTCCCGTTAATTATAATTGCAGTCATAGACGCCCCTCAACGTGGGGACGGTTCTGCTTCTCAGAGGAACGTGGGTGATCAACAGGGTTCAAATGGCAGGATTCTCAGGAGTCCCCTGCTGAGGACTGGTGTACATCCCAATAAAAAATGGATTCCTTTCCTCTTCTCCATGATTCCAGAAGATACTTTATTGCCAGATTAGAGTCATCTAAGGGACTCCTGCATGTTTTTCTTGGTCTTTTGTGTGGAGAGCTATCTTTGTGCTCTTTTGAGCTTGATGCCTTACATTTAGCTTGGTGACTTGCTGACCAAGAATTTTCCTGACCCTAACCCAGAGCTCTCAGGTGCCTTTTAGTCTTGATTTTACTTCCACCCAAATGAGAGCGTGTGTCTCATTGTCACTCTGGTCATGCAGCTACTGACTCCAGGCAGATGATGATAGACACAGGAGCTCCAAATTTCTTTTTTTCTCCTAAAGAAATTTAAGGAGGACTTACATTATGAGGTTTTCCCAAAGATGTTGCCTGTATTTCATGGAACTTGTATTTGTTAGTATAGTTTTATTTGCCACACAATGTGCACAAAAGTAATCATAGAGATGTGAACTATCACGGGGCATAAAACATCAATGTCTTATATGGAGACTATGAGTGAGTGATTTTCTTTAAGTGTAAAACTTCTTATTTCCCAAAGGGAAGGTACAATGGAAAGACAGTCTCTTATTACTTTAATACTTCTTGAAGTTCTAGTTTAAAAACAAATTTAAAGACCTGCTACTCTACACACAATTCAAGAGAAGTCACCCAGTTAAAACTCAGACAATCTTATTGGGAGAAAATTTTGGAAACTTTGGGTTACTTGTGAAAGAGTTAAAAATGTTTTTTCTTCCTATTCTGGACATCAGACCCGGACACGTTTACTCTTACGTAAATGGTATCAGTTCACCGTGGAAGTGGGAAAGAACTTCTGATTTTAAATCAAGAGGGCAACAAAGCAGTAAGAAGGATCATAGGGCACCATGTTAGTGACAAATCACAGGAGGTGGTTCCAGAAAGGTTGTGAAAACCAGTTTCTCATTGCAGGAATTGGGTTGGGCCACTCCTTCGCCCCCCCTTCTCAAACACAAATATTTTCATATAATAAAAGCCTGTTTCCCTATGGTTATAACCCAGCCTCCCCTTCTCGGGCACCACCATTTTAAGAGGTTGACTGCGCGGACTTCCCCAAAGTGCATCGGTTTTGTATCTTTCTGGACCGGGTCTCCTAGAGGTGAGGCGTCCCTTCGGGGGCTCACGCCTGGTGAAGGGACAAGAAACACCCACTCGGATCCAACCCGGGCAGCCGGCGGCCGGAGCATGCGCTGAGAGTTTGTGCAGCTGGCCCTGGCTGCCGCCGCTGCCTCGTCCGGACTTGGCGAGGACTTGGGAGGGACAGCGGCGCTGGGAGGTGGCTTAACAGAGACTTTCCAGCAACTGNGCACCATTTCTCACGTTCTCCCCGAGAAACCCTAGGCGCGGGGCGGAATCCCAGCTCAGCGCCGCGTTCCCCCAGTGCCCCGCGTTCACACTCGCGTGGCGGGATGGGGAGGGGTGCGGAATTGGGGGGCCCGGGAGCTGTCCTAATGCGGGGGACGCACGCACTCGCGGACTAGCCGGCGGCGCCGGTGACGTCTCCCGGGGGTAGTGTGGTTTCCAACCTTCGGGACAGTTCCGAGCTGAGCTGTTCCCCAGGAGGGGCGTGGACTGAGGGACGTTTTCAAGAGCGTCTCATCAGAATGCGGAGGACACCGCCGAGCGTCCCCTGAGAACCGGAGTTTACTGTGTGCCTTCATTCATCCGGGAGTCAATCTTTTCTCTTCTCAGCAGGTGTTATCTGAAGCCCGTTTGGAACTTTAGGGGAGTTTGGGTTACAGTTACAAGCTTAACAATTGATTTTCGATGAAGCGATGTCTCGAATGACCTAGGCTTCGGATCGGACTCTGGACCCAGCTGAGGGCTGCAGAGGCGGGATGGGCTGGGGGGTGAGGAGCGCGGTGATGAGAGGTCCCCTGTTCTCTCCGCCCCCTGCAGACCTCAGCTACTTTGCCGGAGAGAGTAGGATGTGGTGAAAGGATGGGGCTTCTCCCATACGGGGCTCACAATGGCCAGAGAAGATTCCGTGAAGTGCCTGCGTTGCCTTCTCTATGCCCTCAATCTGCTCTTTTGGGTAAGTCAAACAGCTCCACTGCACCAACAGGTGGGGACGGCTGGACTCGGTCTCCTCCAGCCACCGCTTAATGCGCCAAAGGGCATGGCTAAACATTAATTAATTACAGAGGATCACACCCTCTATTTTTCAGAGAAGTCCACTTTGACCTTAAAATGCCTTTGATCTAGCTGAAGTGCCATTTGTAATTAGAAAAGAGAAATCGACGCCTGGATACTGGTGGCAGTAAAATTAGACTTGAAGTTAATCTAGGGATATAAATAAATGCACGTGCTTGTGCTTATAGATAAGAAAATTATGACACACTACTTAGGGAACTGCTTGTTTTCAGGAATTTCAGATAACTGCCCAAGCCATAAATTGTTGCGTTACCTCATCCTAGCCTATAAAATCTGGTTGGGGTAAAGCAGTCGTACAGTGTTTTTTTTTTGGTTTTTTTTTTTTTTAGGAATTCATGCACAGATACCCTATAGAAAGATTGGGTAGATTTTTCTAGGAGATTCCACAGATCCCCTGAAAAGGTGGTTTTCATGTAACTATTTCTAAGTTGGCAAAGTTTTAGGGAATTTTATGTATGCTTTTGGAAATTCCCATAACCTTTTAAGGAAATAAAATATATAAAATTTAACAAGCTCATGGAAATCTTTATGCTGTATGAGCTAGTGATTTTCTATGCTTTGTGCCCAGGCATAAATTTTCATTAAGTGATATTAATAATCACATTATTATTTATAAAATTTATGAGGAAAATATAAAAATTAAAACTTTGAATGTTGCTTCAAGAAGCTGTCGTCCTTAAGCAAGTTTTTTTTTTTGCCAATTTTGTATTTTATTAATCATTTATATTCAGAATTTTCTATTAGAAATTTTAATGTGTGATTTATTTATCTGGCTGACTAGCTGGCATTGACCAGCCTCCTTTCATAAGGCTAGTACATATGGTCCCTAGAGGATGACACTTTGGCTTGAACTAGTCCCCATAGGTGGCTCTCTTTTAAAGTGACAAATTAAGCCTTCCTTCCATGAGTAATCTGAAAAGATATCTAAACTGGCAACATTTTATTTCCTCTACCTGAAAGTTAAAAATCATCGAATAGTTCAATTCACCGCTTGGAAATGTAAAATCACTAATTGATCTTATTGCAGTTTTTAATTCTAAATATGTACATTTTCTTCAGTGGATTATTAAATCACCCACTTAGTTATAAGGTTGTTAAGATTTTGAACTTTGTGTTTTTTTTTTCAAATGTATAATAATTGTCACTTCAATTTACTGGTTTTTCACTTCTTTATGCTTTTTAATTATAGTGTCATCACCTTTTTATAACTAAAAGGGAATTTAAAGATGACTTGATTGAACTTCCTTACTTTGTGAATGAGAAAACGAAGTGTAGGTTAGTGACTGGCCAGAACTCAAATGGCCCGATGGTGACTGTTCCAGTAACAGAACTCTGCTTTCTCTCTCTCAGAAAGTGCCTTTACATGGATGATTACTGTGTTCTCAGTCTTGGAATTTCTAGGGCTTTTGTTGTTGTCCAAAGAATAATGATTTGGAAATTTTTTTAATAATCTGTATTATGTGGGTGGAAAAAACCTCAATCATTTAACCAAAATATTGCTATTCCAAGTAATGAATTACTTAAAAAAACTGTTCATTAAATTCCTCCAGGGCTCTTTCTTGCCCCCCACCAAATGTAAAATGTCATGTCTTTGCTGTTAGCCTGTACCTCAACCTTCTCACTTTCTGTGTGCATGTTTTATTTATTCATTGAGATCCCTTCCCCCTTTCTCCAGCCCTTCCCCAGCCCCTTTCCAGCCCAGCTTCCCCTCCAACGAAATAATTCATGTTAACTGCCTGGTATGGATCCCTCTGTATTCTTTTATATTTCATACAAAGATGTATTTACTCATACCTGCCCCCATATACTCATTCACGTACATTTATATGTACATTCACAATATTTTTTTGTTAAGTTGATTTTTTCTCATGCGGGTTCAAGTAGCAGGAGTGGGATTGCTTCGTGGGAGGATGTGTGATGTAGACAACAACAAAAGAACTAATCTTTATACAGTTCTTCTTCCATTTGCTAGTCACATTTAGTGCTCCAGCTTCCCAGCCTGTGAAGTAGGAATGATAGTTCCTCCTTTCTAGCATTGTTGTGAGGATTGGAGTTAATGTACACAGTGGGGCCTACCTGTGCTGTGTGGAAGTAGTAATACTAGATAGTAGTACTTGTGTTTGTTACCACTGTTACTACAGTAATGATGCTCAAGTAGCTTATCAGGAGGTGGAGTGTTCAATCAAAGGAACCCCTGTGGTGGTAATAACAGTAATAGCAGCAATTGTTACTGGTTCCTTGACCCAGAAATCCTGCGCCAGGAATCTATCCTCTAGAAAGAAGAATACCAATACATCCCATTTTATGCACACAAATATTTATTGCCATCTTGTTAGTATTAGGGCACTTTTAAATTTTTGTCAGTTTGAATGGTTTAAAGTGTTATTTCACTGTTGCTTTGTTTTTTATTTCCTCTTTTCCCAATTGAGCATGAGCATAATTTTCTTTAGACACGTATATATTTCATATATATTATTTCATTTCATAATTCATATTCATTAAGTATGTCATATTTACCATTTAGGTTTGCCTTACAGTTTGTTCATTGATTTCATTTATGCTATTACTATACAATAGTCCAAAAAATTTTTATATACTGTTTTAAAAAGAGTTTTTCACTAAGATTTTATATATTCTTTCATATTCTTCTGTTCTTTCAAAGCACCTGTCTTTCTTGTTTTAGTCAGGGTTTCTTTTTCCCAATGGACTTTAAGCTTATTTTATATAATTAAAAATATCTGTTGGTATCTTTTGGGAATTGTATGCATTGTATATCTAACTTTGGGAGAATTGGCATTATTCTTTCAGTGCTAAAACAATGTTTGTAGATCCTGTGTTTTCTTACTGAGTCAGACGTAGTTTTCAGCCTTGTGCCGGGCGCATTCCTGGGCATTCTTGCACTACTCTCTCATCTAGTTCTCATAACGGCCTTGGAAAATTGTTTCTTTTTTGGAGAAAGAGAGGTTATTCGGAAAAGTTCAATAACTTGCTAGTGAGTGGCAGAACAGGGACTCCAAGTTCAAAATTTTTCTTCCCCGAGTGTGATGGAAGTTGTAGGACTGGAAATGGGGGTGAATTTATTTGCAGTGGAGAGGTAAACATCCTGAGCAGGAAGGGATAAGCTGTCCGGCTCTTAATTCCAAGTCCTCTAGAGCAGTGCATCTCACCTGCATGTGCATACGGACCACCTGGCAGCTTGTTAGAATGCAGATTCTGATTCAGTACAGCAGGGGCTTGGGCCTGGAAGCCTGCTTTTCTAAAAAGCTCCTCTGTGATGTTGTTGGTCTACGTCCCACGTATTGAGGAGCAAGGCTTTAGTCCCTGTTCAGTTCTTACCGGAATTAGAAGCAGAACAAACAAGTGTAACACGTGAGCCCAACTTCTTACATCAGACTTCACACCCTGAGGATGGAGAGGGGATTATTCTTGCCCCTAGTTTTGCAAGAAACCTGCCCTCTTTACCTCTGGGATCAAAAGCTAAAACATTTTACCCTTCTTTTGACATTTTAATAGTTCCCCCACCCCTCCACCTTCCCTATTGCTACCATCTTTCCTTCTCTACCCAAAAGAATTTTAGGGAAAAGAAAACGAAAATCTTAACTGAGGACCTATACAATTTTGTTTTGCTGTTCTGAGAGTTGGACATCAAACAGAGTGCTTTGTGTGTGTGTGTTAAAGTACATTCTGGGCAGTTTTCTAAATGTGAGGCAGAGACATGTCTAAGAGGAAACAATTCAAGATCACAAACGCACTGCCTTCTCTCCATTGCCGTGGGACCAGTCACCTCGATGTGCCCTCTGTCGAGTTGGCTCTTCCACGTTCCGAAGAAGCGCGACCTGGTACAGCTGTAGGGGAGCCGACACACAGATATTGGAGGTTTGTCATGAGTGTCGTGGGTTTGTAACAGGAGAGGTCACATGGGACACGGTGCACGTGGGTGAACTGCCCCAAGAGCTCTTTTGAAACCATGATTCACATTCTGGCCACAAAGGAGCAAGGAAATGAGCTATTTTCACTTCAGTTTTATCCCTCTTTTACTATTTAAATGGCATATTATTTAAGTAAATGAAAGCTTTCCTCCATTTTAAAGACAACTTCTGTGGCTCTATGATATGAATGCTTGCCATTCTTAGATGATAATTTTCTGCTATTACAACTGTGGATAAATATGGTTGTCTTTGGAAGTTCTTGAAGTTGGGGAGCACTTAACATTTATCAAATATGTTTGCTTATTATTTTCTAAAAATATAATTTCCCATCTGTAGTTTTTAAATCCGATTTCTCACTGGCAGATAAGAGCCACTGTTTTTCACCTACCATTACTAAAGATAGTAGCAATAGAGAGGAACTACTCTAATGAACTAAGAAAAGAAGCTTATAAAAGAAAACCTAAAAAGTGGATAGGGAATCCAGTTCATTCTTTTGGGATATGAAATGAATATCTTTCGGGTAAATGAAACAGCAGAAGGTTAGTGTTCTGTTTCCTTTTCCCTGGCCATATGTACTGAACCTTAGGTGTTTGACCCGTGGCAGACCTTACAGAGATTCTTGGCAAGTAGACGTTTGTATTCACGTGGCATTTATGTAGTCATATAAAAATACAACTTTTTAAATCGTGGTCCCTAACTTTATACTCTGAAAGTCCTTGAAGTTTTCTTTAATTCTAAGGACTAGGGGAGAGCCTCCCAACAAATGTTAGTTGTTTCTAAAAATAAACTTTAGGGGCGCCTTGCTGGCTCAGTCGGTTAAGCGTCTGACTTCCGCTCAGGTCATGATCTGGCGTTCGTGGGTTCGAGCCCTGCGTCGGGCTCTGTGCTGACTGCCAGCTCAGAGCCTGGAGCCCATTTTGGATTCTGCGTCTCCCTCTCTTTCTGACCCTCCCCTGCTCACGCTGTCTCTCTCTCTCAGAGAATAAATACATAAATAAATAAAAATAAACTTTAAATAAGCTTTAGTCTCAGAGTCAAAGCCGGCACATGTTTTTTATACAGTGTGGCCCCAACTGAGCAAAGATGAGCCATCGCATGGTTCATAAGGACCATCCTTGGGAGAGGGGCCTGGGTGACTCTTTCGACCGTGACCCTGCAGCAGACCAGAACAGTACTGACGTTGGCCTGCCAGCCCCCAAATAATCAAGACTTGATTTAACTTTGTGTTTCAAGAAATAACTATTTCAATCCTTTTTTTTTAAGCCAAAGGGAATTAAAAAAAATTTTTTTAGTGTTTATTTATTTTTGAGAGAGAGACAGAGTGCGAGCAGGTGAGGGGCAGAGAGACAGGAGACACAGAATCTGTGGCAGACTCCAGGCTCTGAGCTAACAGTACAGGGCCTGACCAGAAACTTGAACCCACAAACCATGAGATCATGACCTGAGCTGAAGCTGGACACTTAACCGACCGAGTGAGCAACCCAAGCACCCCAAGACAAAGGGAATTTTAAATGCACCTAGTCCAATGCTCCATTTTCAGGATAAACAAACAAAGGTTCCAGAAGTTTGAATTACTTGTCCAAGTTCTCTGTAGAGACAGAACTGTAACTAAGTTTCCCATCTCTCTTCTGCATTCTGCTCTTTGCTACCAGATTTGACATAAAAAGTAAAGTTAAGGTAGATGGTTTTAAACATTTGTCAGCCTTGAACAGCTTTGAACAGCCTTGAACTGTTCTTTTATATAAGACTATAGATTATGGATGGCAGACAGTTGAAGGACTTAGAAAGTCTATTTTGTGACTATGCTCTTATTGTTTGGTGGAAACCAAAATCATACATTTCATAATAAGTTTAGGGAATGTGCATACACGTAAAATTCTGATTGAGAAAACAACTTGATTCAATACTTATTTTTACATAATTAGATTTGAGCAAAACCAGAATATATCTCCAACAACAGCAAATTTCATATGTATAAGTATTTGTTGAGAGCTAGCATTTTCTAAATGTTTTGCAAGACAGAATGTGGCAAATGTCCTGCTAAGTAGTAGATTAAGTATATTTCTTTAGAGTAATATTTGGGTTATTTTCTAAACATTTTCTTCAACTACAAACAATATTTCACAATATTGGAGAAAATGTAAGGAGGTATATGCCTAGTTATGTATGATAATTATACTGCCCCTGGTAATTTAGTCATCATGAATGACAGTTGAAGGATTATTTTATTTTCATTTGAAAACCTAGTAGAAAATGCTGTTATTAGGAAAGGGTCCTGAATTGCTTGCATTATTTGTGCTTGTAGATTTAATAGCATCAAGATTTGTATTGAGGTGACCTCATCTCCTTTTAGCTTTGTTTCTTGCTACACCATGCACTCTATGTTGTTACTGCTATGATTTTCTCAACCCCAGTGAGTAAAACCACTCTTTGAGAATGAAACTGTTTCCAGACACTTAATGCAGCTGGAAATAATGTCATAATAAAAAGCAGTTTTATTCTCAGAGTTGCTTGTTTGCCGTAAGATAGGGCTTTGTGTTGATATTATTTATTTTGACTAATGTTCTGGGCACAACTACAATGCTTGGGTAACTACTGTGCAAAAGAACAGTAGAGTCAAGTACAAGCTTGTAGTTTAAAGGATGCTTGAGAACACTTAAACCGGCTTCTGACCTGATATATAAATCTTTGAACTTGTAATTCAGCAAGCATCTCTCTACTGGAAAACTTCCAGTGGTAGAAAGCTTAGCTCTTCTTGAAGCATCTCTTAGTTTTCCTTAGCTCATCTAGCAAGGTGAAATCGTCTCTCTTTAATTAAATCATTTTCTCATTTATTCATCTAATATCTGTCAGGTCTCACTGCTGGGCCTGGTACTCTTCTGCGTGATGGGGCTGTAAGCAGTGCTCTGTGGAATAAGATGGGTGGGTGAAAATAGGAAACAATAGATAATTGCTGTGTGAAGTCTGTCCCGGGGATAAGGAGGGAATTGGGAGAACATCTTTACATGCTAGCCATTTGAGCTGGTCTCGAAGGGTAAGGTTGAGCTGCTCTGCTGGTGAGGATGGGAAGGCTGGGGCAGGGTGCATCCCAGGCAGGGGGAACTGCATGGGCAAGGACACAGAGGCTTGGGGGGAGCTGCATGGTGCATTGCCAGAGAAGTACAGGCAGCTTTTTGTATCTGGGTACAGAATGTGTGTGGGAAGGAGCAGGCAGGGAACAGATTGAAGAGATCACTTAAAGGTGACTGAAGAGGGCCTCTGTGCCCTGCTGAAGAGTTTAAACTTGACTCTCTAGGAGAGAGTTGGGGGCAGTGGAAACAAGAGCTGGGAAGGCCCCCTCAGGGCAGCTGTGGGAGCTGTATAAGCAGAAGAACTCAATCTGTGTTTCCTAAAGCTAACTGAAGGGTGAATTTGAGGTGGACTCTGTGAGCCGGAGAGTTCATTATAAGGTGAGTGTAATTACCTGGCAAGAGATTGAGGGCCTGAACTAGCCAGAAGTGGCGGGAAGCGGGGAGGAATTCACCAGCCGTGGTGCCGGAACAGTCTGTAGGACTTGAAAATAATTAGATATAGGACTGAGGAAGAGGGAGAGGTCCAGGCTGTCTGCCAAGTTGCCAGTTTATGTGATTGAAGCGTTGATTATACCATTTACTGAGATAGGAAACACAGTGGGAGGGACACACAGGTTTCGAGAGGAATGGAAATGAGTTCTGTTTCAGAGATGTCAAAATCGAGAATGGCCATGCAATCCAATAGGTAGCTATATCACAGAGCTTCCTTCCTCATCCACGTGCTAGACCTTCAAATATCTGAAGGTTCCATTCTGAACTGATCTAGGAGTTGTCTTATCTCTTAAGTTGACTGAGAAAGATTAAGAGAAAGCCTTGAGGTCAAAAGTGACTTGAGACAGTAGTAGGTAATATATGTAAGAATCTTAGTCTGTCTTTTCATTGCATAAATCCTCTGTGAAGTCGCTCTTCCTAGCCTACAGATTCTATGTGAGGAAACAGGCTTAGGAAAGATTCAATGACACCCAATGTCATATAGCTAAAAAGGAGCACAGGTGGAATTATAAACCAAGGCTTTTTGATTCAATGGCTTCTTATAGCCATCATGGCCAAGACTATATGCCTTAAATGGTCTCTAAGACCGTGTATTCGGGTCCCTGCTTGGCTTTCCATTCTTACTACATGGCAATTTCCCTTCCATGAACATGTCATGCAGCCTTCCATCCTAGGGTCTTTGCTTTTCCTTCTGGCTGGAATGTACTTTTCAACTGCTCTTTCCATAATGAACATGTGTAATTATCCTTCAGACCTCAGCTCTCTGAGAGAAGTCTTTTTGACTCCATGGAATAGGTCAGGTACCACAAATAAGACTCTTATAGCAACCAGTATTATTTCTTCCCAGAATGAATTTATTACAGTTTACAGCTACACATTTATGTCTTTGATGGGTTGATTAAGGTGTGTTCTCTTACTAAATTTCACCACAGAATAGAGATAATGCCTGGTATGGCCCATCCATGTATCTCTACTACATCAGAAAGGACCTGGCCAAGAGCAGTTGATCAATATATATTTTTTGAATGTAAGAGTTACTTCAAAACCTGTCCACTTAACCAATTCTATCCTACTAGAAATGTTTTGGGATATGCCACTTAAAAGATATATACATTTTTTGTTATAAATGGAAGATGTGTATAATGACAACCACTGATAATATTACTATACCAAAATGAAGAATCTGATAATTTATTGACACCTGTCTCAGAGCTAAGATACTGAACATTGGCTAAATAGACTGTAAGAAATTAGAAGACAGAGAAACCAAGATCAGTAATTACTTTAAATAATGATAAAGAGAGGAGAGAATTATTTGTAATTGTACAAGGATTTGAAGAAAATAAACTATAACATTAATAGAATTTTCTGGCTCCTGTGAAACTTACAAGGTATTTAAAAGCCCACATACATGTCAAATAGAGGGAGAATATGGAGCCTTAGATATAAGGTCCATGGTGCCCTGCTAGCCCTGAGTGTTTTAATAGGTTCTGTTATTATTTAGCTATGGAGAAGCCAACAGATCAGATGACTACCGTTGAAAAGATAGTTTATTATACTTACAGATCCTGAGGTAGACAGTACACGTCTCAACATGAGGGCCAAAGGGTAAGCACTGAGGTCCATCACAAGGCAGAGAGAAAGAGGGATGGGGTACTTTTGTTGTAGCTACATCAACAAGGAATGGGCAAGGCAAAGTAAGTAGGTTCTGGATTGGCTAGTATAAATAATTTCAGCAGCGTCTGGAGTACAGGGGTGTCCCTGGTCGTCTGGCACCTGGACCTTGCTGTGATTACGGCAGGTATAGAGTGGGCCAGAGTGAAACAGACCCATACAAGACGTGGTTGGGGTGTGGGGTCTGGATTGGTTGTTTTGTATTTGAAAATGACAAGCGCGAACCTGGGAGCAGACCTCCTCTGAAGGTGGTGGAGGGCAGGCAGCCAAGGCAAGATGGCTCAGGCACATTATCAGTTTGTTCAGACCAAGGTGTGCCCGGCTTGAACATATAGAACAGATGTTAAAGCATCAAATTCACAGAAGCTAGAAGCATGATTAATAAACTGTGGCTGACTGACCCACGGGGTAACTTTTATTAGTTTTTACTTTTACAATCTGTTTTTATTCCCAACAAAAATGAGGATAGTAATAACTGGCCTTATTCTTCACTGAACTGTGGCCCCAGGGTTCGTAATCTGTTTTACGCCATTGACTCCTGAGATTCTATTCCCCAAAGGATATAGTTAAGACATTCAGACTTAGTCTTATCCCTCTCCTTTTAAAAAAAGATCCCTACATGCTGTGTGGGCTAGTCTCCTCACTGTGGAAATCGACACATTCATTTTTTTAATGTTTATTTATTTATTTTTGAGAGAGAGAGAGAGAGAGCACGCACGTGAGTCGAGTGCACAACATGCACACATGCACCGGTGAGGAGGGGACACACACAGAGAGAGACAGAGACAGAGAATCTGAAGCAGGCTCAGAGCTGTCAGCACAGAGCCTGACACGGGGCTAGACCTTGAGAATCGTGAGATCATGACCTGAGCCAGTTGGATGCTGAACCGACTGAGCCAGCTGGGTGCCTCGATATGTTCATTTCTAAACTCGGAAGAAGTTACTGACTAAGCCTAAACCTCCAAAGACCAATGGCCTGGATTTGAATCTCAGTTTTGGCACTTAGAAGCTGTAGGACGTTGAACAGATTACTTCATTTTTCTGTTCTTCATGATATGCTTTGTAGTCTGTAATTATCTACTTTACTGTTAACTCTTCGTGTCCCACAAGCAGCTTCACAAAGGCTGGGATCTCGCATCTCTTACTCACTGTGGGGTCTCTAAATCTAGCACAGACAGTGTGAGGCAGATTAACAGGTGTTGAGTCAGAATTTGCCACTGAATGAAAAATGAGCAAATTCACTACCTGATTTTCCAAGCAGGTAGCCATACTTCCCTGTACAAGAGGTCATAGAACTCTACATATTCTGTTTGCTTTGGAGCCTTTATCCAGAAAGCATTTGCATGGCCACTGCTTGACTCAGTCAGTACAGACTCATTCTTGTCTTGTACATTCATTATTTAATGAATTTAAAGCTAAATCTATAATGCATAATGGTAATTGATGTTCATTAATATGCCAGAAATTATTAAAAATCAAACTAAGTCAAATTTCGCTATATTGTGCTTAAAAATATAACTCTACCCTTTAGAAAATATTTCCATCTAAATAGGAGAGGGTTAGGGGTTACCTTCAACTTTTCAAAAAGTTGAAAATTTTTCCCAGGAAGACTCATTTTGAACATGTTCTTTATAGCTGTTTAAATAAAACTATGGGCAATTTAAAACATATACAAAAGTGGGAAACACCGTATAATTAATTCTTAATCACCTATTATCCAATTGTCAACATAACCTCCACTTCCCAACTAAATCTTATGCATCATGATTATTTATTTAACCATTCAGCATGTATCTCTAAAAGATAGGGATCCTTTAAAAAATCTTCATACCACTGTCGTATCTAAAACAATAATTTCTTAATATTTTGAAATATCCAGTCATGTGAAAATATCCCCAGTCATCTCATAAATGTCTTTCTGTGATTGTTTTGTTTGAATCAGGATCAGGTCAACATATTGCTTTGGGGAATCTCTTAAATTTCTTTTAATTTATAGTAATTTCTCTTTTCTTCTTTCTTTTCCACTTGGCCAGTTTTTTTAATTGAAGCAATCAGACCATTTGTCCTGTGAAATTTCTCATATTCTCGATTTTGCTGATTGCATCCCCGTAGTGGCATTTAACAAGTTTAAATATATTCCCTGTATTTCCTATAAACCAATAAATAGAGCTGGAGGCTTGATTAGATTCAGGTTGACTTGTTGGTAAAAAATACTTCATCTCTGCGTACTTCTGATTGTATCTTGTTCGGGGGACATTGTGTCTTCTTTGTGACATTAAAACTAAGGAGTGGGGTCTGGTATTTTTTACTTCCACCTTATCTCTCCTTTCTAGAAATTAGCCTTTCGCGTTACAAAGTTCACAGTCCTGACTACATATTAGAACATCTGTGGAACCTTACACATTTCTCATGCCTCTGCCCCACTTTAAAGAATTTGTCCGGGATGGTTCTGGGCTCAGTAAATTTTTTAAGAGTCTTAAGTGATGTCGGCGTACAAATACAACTGAGAACCACTGTCCTGATAATTTGGGCAGTCACTGAGGATCTTTGCCTAGAGATCCATTATTTCAGAGGGTGTGGTTAAATAGTGATGCTCTATTATGCTTTATGCATGTATTAGCAGAAATTCTTCTATAAAACTTTCATGAAGTCTTCAGTTCTTTCTTTTGTATAAGAAAGGTAGGATAAATATTGGATTCCTACAAGTTTTCTGAATAATGAGTATCCACCATCCTACAAAGGTGACGAGGGAGTTTTAATTATTATATGAATTCATAGATTTTAGCATGTGATATTTCAAAGCATTGCATTTATTATTATTATTATTATTTTGATGCTCAAATTGTTGACCTTTAGCCAATGGAAGCCCTTTCAAGTTCCCTTCTGTGACTTTCTTGGCAATATCAGTCGTATGGATTTCATTGCCTCCTTGCTACTGCAGATGATGTGTTTTAGGCTTATCTTGTACATCTGATCACTTAGTCATTCTGTGGCCTCTTCATCTTGTTCAATTCCTGCCTTGAACCTGGAATCAACCATGTAATAGCTTTGCTATCTGTGGCCTATTTGGTGACCTTCTATTTAGGGGCTATGGCATGATTACAAAATGAAGGGGCAGATATTTATCATAATAGTAAATTTCTAGATGGTAATTGGGGAAAAAGCACAATGGTTATATAACAAAAAAAAATCCTTAATTTTTAAAATGATTAATCCTGCAGAGAATGTTGGTAACCAATTTGTATTTTTTTTCTTTCCAGTTAATGTCTATCAGTGTGTTGGCAGTTTCCGCTTGGATGAGGGACTACCTAAATAATGTTCTGACTTTAACTGCAGAAACAAGGTAAGCTTTATAATTAATGATTGATTTCTTTCATCAGGTTTTCTTAGACCCAAGTTGCTAAGTAACTTTGCCCTTAGCTGTTTAGACGGTAGTGCTCTTCCACAATCAATAACCTTTGTTACAGACACTTGAATCTTCTAGCATTGTCATTAAAGTATGCCACATATCCTAGAGAACACCTCTGGGTATGCTAACACCAGTTGCCTGTCCTCTGGACAGTGAGTCAGCCGTGTCACATTTGTGCGAAAAGGACAGTATAACTACTTTTCTATAAGAAAATTACTACCAACACCTTCTTACTTTCATATCCCTCAGCTACGGAAAACCAAACTCAGCATTCCCATTTTCTTCTAAAATTTCAAAAGGGTGATCCACTAACATCACCAAAGGCAAGTTACTTAACTTCTCCCAGCTTCCATTTCTTCATGTCTGAATGGGAACTGTCACATATACCAATCTGAAATATCAGAACGATTAACTGAGATACATTTTGTAAAGCCCTAAACAAAGTAGAGCTTAGTAAACAGTAATGGCTAATTTTTTGTTATTATTATTACTCTTACTAGTATGGTTCTTGTTAATGATTTTTTTCATAGAAAAAAGTTTTCTAGTAAAAATCATCTTCCTCCCTCTTTCTTTTAATATAGACTAATTTCTTTTTACTTAACCGTGTTTCACATTTTGGTGAAAGATTACTTGCCGGGCAGAGAGAGTATTGCACGCGAAATCCCAGATCAGGGGAGGAGGGAGATTCTTCTCAGCAAGGAAGCGGCAGTGGGGCAGTGTGGTTTCCTTAGGCTACAGCTTCAGAGCTGATAGTAGATTGACTTCTTATTGGGGACTCCTATCATTTATTTTTTTTTAAAGGAGGCTTCATGCCCACTGTAGAGCCCAGTGTGAGACTTGAACTCACTACCCTAAGATCAAGACCTGAGATGCTTAATTGACTGAGCCATATCTTATAATGTACTTTAAATGAGTGAAGGTAGAAGTGCTACCACTTGTATAAAAAAAACCTAAGCAAAACATACAAAAATAAGACAATCAATCAAGTCAGTGATAGTGCAGTGATTTTGAAAATAGCACTACAGTCATCAGCTTTGAGGCATGATGATTTAAAAGATTATTAACACGAATCTCAGTTGTGTCTTGTACTATGTCTTGGGTGCATTTTGGTTCTATTTTATGTATAACATGACATTATTGTTCTTCTTTCAGGGTAGAGGAGGCTGTCATCTTGACTTATTTTCCTGTGGTTCATCCAGTCATGATTGCTGTTTGCTGTTTCCTTATCATTGTGGGGATGTTAGGATACTGTGGAACAGTGAAAAGAAATCTGTTACTTCTTGCATGGGTATGGTGTTTATATCTTCTCTTTGTTATGGGTAAAATGACCAACCAGGACTATTATTTTTTTATCAGTGCACAAGATTACGTGCTTAGGGAACCGTGATAGCAGTACTCTAATCTGTGGTAATTGTTCAACATCCTGTGAGAAGGGAAGCGTTCTTTCCATGAGAGATGATTTCAGCACAAGTATTTGTTGTACTCAAATGATGAGGTATGGAAATATGTATGCTATTTAATTATTTCACTCAGGCTATGTATTGACATTTTCATTTGAAAGAATGAGGTTTTTTTTCTTGTGTCATGAGCCTTATTACTACCCAAACAGGCTCCTTAGGACTAGAATGAGGAAGACATAACAGAACTCTATTTCTCTCTCTCTCTCTCTTCCTTAAAAAAAACAAACATAAAAACCTATATGGAAATTCAGGTGATGAAGTAGCAGACGGATATTAAAATCCCAGCACTGCCTTTACAGAGGTTAGTGGATAGAGTGAGTCTTGGTTTCCATAATCTCTGTGGCTTTTGTTTTGTGTTGTTTGTTTTGTTTTGTTTTGATTCTGAAAGAGTTGGACTAGATGGCTTCTCAGATTCCCTTCAGCATATAAAATCTATGATTCTAAAATCTGTAATCAGGCTTAGACAACTCTCTTTTAACATTAAAAATTTGAGTCAGTTTAAACTATAGCATATACATATATATATACATACATCTTTTTTTTTTTTTTTTTTTGAAGCAATAACACATTGCTTGTTAGTGGCATCAGGTAGTGAGGCTGCTAACATGGAATTGCAGACATCTCAGATTCTGGAAGAATTAATTCAGTGGATATATGCCTTTCTTTGCAGTAGAACTCAGTGCTAACCGTGCATTAATTTCTTGTAGGGAACTTTCAAAAAACATTTTAATGGTGTGCTGATATGCTGGATATCTGAGCGGAAAAAAGTCCTGATTTGTAGCATTTGAAGATGTCCGTGGGGTAAATACTTGCAGCATGGTTGATTTCAGGCTACCAAAGTGGTATCACTGAATGCAGAGTTGGGGAGAGATGAGCACAAATTGGCTCTCAGGAGTCCGCTCCCGCACACCAGTGCTTGACTGGATCCCATCCCAAGCCAATTAAAACAGAATCTTAGTGGGAAGCTGAACTAAAGCTTTGAATTTCACAGGAACAACCTGTGTTAATGTATTAGTTGGCTTCTTGGAGGATAACTGTTGGCTTCATGGATTCTTCGGGTCCTTGATTGGAAAACTGAAAATGCTGCAGAAAATAAACTACACTCAGAGAAGGGAAACATGCCCATTACTTTACTTGTCTCCCCTTTGGTATACAGTGAGGAGAATGGCAAAAGGGTTTGGAATCTTAATTTGCCAATTAAGACATTTGGACAATAATTTAAACATAACCTCAAGGGCTTACTTTACATGACACTCATATTTTAAAGGATGAAGAAGGTATTTTGAACTTAAAAAAAATCACCAGGATTCGTTTTTAAAACCACAATTTTAGAATAATGTCCCATTTACACAACAATTTAAGAATGACTAGTCTTCCCCCTGTCTCCACCACTCTGGGCGGTTCCTGGATTGTGTGTTTGGGTAGGGTGGGATAGCATATTTCCTGGAAGCTCAAAGACTTTTAGGAACCCATTTTGAAGACCATGTATGCATTCCATTAGGCTGTTTGAAGGCCCGTAAAGCAAGTTGACAAAGAACCGAGTAGTTTGGTCTCTACTTGAGGCAGGATGAATCACAGAGAATTGTGATGAGAGGCTGGAAAGAACCTTATGATGCAAAGGTGACATGGAGGACTGAAATCATAATAATAACAAAGATGATGATGATAAAGTAGTTAACATTTCTCAGGTGCTTCCAGATGTTGTAGAGGTTTACATGAATTTTTTTACACAAAGAGTTTTATATGAATTCATCAATTTTGTCTCCACAATTCTAATGAGATAGATACTGTTAATTCCATAATATGGATGAGGACATGAGGCACAGATTGGCTGATTGTCTGGGTTTGCATAGCTAGTAAATGGAGAATCTGTTGTACTCAGGCCATGGCCGTCCAGTACGACATATCTGTAACAACTTCACTATGTTACGCTGCCGTCTTTTCCTAAGTGCTTATAAACGTTTCTAACATTCTATAAAGTATTTTCCCTATGATCTTTCATTTCTTCAACCTGACAACAAATATCTAAGGTAAATAATTATATATGAGGTTCAGAAAGTTTCAGTAATATGTCCAAAGCCACTCAACAATTATGGGTGGTGCTTTGATCCAAACCTCAGTGTTTCTAACTGTCAAGCCCAGTCTCATTGGGCCTTTACTGATGTCTCTAGTAGCTGCTTCTCAACCTTTGAAGCCTGGCACATTTACCGTATTATAAATTTCCTTTTTTTGTAACCAGCCCAAACTACCAGACTACAAACAACTTGGTAATATGAACTGTTCACTTTGCCTATAGCTTTAGTAAATGTTTATAAAATTGCATACTGGGTGGGACATTAGGACAGTGCGAGTAGGAGCCGATAGCCACTCAGAGGGAAGATGGAGCCAGGCAGGCAGTGAGGCGCGTGAGATTTCAAAGGAGGAATCTGACCCACGAGTTCCAGTGACGATGCTGGAATTGAATCGAAGCAGGTCTTCATTTTGGGGCAGCAAATAAACTGCCATCTTCACCACCCTGTCTTTGGATGTTATTTGGACATCTGGTTGATTCCAAGCAGGTTTATTACTTGAATTTATATTGTGAAATTGTTAAAACCCCATATAAAGAATGATCATGTTTAAAAATTAATAATAGGGGTGCCCGGCGGGCTCTGTCAGTTAAGCATCTGACTTCGGCTCAGGTCATGATCTCGCAGTTTGTGAGTTCAAGCCCCTCATCAGGTTCTGTGCTGACAGCTAGCTCAGAGCCTGGAGCCTCCTTCAGATTCTGTGTCTCCCCCTCTCTCTGCCCCTCCCATGCTCATGCTCGGTCTCTCAATAATAAATAAAAATGTTAAAAATTTTTTTTAAATAATAAAATAAAAAAGAAGGAGCCTAGTGGATAGGGTTCCACTACAAGGGGAATGGCTTCTTAAAGGAGGGAAGAGGCACTAATGCAAAATAGGACAGGATGTTATTAGGTCTTTAGCAAATATTTGCAAGACAACTCTCATGTTTTCTTTACTTTGTGCCCTTTAGCCTTTTATCCTAATTAATATCTTAAGAAGTCCAGTACATTCAATCCAACTCATTCATTTCCCTTTATTCAAAATCTTGTTTCACTTTTAAGAACTGTAAATGAGATTAGTAGGAAGAAGCTTTTTGTTTTTATTTATTTATTTAAGACAACCAGTATCTCTGAGAGCTGTCATTTTTTTTCAATGAATGATTAAAAAAAAAAAAGGAGCTGGCTACTGGGCTAAGGTGCTGTTGAGCAAAAGTCAGAATGCCGTTATTTATCAGACTGATCAAGAAAAAATGGGAGACTCTCAAAACAGGTCTTTGTAACCAACCTGCCCTCTGCTTACACCACCCCCCTAAAATACCAAAAACTAGACAGCCTAAGAGGCCACCCATAGGAAACATTTTGGTGAATTTTGGACATGAATTTTACTGATCTGTTGAGTTATAGATGCAAGTTGTTAAAGTACCCTAATTTAAAATTCTTATGTAAAGTACAAGATAAGCAATTAAATTTGGATTTCAGATAAGCAACAAGTAATCTTTTAGTATAAGTATGTCTCATGCAATATTTAGGATATACATCTACAAAACATTATTCATGTTTATTTGAAACTCAGATTTAAATGAGCATCCAGTAATTTTGTTTGCTAAGTCTGGCAACCCTACTCTAACTAGATTTATTCTTAACACATGTGAAATTGTCATAGAACAGAAACTTTTATATATTTATAACAATATATTTTGTTTATTTACAAAAGTAATTAAATTCAAATTATTTTAGGAAAACAAACCAAAAATGACTAGGAAAATAAACTTGCACATGCCATGACTTTCAAAGTGATTTTAGTAATAGAAATTCCTTCTCTTTTGTAAAAAGGAATTGAAGCTACATGGAAATTGGTTTTAAGCCTTAGATGGTTACTCCCAAGGCTTTTAGTAGTAGACTAAATGAAATTCATTTGTTATTGCAGTTCTATCTTGCTATTAACACAGGCAGTAGGAAAGTGGTGCCCGCTCAGGGGAATGTAAACAGATTGAGCGAACATGTTTACAATATCGACAACAGCTGAATGTCACCATCAGGAGATCATCACTTGTCAGAGCATGATGCTAATATACATCCAACCGCCAGCAAACCACTAGTCAAGCACTGGTCAGAACTGAAGTTGGATGCACCTCACAAGTTCAAGACCAAGTACCTTGTGTTTCAAAGGGAAGGTTTTCTTTTATTTTTTCCATTTTTATTACTCCAGAGAATTTGCATATAGCTAGTGATTATATGAAAGTGCTTATAAAGCTTTCTTAAAATATACAGTGATTGAGCCAGATTTGAAATTCTTTTCTTAATGGAAATCACGTAACTTTTTAATAGCCATGAGGAAATTAACCATCCTCGGGTTTTTTTGTTGGTTGAAATCATAATGCAAAACCGGAATATCTTAAATGGTAATTTTCCACAGACTCTCTGTTTAAGACCTTCTTTCAAGCAGTTATAAATTTTATAATTATATAGCTAGTCATAAGCCATTAAGTTAAAATTAAGCTATTGAGTTAAATATCTTTATTATTTTCTGTTTATGATTTTGGTTGGTAGCCTAGCAACTGTGGTTCTCAGTTAAGGTCTATCATATTATTGACCACATATTCAGCATCTGTCTAGTGTTTTACTTTGTTTTCTTAGGAAAAAAGCAACTTTATGTGGTTTGATTCATTGTACACATGAAGGAAGGATGGGTGAAAAAAGATACAGAGCTGCTTGGCTCAGTCGGTTAAGTGTCCGACTTCAGCTCAGGTCATGATCCTGAGGTCTGTGACTTTGAGCCCTACATCAGGCTCTGTGCTGGCAGCTCAGACCCTGGAGCCTGCTTCAGATCCTGTGTCTCCTTTCTCTGCCCCTCCCCTACTCGTGTTCTCTCTCTCACTCTTTCTCTCTCTTTCTCTCTCGCTATCTTTCTCTCTCAAAAATAAATAAACAGTAAAAAAAAAAAAAAAGCTACAGAGCTGCTAGTTGCCATCATTAGCATTCAAATAGAGTCCTATCTTGCTCAGGCCCATGCAGGGCTCACTCACTACACCACACCACTCTTACAATACATTAATTCATTACTGGCATCATTTCTCTAAGATTTAAATATGCTTCATTTATAATTCCAAGGCAGTCACTTAGCCTTTAAAAATATAATCTTTTAATGTCCTTATCATAAAAGTTCTGCCATAGTTTTCTTTTATCACAGAATCCAACCATTTCTCCTTTCCTTTCTCCCTTCTTTCCTTCCCATTTCCCGTTTCTTTCCTTTTCCCCTCTTTAGACAGGTGTCTTCTGACCAGTGTGTGGTAGACACTTGAGATACAAAGATGAAAGGGGGGGAGGGTAATAGAAAGAAAATAGCAAAGCAAAATACAATATTAAAGTTAGAGGTAAGTAAGTGTGGGAACACAGAATAAGGAGCGATTGGAGACTTTTGGCAGGTTTCAAAGGAGGTTCTTTATTTGAGCTATTGAAAGGATATTGAATGTGTCAGGTTTTCGGTGGAGAAGGGGAGGGGGCTTTAGAACAATGTGAAGAGTGTGCAAAGACACAGAGGAGTGAAGGAACATGGCAAGTTTATGCAAAACTTAGAAGTTTTGTGTGGCTGTAGTGTTAGTGCACTGAGAAAAACACATGAGGTAATCCAGTTGTGAAGGTCTTTGTAGGAGAGTCTCATGTCCCTTGGGCTATGAAGAGCCAATGGATTTTTGTAGCACTTGGGGCTGGAGGCGCTGGGAAGTCCTGTTAGTGATTACACAGTAGTCTTCAAAGCGATGGCTGGGGTCTGAACTAAGACTTTGGGGACTGGATGGAAGGTGGATGAATTCAGGAGACCTTGCTGAAATTGAATTATGAATAAAGAATTGTACATGATAGTAATATTTGTATTACTTGACATCAGGAAATGAGGTATTACTCTACATTGATGTACTTTTCATATGATCAAAACACATCTCTGCAATACTGGCATATTATTTTGACCTTTCAACTAGAGCTCTTTAAAAGCTATAGTTTTCAAACTAAGTTGTTAAACTCACAAAGAGTCTCAGGTCTTGAGAAGAAACTGAAGATGATGTAGGCATTTCTGGATTCAGAGGCTCAGTACAACTTGCTTTCGTATCCACAAAAGCCCAGCACAGAGTTCCGTGACCTCTTCAGTGTCTTAAGTGATATTGGTTTGACTGCTTCTAATTATGCCCCAGAAGAGTACATAAGCAGATGTCTTCAAATGTAAATGTGTCCAAGACAGGGGCCAGGGACAATTGTGTGATATTCATGCCTTTAGTGTTGGGTCTTTGTGACAGGATTTTGAGTGCTCGTTGGACTTTCTGCTTACATTGGGGTTTGAAGTGTGAATAGTTCAAGTTTTTATATTTCTGACCTTTGCATAATTTAAGTGTCCTCTGTCATAGTAAACATTTTAAACTTTGTTGTCTATTGTTTGCTAATATATACATTTGAGATAGCTTTGGTTAAATATTAGCCACATAAATCTATATCCATTAATTTGGTGAACGCCTTTAGTCTGTGCAGTGTTTAAAGCCAGGTATTTCTCTGGCAGAACATGCTATTCTATTGAAAGGTCCGTTCTAGCTGTGAATGCCTGTTGCCGGTGCGGCAAATGCTCCCTTGAGGTGAATTCAGCAATTGTGCTATGGTTTTGCTTTGTCCTCTGCTTCCACATTGTCAGTCTGTTGGCTTCCTTTGGCAAATGCTAAACAGTAGGCATTCATTTGAAATCGTATAGCTGTACGACTGACTCAGGAAGGGGTGTCCCTCGAAGTAGAGTTCAAACAAGAGGGCAAATGACACATGTAAAAGATGAGAGAATTAAGTCATTTCAGCTCCTGAGGAAAATAGCTTTCAGATAAACTTTTTAGAAAAATGATGGTTAATATTTACTTTATATGCAGTGTCTCATGAAGTTAATAATGCAATAATAGCTTATAAATTAGTTTTTTCCATGAAATTTCATAAATTTGAAACACTTTGTGATCCATAGAATCCTCTCTTTTTTCAGATAAAGGGTGATAACGGGTCCTGGTTATGGGCTCAGATTAAGATGAATCTTCTCAGCTCACATGACAAACACTCATTTAAATTTTATTTGAAATGTGTAAGTACTGTTGTATCACTCAGTATTTCTGTTGCGCAATATATCTGAGTCATTCTAAAATAAGTGGTTACCCCTGAATTTTCTTTAGATTACTGTTCTTTTAGTTTTAAAACTTTAACATTTTGAAACTACATATTTCCTCACAATGATCACAGCTATTAAACATTTTAGAAATATCATCCTTAAGAAGAAAGTATTTATGAAATGATACTTGCCAATGTAACAGTTATTTTTCACTAAGTAAAAATATGATTTTTTTCAGTGTCTTTTCTAGGAAACAAACATTTAAAATATTTTCAGATTTCAGGTTCTTCACAGGGTTTACAAACGGAGTTGAAGGCATGGGCTGAACTTTTAGTGAGGCCATGAGACATTTGCCTTTTATAATTAAAATATTTTAATTCTGTAAGTTTTCTCTTTGTGTTACTAAAGTGCTTTTTAAAAGAGCTCTAAGGCTCATATATGGAAACCAACTTGACAATAAACTATTTCTAAATAAAATAAAATAATGATCTTTGTAAAAGAAAAAAAAAGAGCTCTAAGGAACAATAGCCTTGTTCTGCTGAGACCATTTAATACAGGACGGGAAATGGTGCTGGAGCTGAAGGGCAGGCAGAGGTGGGAGGTGGCTTACAGAAAGGTCCTGGCTCCGGGAGAAGGTACTCTGGGGGACCGGAAAGGCTGGTGGATAGAGCAATTGTAGTAAAACATTTGGAAGCTCCTGGTGTATGTGCAGAAGGGCATGTGTCATCATATGGTAAATGTGGGCCAGATATGCAGGGCAGACAGGTGGCCTTGCCTTGTGAGCTTTAGCCACATGATGAAGAGTCTTGAATGTTATGTGTACCTACTTTGCAGTTGAAAGTTCTCTGAGCCCAAGAGTCATGTGATCTACCTTTTGCCACCTAACGCCGGTAGCAGTGTCCTTTCTTGCATGCTTCTGGGCTTTCTGCTCATTTACCCTGGAGAAAATACCTACCTAGTTTTGCCACTATGGGATAAGGGAGCTCACATTTTTAAATGATGAGCCTTTTATAATGATACAAGAGAGAATGGCAGAAAATTGTATCCTAACAATGTGCCTTTACCGATGAAGAAATAAAGGTACTCAGGTGGGGAAGTTTAATATCTTAGAATTTTCTTTTCAGATGTATATTATAAAGAAAAATTCCGTGAATCTGGATGTATTTAGTTCAGGTGTCATAGCAAAAATATGTTTATCAGGTTAAAATAGGCACTAGGAAACTGGGTGCGGGGCTAAGGTTCCCTTAGGGAGACAAGCCAGGTTCAAGGACTCTTGTGGAAAGGTGAGAACAGTAGTTCTTTGAAGTGCTACAGCAATTTTCCAGCCTGGGGAGGGTGGGGGAACAGTTCCATAAATAACTGACTGGTGTCAGAGGATTGTCGTAGAACTGCTTAACTTGTTTGAGAATAAACTTTTCAAGCGTGTTAGAAGCATTTCCCTGTAGATAATGGATATACTCCATTCAAATGATTGTTGGTCTGTTGTTAAAAGCAGGTCTTGGAGGATCTCTACTTTTCAACACTGGTACAGCTCAAATATTTGTTGTGATAAGGGTGCATTTCTTTAAAATAGTTCTGTAATTCATGCTATTTAATTTACACGATACCTTCTATCAAGGAGGCTGAATTATTGATGTTTGAACAACTTTGGTGAGAATTTAATGATGTTATCGTTATTCACACATGATTTTCTCTCCCTGAACATTAAGCATGACTCTGAATTTAGTTATGTTCACATACTTTCTTCTTTTAAGGAAGAAGGTATATTTTTGACTTAGGAAAAATGTGTTTTTGCTTGAATAGATTTATCAAAACAAGAAAAAAAAAGAATCAACCTCTAGTCTTACAATAAATGTTGTATGCGTAGCTTTGTACAATTAAAGGAAACATTTTATTTTAATATTCTTTTTAGGAAATAGGGTTTGTGGTGTTCTGGAGAATATACAAAAATAGGTTAAAGTGCATATCTTGTCTGAAAATAAACGTCAAATAATTAAAAGAATGTGATTTATAAGATGATAACTTTCACAGATACAGAGTTACAAATAGGTTCAAAAGTTACTGACTGGTATTAGAGGATAAATTCTCTTCCTGCCCAATAAAACATCATCTTTTAAATTTTTCCTATTTCTTAACCTGTAAAAGATGTTTTCATAAAAGTGCCTGTAATAATGAACTCCTGCCTCTCACATGTTTAGGAGGGATCTGACCACATTTGAATGGGTCTGAGTGAGAAGCACAATCTGGATGGGAATCAAATCTGGCATTATTTTGGATATTGTTGCTTAGAATATTTCTCAAGCTCCTTCCTGTTTGCACTTTCCGCCCAGGGTCTGGGGGTGGGAACCCCTGTCTCAAATTCTGAGGAAGGGCCCAATTATATGTAAAGATAGCCTCTTCAGAGACCAGTAACACCCCGTAAATCTTTGGAGAGATAGGCCTGAGCAGGCAGACTTTAGCTGACCTGGCTTACAAAGCAACAGAAGCTATATATGTGGTAACCTGTCTAGCGTGTCTAGCTGCTTTATTGCCTCACCCTTAATGCTTTACTTCTCATGATATAGATCATTGACCCTGAGAACTCATAGCCCCTGGCCAAGTCCCTCAGATTCTGCTGTAACCCATTTCTCAAATAGTTTGAACAGCTCGTGAAGCAAACACGTACTAATTTGAACTTCACCAACATCCTTGATAAAGAAATTAGCTCAGCAATTACCGGACAAATAAAATTAAAAGGGAGCGTAAATTATGATGTGCTATTAGAATATTCTGTATTTATTCACACATAAGCATGAAGAAAGGACCATGTCGTTCCTATAGTTTCTTACTTTACCCTGAATTTCTGTATGGGCTCAGGAGTTACAAGATTGGGTTTCTTCAAAAATTGGTTTATAGTTCTGGCTTTTCCCTAAATTAGGCTGATCTCATTCCATTTGTGATTCTTAAAAGAAAGGATGTTTAATGTTGCCTTTGCTTTGAATAATTTGTAAAGAGACATAAAACATGGTGAATAATTGGCCGTCAGAAAGTACCAAGCCTATGACATCGTTTTGAGACCCGGCTAACACAGCAGCTTTGTGTGGGTGTATATTTTAAGCAGCAAGTACTCTTGGACTGTTAGTAGCTTAGTCCCAGTGGATTCTTAACAAAATGTCGGCCGTTCCATTATCTTGTATAAATATTTGGCACTGGAATTCTCTTATTTACTAACTATAGGTAATATAATATTTTTAAACCTCCAATCACCAGGAAAGGAAAAATAAACAACTGACATAGAGATACTTAGCACTGAAAGCTTGCAGAGTTTAGTATTTGACAGGGTAGAGACTGGAGTTTATCATTTATCATTTCATGAATGCAGGCTTTTAATCAAACTTTTTGTTTATTAAAAGTGCTGGATATGTAACATGTAGATAGGAGTCCGAAGGCACCGTGTTTTAAAAATGTTAAAATGTCCAGTAAAGTATGTTATATTTTGAAATGGTTTTCATTTTCAGGGAGGTGAATCTCAGGTTGTACTAATTTTCCAAGATAAGCAAATCTGACTTTTATGGTTTTCAATATTTTGAATGCTTCTTATGATAAAACAGCCTGAGTTTTTAGTTATACATTTTTTTAGTTATAAATTAAGAGAGTAGCAGGTTAAAATAAATTTTACCTTGTTTATAATTCGTACTTTTCTCTCAGTGAAATATATTCTTACTGACAGTGTTCTGCGGTACTTGGCTGGTTATCTGCTCGCTTGCGCAGAGAAACTTATATGAAAGTGTTCAAGGAAAATATTACAATTTTGTTTTAACGTAAAAATTATTTTCCAATGGCATTTATATAGAACAACAGTTTGGAAAAGAAGTGCCTGGTTTATTTGTGGTAGGTTGGATATAGGGCCTTTTGTTTCCTTTAGATACTATATACCTCAGAGTCTTCTCTCTCTAAAGCTGGAAGGAATGAAGGTAGAAGTTTTGTAGTGATAGAATATATTTTCTATAAGACGCTCTTAATATTCAAAAATATTTTTTCCTCTGTTTCTCAACTGATTATAAAATTTAATACTCCCAGGAGCGCCTGGGTGGCTCAGTTGGTTGAGCGCCGACTTTGGCTCAGGTCATGGTGTCACAGTTTGTGGGTTTGCGCCCCTTGTCAGGCTCTGTGCTGACAGCTCGGAGGCTGGAGCTGCTTTGGGTTCTGTGTCTCCCTCTCTCTCTGCCCCTCCCCCACTCATGCTCTGTCTCTCAAAAAAATAAACGTTAGAATAAAATAAAATAAAATTTAATACTCTCCAAATTTAAACACTCAATACATTGATTGTTTTTATGTTTTCATTAGACCGATAAAAGCTGGAAGTGAAAATTTAAACATTACTCTATTTTCCCAAAAGTGACAATTAGTTGACATTTTATACAAAAATAAATACTATTAGAAATTTTATTATTATTGATTATTAACAGTAAAGAATTAAAGGTGTAAAAAATCACTTTCATTTATTAGTGCTTTCATAAAAGTTCCATTTAATGAACAGTTAAGCACTCATTGGCTGCATGACACCAGACTTCATTATAAGATTGTAAAATGTGAGTAAGAATAAAAATTAATTTTACTGCTGGAAAGAAGCTGATCTGACTGACCTAATGAAAAGTTCAAAACATAAAAAGAAAAGATGGAATTTTTGATATAACTTGTCAAGGATTTTACATAGCAATTAAAACAGCATTTGTACCTTTAGCCATTGTAGATGGAAAGAAAAAGGACATTTCTTGCCATCTTTAAAATTTTGATATTATTGGCAGTCTTTTCTTTCCAACTAGGAAAGGTCAAAGATGGGAACATAAGGTTTGTAGGTCATTCCCCATCAGTTCAAAGATAAGAAAGGTTTTGTATAAACATGTGTGAACATGTCCTTGTGTGCATGTACGTCCAGAAGTTGCAGGTCTATAGATGGTGGATTGCGAGACACTGCTAACACCACCACCGCCATCCCTAATATACTACGTGCTATGTGCCAGCTAGTATTATGTGTAAATTCTCCCAACCACACCATGAGGTTGCACTATTGTTATCCTCATTTTACAGATGAGGACATTGAGACATAGAAAAGTGATTTGCCCAACTATTAAGTGGTAAAGCTGGGATCTGATCTAGGATGTTTGACTTCAAAACCTGAGCTCTGAGAAACTTCGTGTTCTAGTGCCTCTCACTTATGGATGAATGTGCCCACCTCCATTTTCCCTTTTTAAAAATAGAGATAATGATGCTTTTGTAATATTTTTTGAGGAGTAAGTTATATAGTTTAGCATTATATAATTATATGGCATATAATTATAATTATATAAATTATATAGCATGTAAATCTCTGGCACAGTAAATCATTTGTGCATGCATGTGTGTGTGTGTGTGTATGCATTCACATACGCATATTTACATAGTTATATTAGTATAGTTGATTGTTTACGCACATTTAATATACTTTTGCACACTTATAATGGTATATACTCACATTACTTGAGTATACAAAAGTATATATCTCTCTAGCAAGTTAACTAAAGCCAGATCCCTCTCATTGAATGAAATTTGTCCATTAAATAGAATTCTAAGCTTCATAATTTTTTGACTGAAATGGAATATCATGGAAAATAATCCAGCTCAAACTGACTTGAAAAGACTGTATGTGTGGTTTTATTGAGCAGTGTTGCAGGAGAGATCCGAATTGCCAAACAGGATCCAGTGATACAGAGAGACCCGGGGTTGGGTCTATAAATCACATTTAAGTATATCCTTTTGTATTTTGTTATAGCACTCCTATTTTAAGCTACTGAAGGTTCATTGAGCAAAAAGATGTCAGCACCTGAGCATGAAGTTTCCATTTGCCACCCACCCCCCCTTAGTTTCAGTAACCGTGAAGTATAATTGGACCACTTAAAATTTACAGCCTGTTTGAATAACATTTTCTATGTAAAACATAGATAATCTCATCTCCAACCTTCTTCTCTTTGGTGTCAAGGCTTTGGGCAGACTATTGTTTGTTTTAATTTTGCTTTTACTTTTATCATAGTGCTTCATGCACATAATTTACAGTTAATTTCATTTTCAAGGCCTTACTATGAGAAATAGTAGTCTTACACCATTTTCTACCCATAAGAGGCAGCCGCTTTCAATTTTGTTTTTGCAGATTCCCTTGGAATTTACTTCCCCATCTCTAAATCTCATTTATGTACATTCTCATTTTTAAAACATTTTTAGCTGTAAGTACTACCCATTGACTTCTTATGATGAAGAACTTTTTTTTTTAATGTTTTATTTATTTCTGAGAGAGAGAGAGACAGCGTGAGCAGGAGAGGGACAGAGAGAGAGAGACACACACAATCAGAAACAGGCTCCAGGCTCTGAGCTAGCTGTCAGCACAGAGCCCCACGCGGGGCTCGAACCCATGAACCATGAGATCATGACCTGAGCCGAAGTCAGACACTTAACCGACTGAGCCACCCAGGTGCCCCATGAAGAACTTATTAAAATGGACAACTCCGTTTCCTGCCCTCATGCCCCAACCTTTCATGCATACTTCCTATCACACCTCAACATGGACAAGTCGTAACTCCGGATAGATTAGGATTGCTTAGGATTATGACTATGTAAATACTATTCACAGCTAGGCCAGGAAAAGTACTGGGTTTAATTTTTCTTTCTGGAATAGTACTTTGTTTTCTTGGAATTAATAATTCTATTTTCTATGTATTTCTGTGTAACTCAACTCTAAACTCCCTCTGGTGTAACTGTTCTCTTTATATGTCCAAATATTTGGGGCATCCTGTCAATTTTTTAAAAAGAAATCTCTCTCAAAACATTCTAGACCTGCTCCAGTCTAGGTGCACTGTAGCTCTTGTCATCATGGACTATTCCTTTACTACCATTCTGGGATTTCCTTTGCCTCTTTCTTATCTTAGATCCCTTGTTTTTTGGAGCGCAAATCATTGTCTTTTTCTGTTTAGTCTCTCATTTTAGGAAGCACATCTTTCAGTCATTTGCTGAAGAAGCATATAGAGGAGATAAATTTTTTAAAGCCCGTATGGCTAAAATTGGGTTTATTTGCATTTTCATGATAATTTTGATTGGAATTATAGTTAGAAATCAATTTTTCCCTAGAATTGGTTCCATTGGAGTTTTGAACGTTTGTGGAAAAGGTATGTAAATTTGAATTTCAATTCTCTTTTTTATTTTTTAAAGACAGAAATACCTTTATTTGACAATCAGCAATTAGTTCTAATCTACATTAACGGTCTGTAGATTTTTGAAAGTGGTGACAGGTACGTAGGTCACCAACGTATAGAGCTTATTTTGTGAATCTTCATCCTCGTTACGTTTCCTGGACAACCACACATGGATATGGTATGGAACATTCCTTATTCCTTTGGCCCAGACAGCTTTGTTGAGCCTGGTGTTGGTGCGTACATCTGAGGTTCCGATCGCCTTCATAGCAAACTTCTGGGTCTCTTTGAGTGCCCGAGGGGCACGCTTCTTGAACCCCACTCCATGGATGCACTTGTGAATGTTGGTGTATTCTCTGGTCACTACCTTGTTGATGGCAGAAAGGCCCTTCTTCTCGCCTCCCTTCTTTATGGGAGCCATTCTGCTGGGTCCCCAATTCTCTTTTTTAGTACAGTACTTTATCCTCTACTGTGTCCAGTGTCCCCAGTCCTGACACTCTGTTTTACTGTCTCCATTGAATCGATATCCCCAACTTCTGTATGGGTGGGCTGTGTAGTCACCCAGCTACCTGGTGGGGGGAAATTGGACCTGAGGCATCTCACTTCTTCCTAAACAGGCTTGCAACAAGTCGTTCTTTTAGCCCTGCCTTCATGCACTCTCAGAGGTATCCCAGCTGCCAACACCTGAGCATTTGGGGACCCTGTTGTTTTCAACTTTCCTCACTAGTGGTTAAGACTCAGGTTTTGGGGGGACTGCTGATAAATTTGTGCATTTCCAAACTATACTTGCTGCTGTCTCCTTTTCCTTTACCTCTGGGCATATACCTTTTTTTTTTTTTGAATGCCCCCTTCCCCCCTTTTTTTAGTGAAACTTCAGGAGGGAGAAGGGGTAGGGACATGTATTTATTAATCTGCTTTCTTTAGGAGGAAATCTTGGGATGGATGGTATCAGGGAACCAAATCATTTTTATAAATAAGTGTTTCTTTAAGAAAGGACCTCCTTGAGATTTTACTAGTTTGTCTGTATACATATAACAAGATGAAATCACCTTTAATAGTGGGGAATAAATCCCCTTTGTTTCTATTGGGGGATGCATTTACCTACAAGTCACCAAGGGCTTACATAGGAAGGTGGGATTTCATGTCCTTCTCTTCCTCCTCACATACTTCCAGTGGGCAGAGGGGGTAGTTAGCCCCCGTGCCATTCGTGCCGCATTGTGGCCAACGTCAGTTTAAAATAACAACCTGATTTCAGTCCTTTTTTACAAAGAAGTTGGGTTCCCCACCCACTATTTCCTCCTTAGCTTCCTAATAAAGATGTTTGAAAAAATACCAGCTATATTCTCACTAGGTAGGGATTTCAGAAAAGATTGTGGCAAATAACCTGTGGGATGAGACATCCTTTCACGGGAGTGCCACTGATGGAAGGAAATGAACCATGTTACTCACATCCTCCTCTGGTCCTGACACACCCACTCAAGAAATAGGCCTTGAGTGTCTGCACTATGCTAGTCAGTATGCTAAGTATTTAAGCCAAAATAATACATCTTGTCCTCACTTGAGTTTATACTCTACTAGGTGCTATAATATGGTTACTAATAGCTGCTATTTAGGGAGTGTTTACTACCCAAGAACACGGTACCTGATTGAGTCCTTAGCACAACACCACAAGGTTATTTTTAACATTCTCATTTTACAAATGAGGAAACTGAGGCTTAGTTGTTTGCCCACATTCATCCAACTGATAAGTACATGAGCCAGAATATGGAAACCAAGTGTATTTTATTTCATATCCCATGTTCTTCTCACTTGTCTCGTTTAAAAAGAATCAACAAAGCAATTTCACATACAGTGTTTTATTTGATCTTCTCTTATCTAACCCAGGGAGGGCTCTCAGTTCTTAACTGACGGTAATTACCCTCTGCTTGAGAGATTTGGTAATAAAAAAAAAAAATCACTAATTAATTGCATATTTTGGGAGTGTATTTCCTCTTGTCTGCTTGCCTTATTTGATGCAGTTTTTTTTTCTTAAACATATGCTTAGAGATAAAGCTTATCCATAGAACAAAAATTTTGGTTTAGTTGTAGTAGAAGAACTTAGCTATTTAAAGGAACTCTGTACTGAATCATTTTTTAAGCAAATAAAATAATTTGTCATGCAAATGATCACATTCTGGGTTTTTTGTATACACACACAGTTTCACCTTCTTCATTTGTTGAAAATGTTTAGTTGTTGGTAGCTGAGGAAAGATCCTTTCCTTTAGCTTCAATAAATCATCTCATATGTTTAAAGGCACACTGGGTTATCATAGAATAATCCACAAAAAAGACAATAGTAAAACTGAAAGGCAATATTTAAAATTTCTTTAGGTGTGTAAGCAGAGGTCAAAGGGAGTCAGATGTCAACAGGAAACTCAATTTGAATTAGAGAATCTCAAGGAAATCTGAAATAGGTCTTTTTAGTTGGTAAATCGATTACCATTTCCACTGAACATTAATTGAGGATTTGCTGTGTGACAGGTACTACTTAGTTACCTGGCATAGAGTAATGTTTAAGCACAAGGTCCCTGCCAGGGGCACTTGGGTGACTCAGTCCATCAAGCGTCTGACTTTTGGTTTCGGCTCAGGTCATGATCTGAGGGTTTGTGGGTTCGAGCCTGTGTTGGACTCCTTGCTGACAGTGTGGGGCCTGCTTGAGATTCTCTCTTACCCTCTGTCTCTGTCCCTCACCTGCTTATGCTCTCTCTCTCTCTCTTTCAAAATAAATAAACTTAAACAAACAAACAAGATCCCTGCCGGGCAGAACCGATACTCAGGTAGTTAATGAGCACTGTAACCTATGTGTGGAGCAGCCACCGGTTTAAAAGCCAAAGCCTGTGAGGCCTGAGGGACAGCAGGAGGAGCTGTGCCATACATGGAGGGAAGGAGTAGAGTAAAGTAGTAAAGAACAGAGAGGAAATGCTGGAGAACGAGGAAAAAACCGTGTCATGTTGCAGGGAATGCACACTCTCTATGGCAAGGAAGGAAAGGTTAATATTGGATTGCATTTCACACACTGGTTCAGAATAGCATTTGTATAGTGTTTTGCAAATTTAAAATTAAAAGCATTTTTCAAACCACCTTCCCATCAACCTTGATGAGAATAGCGAGTAAAGCTTCATTTTCACCTTAGTCATACAGATGAGTAAACTGAAGCTGGGCCAGTTTAATGATTTGCCAGAGGTCACAGAGTGTGTTCAGAGCTGGGTTTGAACTTCAGGCTTCTGAGTCCAAATTCTGAGGTCTTCCCGAGTTTGAGGAAAGACAGCGCCCAAAGAGATGAGAGGGGCAGGTTGCTGTGCAGACTAGATTGGCACAGACCATCTCACCCAGGTGTGTGCAGGGGGAAAGTAGAAGCGCGGGAGACACAAGCTAACACCTTCAGGGGAGATGTGCACATGTCCCCAGTACTGCCAAGGACAACGGATGGCTTTTCAGTGAAATGTGTTATGTATGTGCACTTCATACCATAGCAAAGGGCAGTGGGAGCCATTGCTTTATTCTCTAGTAGCTCTGTTCTCTTGCAACTACAGATTAGCAGATGCCTCACTCAGATCCAGCCCTTAAACAAAATACTGGCAGAGGGATTCTTTGGACAGTAGTCAATCTGAGGATGACCATCTGAGACTCAGAGCTCACTGAAACAGAAAAGGTTGGGGTAAATGGGGTTGATCTCTGTAAGCTGTGTTCACAATGGATTTGGCAGGTAACATTTTCCTTGGAATTAGAAGACCAGATGTGTGAGGCCAATACAATGACCACAAAGCAGAGGCATGCATCTGATCATGAGGCTGCAGCATTGTTTGTAAAAAATACATATACATTATATATATGCGTATAATTTGAATTAAATTTTAGATTTATTTAGTTCAAGAAGGTTTTACAATGTTGATGAAATGTATATTTTCAATCTGAAGGTGAAAAAAATCTGTGCTCCCAAGTATAAGTGGAATAAAGACAGAAGTATTGTTTTATATGAAAGAACTTGCATCCAATGACATCATTGGAAATCTGCAAAAATAAAATAATTTTTGAGTTTTCCCAGAGTTAAAGGAGTGTCCAATTTATGAGGATGTCTTCCTTCCCATGATGGGTAATCCCAGTTTTGAGTTTTTAATAAGCGATTGTTTTAGTTGTATAGGCTCCATTTATGCAGTCCTGCGGACGCTTAGATCATGATTCTGCGAGCCCACTGCAAAGCTCACCATGAGAAATCAGAGGTGCTGCCATGCGAGTAGGTACTGCACTATTTGGATCCATAGGCCTGGCAGAGTTACTCAGGTACTGCAAGTATCGCTTACGCCCGGGCACTTTGCCCTGGGTTCTTGGCTTGGGGGCCCTTCTGCTGGTGCAGCACAGACATTGTAAACTGGCTACTGACTCCAGGAGGCAAGAAACAAGAGAAGTGACTCAAGTGGGATTTAACAGGATATAAAATCAATCCAGAAATCTGCCTGGTGATCCTCAAGGCAAAGTAAGGTTATCTCCTGACCAGCAACAGCGGCCATGTCTATGTTTTATTTCAGAGATGTCTTGATTTTCGGGACTGCTTTGGTCTTCATTGTAACCAAACATCAGTTTTGAAAAGAATTTGGATTAGGGATGTGAGAAAACAAAAATATCCCATGCTGTTATTTTTCTCTGGAGTCTTACTCTCTTGCAGTTTCTTCTCAAATGTAGGGGAAAAAATTGACGTGGCATACAATTATTGAATATTTGCTTTTGTAACATAAGGGGGAAATGTGGTTTTGCTCATGTCTAGAAATCTCTTAAGCCATTAAAGAGAGTTTGGAAAAAAACTGACTTAAAGTACTGAGTGCTCACAAACTTTCTACTGATCATCATTTTAAGGCTAAAATCTTTAAAGTAAGGCAATGAGATTTGAGTAGATTGATGCTGACCAGGAGTACTGCATATATTGAAAATAAAAGTGCTTATAAAATGGAGTGCCCTTAAGAAAATGTCACTTAATCTTTTGAACCAATTTTTATTTTCAAGCCATGTTATTATCTATGAGATTATGCAGCTATATATTCTTTATTTTTTTATATGAAAGAAGCAAATTAAAACTAATAACAGTGATTGAGGTCTTTAAATCATAGGGATATATCCTGGAAGTAGTAGAAAATCAGCTCAATTTTCTAGATTTCTTATTTCCTCCTCCCCTTTCTTGGCAAAAAATGATGAGCAAAGAGACTCGATGTTCAAGTATTGATGGCTCACAATTCTATATCAGTTCATTTCCCTGCTACCATCCTAGTTCAGCAATTTTTTATTTAACAATTTTTTTATTGTCACACCTTTGCTTTCCTGCAGGTTGTTTTTTTAAAAACAGCCAGCATTATGTTTTTATAATGTACGTCAGATCATGTCACATGCTGCTGGATTTTGATTACACTTTGAATAAAAGCCAAAATCCTTTTTACTGCCCACGAAGATCTGCCCCTTTATACTCCTCCTCATCTACTCACACTCCCTGGACCCACCCTGCCCCCTTCTGTGCTCCAGTTGCCAAGGAGTTCTTAACTAATTACCTTGCTCAGATAGGTGGCCTTGCACTTGATATTTCCCTTTCCTGGATTGCTTTTCCCCAAATCTTATCAGCATTGCCTTCTTCTTGTCATTACTGACTCATCTTAAAAGTCCCCTTCCTAAAGTTCACCCAGTCCAAGGCAGCTCCCAGTCTCTTACAGTGATTTCAGTCCACTTTGTTTTCATTTATTCTATTATGTAACAAATCTTTATTGAGTACCCGCTTTGTAACAAGGAGCACAGTAAATTTCCTGCCCTTAAGGGAAATGCCATTCCAGTAACGGGGTTAATCACTAATCATCACTAGCGGGGACTCCGACCCTGACCCAGTGACATAAAAGGAATGGAAGATGCAGAAAGCAGTGGTGTTGTTTTATTTCTGCTGGAATTTAGCGAAGAGAACTTTCTGAGAGCCCTTTCTTTCTCACACTTTTACTATTTATTTCTGCAAAGGTACCTCCACCAGTGGGAGAGGTGTCGAGGTGCGGCATAAAGACACAGCCGCGAGGGTCTAGCCCTCCGGAATTCACTGCACACATTCTTGAGCAGATCACACGGTCTACTTTCTGCAGCGACTTTTTCATATATAAAATGAGGCAGTCCTATCCATTTCACAAGGTGTTTGAGTGAATGCATCATGAAAGTACTTGATAAAATAGAGCACTGGCGAAACAGCCCATATAGGTGAGTTACTGAATGTTGTCTGCATATTTCTCTAAATTTGCTGACATTTCTCACATCTTTCCAGGGGGAGCTTCTTGAATAAGTGCCTCTGTTTTCTGGCCCACCAGATTAACAATGCTGAATAATAGTTAGCTTGTCTCTGATGACCATATCTTGTTTTGACTCTCTCCTAACAGCATTAATTGTTTGTTCTTCTACAGTACTTTGGAAGTTTGCTGGTCATTTTCTGTGTGGAACTGGCTTGCGGTGTTTGGACGTACGAGCAGGAGATTATGGTGAGTTCAAAGTGGGATATAGTTACAGTCTGAAGAATATCTAGTGCAGCCTTCTAGATCCTATACTTTGGAGTTATTTAGGCCCATGATTATTAATTTGAATGTTTATACCAGATGATAACAATGATGGTCTCAGGACTTCTGAAAATTAACATTTTCTTGTCTGTGTCCAAACCATAGTTCCAAATCATAATGTGTAATGTTTTATATGCTGTACTGTATGTCTTTAATTCCACAGGTTGCTTAAACATGGATACAATAGACCAGAAATAATATACGTTCTAAAATAATTTTGCCAGCTTCTGAGTGTACAATAGGAAAGATTCGCGTTTGCAGCAGGATCTGGGAGAGCTTGAAAACCTACATGTAAGCCTCAGGAACTGTCCCCCACAGCTGTACCCTGATGATTAGGAAGTGCATCTTCCATTTGCAACAAGCTGAGCCATCTTCCACTTCAAGAAGTGTACTTGAAGAGTTGTTGTGTGTTTACTTCAGCCTAGAAACACTCTGCTAGTTTGAGACTTGGCTACATGAAGATAGCTCTTAAGCATTTTTCCTGTTTCATTTTATCAATTGAAATAAACTTGTATAGCTATGTGACAATAAACAAGGGTAAGACTTTCTCAGTCTTAAGATTTTACCAGTCTTGCTTGGTGTATCACTTGCCCTTCACTCTTGCTCACACCAGGCATTATTACTTTTTTAATGTTTGCCCACTTCGTTGGTGAAAATTGGTGCATTTATTGCCAGTGAGCTTGAACATCTCTGCATGTCTGATTGCTGGCCGTTTTCATGGTGGCAGGCCAGAGTTTTCCCCTGCGAGCATCTTGGAGTAATTCTGTTTCAGGAAGATGATGTTTCTCAACAAGTAGTCCTTGGACCGTCTAAAGCAGGAGTCACCCAGGGCAGTTCTTTAAAATGCGCATTACAGGGCATTAGGCCAGAATAGAGGGGAAAGCAGAGGGAGAAAGGGCAGGGACCAGGCATTCGCGCTTGTGACAAGTTCCCCAGGTGAACCCTCAACATTTTAAAATCTAAGAGCTTTTAAGAAGAGAGAGATTATTTTGTACTTGTTTCAGAGAGGCATTACAGCAGTTGTGCAGTAAAATGGAAGTTGTCTCGGTATTGATACGGTTATTGAAGCTTCTGTGGCGAATCTGTTACTGTACTGTGAGACTGTTCTGAATCCTAAGCGGTAATTACAGACTAATGGGCACTTTGCATACTCTAATTTGCATGGAAACGATGCTTTGGCACTGCCACGTGTCTGAACCCCTCTGAAAACACTCGTGCTTCCCCTGTCTGACAACTCTTAGTAAGAAGAGAGAATTTATGATGACTTTTTTTTTCTATTAAAAATTGAAAAGTAGGGGCAGGTTCTAACTAATTTGATAAAGTTTAACACCTTATTCAAAATGAAATCTCCTATTAAAATAGGAATGTTCTGCTGTGTTTGAGAATCCTATTTTCACCCCATCCCTAGAAACATTGTATATCTAGGAAAATGAAAGAGTAGTTCGTTCCAGACTCAGTTTCTATGCTTTATAGATAAAGAGATGTTCTCTTCTAATTTTTTCTGTTTTCACAAAATACATATATAAAATGGCATTCCAGCAATAGATAGTAGTCCTATAATTAACTTCTGAGCCCCTCAGCTCAGCTTTGATCATGTTCTTTTTGATAATTAAAGGATTTTAGAAATAAGTTTGCTTTCTATGGATTTTAAAATGATTTGTATGGTTTTTATGTCATACTAATATTTGATAAATCTCCCAAATTATAACAAATATGAAATGAATTAATTTAAGGTATTTGAAAGGAATTGTTTTGATTCTAATATATCTAATCCTAGAAGATCCTTTCTTCTATTCTATTAAGGGGCAGTCCCCACATACTGTCTTGGTATCATAATGGTACTAAATGGATGCACACCACCATTTCAGCCGAGTGCGTACATCACTGTTTGCTTATATAAATCTTCCCCACTGAGTCACCAGGATAGAGCAAAGGCTGTTTGGGCTGTTTAAAAGTGAAATGTGGAAAATGGTACTTTGGAAAAAAAGTTTGTCAGAATTTTTTTATTGCTTTTGCCCTAATAGCAGTGTGAATGAAAAGTGCCATTAAAGTTTATTAGCTGCCAAATTTTGCAGAACCCGGCCTTTGCATAGAATGGGCTTTGTGCTCTTAGCTGTTCCATGCAAGGAGCCAGTAAGTGTGTGTTTTCCTTTATGGCCAAATCACAGTATTTTGTGCCAGAACCTCCATGATCTCTGTTTCTTGCCATGTTTGGTCTCAGCTTGATTGTGGTCACAAGAGGGAAACAACTTATATTTATTTTGTAAAATAAAATTTAAAATAAGACTATTCTAATAACCCAGTCAAGAGATTTGACATCAGTCCATTTCCCTGTTATTTCTGTTGCTTATACATAGTCACCTCCTATTCATTTTTTGTCTAGAAAAATTAATAATATTAACTGTTTCAGATTATGATTTTTAGAGAATTTATTTTATTTCCATTTATATTACGTTCATAAGCACATGAAATAATAATTTATAGTGAGTAGCCTGAATTTTGGTTTAGTTCCCTGAATTTTTTTGAAGCCATGTGAACATGAAGGGTACCTGGTCAGACAATTTTGGGGGGAACAAAGTTGTGTGCCCAAGTGCTGGCATGTTTTCTTCTGTATGTGGATTTCCAAGTATTAAAAAAGAAAAGTAACAAAGGAAAACAATGAAGAATTTCTGTGGTCAGGAATTTTGAAACTGCTTCTACTGATATTACTGTCTTTTAAAATAAGATTTCAAAATAGCCCTAACCTTGAGTGAGCATCAAGCTTGTTTGGCTAAGTTTGGTCTGTATCACCCCGTTGATTGGATGTGGATATTTGTCCAGTTTCCCAGTTACATATTCTAAACATGATACCACATGTGTGGTGAGACTATGACACGTACGTGTCTGTTTCTGCCCTGGCATTGTACATAAAGCACGCGTGATACGCTGACTAGATTTCTGGCCAGCTGTTGGGTTGTGTACCTGAAGCTGTCATGATTAAACACCCTGTTAAGGGACACGGCGCTCGGTGACTGGAGACTAGAAGCACAAAAAGTGCTTTAATTTGAGAGGTAGCCTTTCTAAAATTCTAGCATGCATCCAAAATCCAATGTTTGGAAAGATATTTACACACTTAATCCAGAGTGAGGCTTGACTTGAGCTGAATTCTTTCCCTTCTTAATTCTTACCCCTTTATTTTAGTTCTATAATCTGCAGTCACTTCAAAGACCAACTCCATAGCATTCTGAAATCAAATCAAAGGGCTTTTCTGGGCAGGGGTCATTTGTTATGAGGAGTTCTTCAGCTGGGTCTGTAGGATATACAATAAACCTCTTGTTTTGTGGCTTCCTAATGCTTGATACTGGCATTAAAAGATTTTGCTTATTTTTCTTTGTTTAATGTAAAGAACTTCCTCATTTACTGCAAACATCTACACATAGAAATCATTTAATAAGTACATAATAAGCTTGAGCTTAATTTAGACCACAAATATAAATTTAAAATAGCATCGGTTAATTGCAGTACATCCCAACTATGTGTATGAGTCTGTGAGCAATTGTACTTGTGAATACATGAATGTTTGTGTGTCTGCATGTGTGTGTTTGTGTGTTCCAGCTGTTGATATTTCATTTGTTTCTCCAGGTTCCAGTACAGTGGTCAGACATGGTCACTTTGAAAGCCAGAATGACAAACTATGGCTTACCTAGATACCGGTGGCTTACTCACGCTTGGAATTTTTTCCAGAGAGAGGTAAGTGCTACAATTTCTAAGGTAGAGAGTATGGAATAAATGGCACACTTTCAAAACAAATGTTAAGCTTTTGCTTTGGTCATTTTCTTTGGGCTGAAAACTGAAGCCTATGATTCAGTTACCATTGATGGAATTTGTTACTGAGAAATACCTTAAGTGACTCCATGCCCTTCTTTTCTTCCTGTGTGTACCATTTTCCCCTTCATTTCACATGCTTCACATATCTTTTAAGAATTTCTTAAAAGCCATGTTGCTACACTACTGTGAAGTTTTCTGAGAGTTTCTTGATAAATACTCAAGTTTTAGTTGAGTAGATAATTTTTCATGACCTTTAGGGCTGTCTTTATTTTTAAAGTTAATTTTTTTTTAATAATGGCTCTTACTGTGAAATTAAACATCAGTATATCATTGAGAACATAAGCTTTCGGGGCGCCTGGGTGGCTCAGTCGGTTAAGCGTCTGACTCTTGATTTCGGCTCAGGTCATGATCTTACAGTTCATGGGATGGAGCCCTGTGTCAGGCTGTGCACTGACAGCATGGAGCCTGCTTGGGATTCTCTCTCTCTCTCTCTCTCTCTCTGCCCCTCCCTCATGATCTCTCTTTCAAAAGAAAGAAAGAAACATTTTTTTTTTTTTTTTTTACAAAGCATGAGCTTTCTAGTCAGATCTTGGTTCAGACTCTGGCTTTGCTCCTTACTAATATATGAGTTTTATAATTTACTTAACTTCTTCAGCCTCAGTCTCCTCCCCTGTAAAACACGGATAATAAAATTACTCGCCTCCTTGGATTGTTGAGAAGATTAAATGGGATCATAAATTTAATCTCATTTAGCTTAAGGTTATTAACTATAGCATCACAAAGCACAGGTGCTTTTAGCTTTTCTTACCTAGCTTCTATATAACGCCGTATCCAATCATCTTCTCAAACACAGACTATATTTACATGTTTAAAATGGTCACTTGAAGTTAACCGCTGATCTTGCTTCAAACCAAACTCATTGCCCAAGCAGTTTTCTTGTGACTGGAGATGCAGGGGTGACCGAGTGTACCTGTTTCCTTTCATTTCATTTAGAGCTGGGACACAATGCCTGTGAGAGGCAGTGTTTTACATGATAGATATCCTGCTCTCTGCTCAGTTACTCTGTCTGGAATACGGGCAGAGGTTCAAGTCCAGGATAATCTCCAAATCTGGCTCTTTGTGTTACAGTTGTTGAGATGGTGAAAATTATCATAGTGACACAGATTTCCTATTTATTTAAATGCTTCCTGACTTTGTTTGTTTACTGTTCATTTGTACTAAAAGCAACACGAAGGGAAAATAGGTGAGGCATTAGGGACTTTATGGTAAGCTGTGTTCAGCTGCTGGCCTTGGTGGAACCTGCCTGGAGCTCCTTATTTCCTGGGATTTCTGATGTAGATGTGATAAAACAGGTTAGAAAGCAAGGGGAGTTTCTCCCCGCAGTGGCACAATGAGGGGCTTTACCCAGGTAGACAAGGTACGGCACTGCAAATGATAGTGCACGTGTTTCTAGCTCTGCTGCCTGGTAAGTTCCGTCCTCCGTACCATAGGCCTATTTCATCCAAAAGGAGGTGGTGAAGACCTCTGGGCATCCTGAGTCTTTTAAAGCCCCTTCGTGTTAGTTTGCTGGGGCTGTAGCCATGATAAATTACCACAGACTTGGGGGCTTGAACAACAGAAATGTATTGTCTCACCGTTTGGGAGGCTAGAAGTCTGAGATCAAGGGGTACGGGGTGATTTCTTCTGAAGCCTCTCTCCCGGGCTTGTAGACCGCAGTCTTTCCCCGTGTCTTCATGTCGTCATCATTCTGTATGATCTGTGTTCAAGTTTCTCCTTCTCATAGGGATGTAAGTCATATGGGAATAGAGCCCACATTTATGACCTTATTTAATTTAATTCCCTCTGTAAAGATCCTGTCTCCAATGGTGGTCACATTCTGGGGTGAATTTTGGGAAGGGGGAACACAGTTCAGCCCATAACACCAGTCTTGCAAAATAAATTGTAGAGTTAATGGTGACCTTGCCAGGCCCCGGTTTTTCTGACCCTCTTTCACTGCAGTTCTATCCATGTACCTCATTTTAGTGGACTCTCACTCAAGCCCTAGTGATCTTCATTTCCTATCTTTTTTAGAAATTGAAGTTTTAGGTGTATCTACTTATTTATTTTAACTTAATGATTGGAGTACAGGCTTTGGAATACATAGGCTCCTGCCACACACTGGTCTGTGATCTCTGCAAGTTACCTGACCCATCAGAACCTCACTTTCTTTGCATGTGAAGTGGTGTGGTATTTTCCAGTTTCACAGGATGCTAGCAAGAGTGGCCCTATCTCATAATGTGATTTTAAAGGAGATGAGAAAACTGAGAAGATGTAGACCACAGTCTTGTGCAGTATAATGCGGAAACCACTTAGAGAAGTTTTCAGGAAAAATTTCACCACCACCGATTTAGTATCTTCTGTTGATAAAAGGAAAACAACTATGTAGAATGAGAAAAAATGATTCAGTGACTTATTAAAATTAAAAAAAAATATCTGGCACTGAACATGGTATGCTTATTTGGAAAAATCATTTCTGTGGAGCACCTCATTTCCTGACAAGGCCAGATAAATGGGCTGCTCTAGTGTGGATAGAGTCTGAGTTCCAAGAACTGTACTTTTGTCATCAACATAGAAAAACACATGTCCTTAGGAAATGAGAGAAGTAGGTTTTCTCTAAGTGCAAGGATTTAAAAAGCCTGACTTGGAAATATAGTAGTTTATGATTTTTAGAAAATGAAGTCTTTTTACTACATATGTTTTTTTTATGGATACTCCAGGCCTTATGTAAAATATATGATGTCAAATTGTGTTTGACTTAATTTATGGTGTTTATGGTATGTCTGTAGCTTTTAGAACGAGTTTATAAAAGGAAAATACTAAAAATATAAAAAATGTTTCTTAGAAACTTTTAGTGTTACTCATGGCATCAGTAATTCATCATTCACAATAGTCTTAAGATGTTTTTTTTTTCTTTTTAAAAATTAGGCATTTAGGCAAATGAAAAAGTGTAAAATGGTTTTTACTATTTTCCTTGTTTCATTTTACATGAGAAGTTCAGAATTCTTCGTAGTTAATTTTAGTTGGATTTTGAAATGGTGGATTGTGATATTTTATGATACGGTGTTAATCCTGGACACAGATCGGTCTGTTGGGCTACATAATTTGCAGAGCCAGTCACTCTTGGCAAAGTTCTTCTCAGTGGTTGCCCAGAGTCCTTGTTTTTGACTGTACGGAAGAGTAACTCCCTCGACCCAAGGGTAGAAAATTACCATAATCAATTATTCTGAACCTAATCTACATATGTCCTTAAGCAGTGTTTCTAAACTTTCACCAGAGAAAAGTTTTTGCTCATCCTTGGTGAAATGAGACAAAAAAGAACAAAAGAGAATGGTAGTTTTCCTTAAATCCAATTTTATTCAAGCTAAAGGCACATAATTTCTTCTGAGATTATGGTGATAGAATGATACTTTATTTCAAGATTCTCGTTCAGTTAAATAAAAATTTGTTGGCCAAACCTGTGTTTGTGTTTCAAAAAATTTTTGAAAATTTACTGGTTCATCCATCCAAGTTGAGTGATCTTTGTGATGTGAACTTTTGGCCAACAACTCTTTCTACAGAGATAATGGAAACTTTTAATATCTGAATTTATAAGCAGTTAAGTTAGTTCAACGAGGTGATATGCCAATAGATGGATCAACTATTCTTTAGTTGCTAAAGGTTTAATGGTAAGCTAATGATTTTGTTACTGTGAATATGGAGTCCGTTGCTGTAGGACCACTTGCGGAGGCTTGTAAACTGGTGGAGAGCCTCAGCCATGCCTGATCTGTCCTCATGTGCTATGAGCATTATTGTTCAGAATTGTCCCATTATAGAGTCCTTCGCTACATTTTTGTCATCAGCATAGAATGTACACATATCGTTAGGTGATGACAAAAGTTGAGTTTAGCTCTGGGTATAAAAACTTAAGAAATCTAATGTTTAATCTTCTGTAAATTAAGAAAATATTTTTGTAGTTGCTGAGCCTGACGAGTCATTCTTTTGCAGTTTAAATGTTGCGGGGTGGTGTACTTCACCGACTGGCTGGAAATGACAGAGATGGACTGGCCCCCAGATTCCTGTTGTGTTAGGGAATTCCCAGGATGTTCCAAACAGGCCCACCAGGAAGATCTTAGTGACCTTTATCAAGAGGTAAGGCCATATGTGGTGAACTTATTATGCGTACAAGTTTTCTAATAATGACTTTTAAGAATCAACAACTTGCCAATGAAATTTTCCTCTTCTGTCTAAACATAAAGGCCCTTAAAACTATTCTCTTATTTGTGGAAAAACAGGTTAGAACTAAAAATCTGTATAAAAACCCGAACCTTATCACATGTTAACAAAGAAAATTGGGGGGAGGGGCTCCTCGGTGGCTCAGTCGGTTGTGTCTGACTTCGGCTCAGTTCATGATCTCTCATGGTTTGTGAGTTCAAGCCCCACATCAGGCTCTGTGTTGACAGCTCAGAGCCTGGACCCTGCTTCAGATTCTGTGTCTCCTTCTCTCTCTGCTCCTCCTTTGCTCATGCTCTGACTCTCTGTCTCTCTGTCTCTCTGTGTCTCTCTCAAAAATAAACATTAAAAAGAGAAGTTAAGCAAAAAAGAAATTGGGGAAGACTAGATTTAGAACCAGTGGATTTTAAACTGTATTGTCTAGAACCAAGTTCTCTTTCCTCCTAAAGACCCTTTGAAAACAAAGGTGTGCAGAGAGTGTAAAGAACTCTGAATATTTCAGAAGACAAGGTTTGGAGTTCTCGAATAGATTATGTTTTTTAGGGCCTCCACAGAGACTAAAACATATGTAGGGGAAAAAAAAAAATCCCACTCTCCCGGGAAAACATTGTCTTCTACTCTTCAGTTCCCCCTACTGGCTAATGATCAGCAATGTTAGTTTTAGTTAAGCTGATCTAAAAAAACTAGATGCTTACTGGGTTTAAAATCAGTCATCACATGCCCAAGAAAGTTGCGTGTGTGTGTTTTCTGGAAGAATTTAGCAGAATCACTAGTTATTCCTTTGTTAGCAGAAGCTTTCCTAGCCCTTTACTTTTACTGGTGAATTTCAAACTTTGTTAAGCAGCAGAATCTTAATTCAAATTAAAATCTAGAACTACACCATCCAGTATAGTTTTATAAATAAATTATATTTATAAAGTAAAATAAATTTTAATTTAATTTAATTTAATTTTAATAGCTACATGTGGCTATTAAAATTAAATTAAATTAAATTAAAATTTCATTTCCTTAGTTTAAAGAGCTGCATTTCAAATGCTTAAATGCCACTTGAGACTTGCGGCTTCAGTATTAGACAATGCAGATGTAAGACATTTCCACATTACGGAAAATGTTCTTGCAGTCTTGATCTAGAGTGGAAGCTCAAAATGTGAATCAGATGGAAGGGAGGCATCTCAGGCTGAGGGACTGGGATCATTTCCCAGAAACATCTCCAGTCAAGCATCTGGGTATCCAAAAGCACCATTGAAAACCTCCAGCTTACTGTAAAGTATGGCAATAAAGAGTGAAATTTTTAAAACAGGACATCCGGATTTATAAAACGTGAATTTTTATATATTTCAAGATAGTTATCTTAAGAGGCTATACATGTTCCCCTAGAAATACTATTATTGTTCAAAACATCTTTTAGGCTGCCCAAGTTAGTTGCGAAGATGTACAAAAATCAGTTTCGTGAATTTATGGTGTAAATTAACTTATTTGAAAAAGACGGCGATTACCTCCACAAATGATCCATCGTATTTATAGCTTAAATATAAGCTAAAGAATTCATCTCAGAGGTCAAGACTATGCCATATTAAGTACATCCAAAATAAAGTGCTTTGAGCTCTGAAGTGCCACAGAGAAATGTGCCAAGTATTTTTTAAGAGATTTAGAATTGTATTTGTTTCCTAGAGCTGCTGTAATAAAGTACCTTAAAGTGAGTGGCTTAAACAGAAGATATTTATTGTTTCGTGGTTCTGAAAGCTAGAAGGCTTGAGATCAAGGTGTCAGGAAGGTTGGTTCCTTCTGAGGGGTGTGAGGAAGAATCTGTTCTATGTCTTTCCCTCAGCTGCTGGCAGTTAGATGGCAACCTTTGGTGCTCCTTGGTTGTAGAAGCATCACCCCAATCTCTGCCTTCGTCTTCACATGGAATTCTCCCTGTTTGTGTAGATCTCCAGATTTCACCTTGTTCATAAGGACACAAGTCATGTTGGATTAGGGGCCCGCCCTCTTACAGTATGACTTCATCTTAACTAATTACATCTGCAATAACTCTATTTCCAAATAAGATCACATTTGGGGTTCTGGGGATTAGGACCTCTACCTATGCTTTTGGGGGAACACAACGCAACTCATAACAAGAATTGTTATTGTTGAAACAACTGAATTATCTAGATTATTTATTTTAAAAGATAATCAAAGAATCACTGGGTCAGTATCTCTGAGTTCCTTAGTGATTATGCTACATCTTTTTTTCTGGGTGAAAGTCTGAAATAAGGATGGCCAGTTCATCAGTTCAACAGTTAAAGTCCTGTTCATGCCGTAGAACAGAAAACAATGTTTAATATTTCTAAGATACTATTAAATGCAAACATAACTGTGGATATTCAAATACATTATAACTCCCATTAGGTTTTAAAACCACAGATGATTACAGGATAGATATTAAGTGTATATGTGAATTGAAACCTATCAACTTTCCTAGTGTGAACTTAATTCGTTTGTTAGTTTTCGGGAGCGGCAAGTCAGTATGGGAAATTATTGGGCTACAACACTATACATAATTTCTACCTTCATTAGTGATTAATACTGATAATATGATTATAACCAATATAGATCATAAGAATGGCAAAACATGAATCAATTCCCCAGATCTTCCCATAAAGTCTGAATATGGATATATTCACTTCACTTGTACTTTGATTGGAAGCATTCAATTAAACTTTTGATAAACTTTTTTTGCTGTAAAAATGCCATTCATTTTTACTAGTTTATCTTCGATTATTTCCACTAGTAGTATTTATAATGCAATGCCTTACATTCGGACTGTCTATAATTGCTTATTCTATGGATTTTAAGATTGAAAGAAGCCACACTATTATGCATGTGCTGATTGAGGAGCCAGATTATTTTAAAGGCTTTTCCATATTTTCATCAAAAGATTTTTCAGTAGCAAGCCGGCATTGCCAGTTATAAGATATTCTTTAGACAGACTTCCAGCAGAGATGGAGGTTCATTATATTAGAGTAAATCTGCTTTTTCATTTCATAATTAATAACAGATGCTGGTTTTGGTAATGATATAGTGCATAATTATATGCATAGTTGACTTACAAAAGTGGATCACTTAGTAGCTTTATGGTACAAGTACAATTAAACCCATCATTAAAAATAAGGCTTAATTCCACTTTGCCCTGGAGAACATATGCTTCCTAATTGAAGAGTACCCAGAGACCATCCACCTGGAAGATGAGGGGTCTAATAGGGAGGAACAAGTGAGGGACAGCTGGAGGAATTTATGTTGCTTATTCTGAAGTACCAGATACTAAGGGGAGATATTTTAGATGTCTTCAAATATTTCAAAGTTCATCATTCAGAACAGGAACTAGACTTACTCATTGTTGCTCCAAGAGCCAGACGTTACAGGAAGGAAATTTTGAATCAATAGAAGGAAGACCTTGCTCATCAAAATCCGTCAGTTGTGACACAGGTTCTCTTATAAAATAATGAGTGGCTCATCACTAAAAATATTAAAGTCAAGGTCAGATAACCATGTCATTGGTGGGTAGAATGGGTTTTTAAATTAAGAGTGGATCTGGACTAGATGAACTTCAAGGTCCCTTTTTATCTTTCCTATTCTGTAAACTCAGAGATAAGAACTGGCTTTCTTCCTGCAATCTTTCTTCAGGAGTCTGAAATCAAGGAAATAAATCATTCTCAACCATCTGGTGGCCTGCATGGTCCCTGACCGAATAATATTTTATGACACATTTGAAACCTGTGAAAAATGACAGAGCAGAAATAAAGCAACAATTGCACATTTTAGAAACATTCCCATCAGAGGTATTATTGGCATTGGCACACAACTCCTCCAATACCTGTAATAAGTTACACACTTGTATAAAAGTATAGATGTAAAAATCACAGATGAAAATATTTCTGACCATCAATTTGGTCCATCACATTCATTAATTCACATTGTTTTGTGAGGGCCAGATGCTATTATAAATGCTGAGGATATAAGGAAGAATGTTGCAGACAAAAATCTCTCCTCCTGTGTAACTTACATTCTCATTAGGAGTATAGACATTCATCAAGAAAGAAAACAACAATAAAAATAATTTCAGGTAATGGTAAGCATTTTGAAGACTCTTAAGTAGGGTTGTGTGCTGGAGAATGGCTTTATTGATGAGGGAGCTTCTTAGGATGGTTATGCACCCTCTCTTAGGAAGTGACATTTGAACTGAGAGTGATCGATGAGAAGAATGTGGCCATACAAAGATCCACTGAAGGGGCACCTGGGTGGCTCATCACTTAAGCATCTGACTCCTGATTTGGGCTCAGGTCATGATCTTGCAATTCCTGAGTTCCAGCCCCACGTCAGGCTCCATGCTGACAGTGCAGAGCCTGCTTGGGATTCTCTCTCTCTCTGCCCCTTCCCCATGCGTGCAACCTGTCTCCCTTCGCCTCTCAAAATAAACTTAAAAAAAAAAAAATCCACTGAAGAATTTTTCAGCCTAAGAAACTGTAAGTGCAAAAGCTCACCCAGAGGTATNGTGCAACCTGTCTCCCCTCGCCTCTCAAAATAAACTTAAAAAAAAAAAAGATCCACTGAAGAATTTTTCAGCCTAAGAAACTGTAAGTGCAAAAGCTCACCCAGAGGTATCCTAGTCAGTGAGTATTGACTGCTTACTATCCTGTTCCTTGGGGTCGTTTGTGTAACCACACTCTCTAAATACCAGCTGTGAGACTCGGCCTCAGCAAAGCATCAGACTCAGAGTGTCAGTTGGTAGAATATGGGACTGGGATGTCTCTTCCTTCTCTCACCTGCTGAGTTTTCCACCATGTCGTTACTAAAGGTCTCTGTCTAGACTTGATCTGGAGAAGAAAAAGGGAGAGACAGAGAAATAAAGAAGGTAGCAGAGAAAAGAGCTTTGTCGAGTATGGACTGTCAGCCTCTTGTCCGTGGACCTTACTCTTCTAGGACAGGCTTCAAGGGAAAGATGGTACTGCTGGAATTGTTTTCAATATTATATATGCATGTTTTTCAATGACTAAGATCCTTAGCTTTCGTTAGCTTTTCTTGGAGTTTCATACCAAAAAGTGTGAAGAACCACAGTCATAGAGATAGTTGCAGTGTTTGCTTCCCTTGTTGGGAAATGAAGCATAAACATCTTTCAGAGGGATTGGAATGTCATTTTCTTCCTCCGCATGCCGCCTCAAGAAAAATGAATGCAAGTAAACAAGTTCACAACTAGCCCTCCTTCAAATGGACCAATTCAAAATGTAAAACAACGAGGAACAGAGAGTAAAAGTGAAATGTACCTCCAAAGGCACATGTCTTTGTTTTGTAGTTAGGAGAAAGACCACAGTTAAAAGATATCGTTGGCTTCTTCGGAAAAGTAGTACTCACAGCAGTTTATGTGAGGGCTGGATACAGAGATGACTTCCACACAGGTGGGTGCCTTTGGAACACTTTCCCTTTATTTTATTTATTTTTAATTTTTTTATGTTCATTTATTTTTGAGAGAGATAGAGAGACAGAATGCACGCAGGGGAGGGGCAGAGAGAGAGGGAGACACAGGATCTGAAGCAAGCTCCAGGCTCCAAGCTGTCAGCACACAGCCCAATATACGGCTCAAACCCACAAATTGTGAGTTCAGATGCTTAACCAACTGAGCCACTCAGGTGCCCCTATTTTTTTTTTAAGTTTATTTACTTATTTTGAAAGAGAGAGAGCAAGTGGGGGAGGGGCAGGAAGAGGGAGAGAGAGAGAGAATCCCAGACAGGCCCCATACTGTTGGTGCAGAGCCTGATGCTGGGCTTGAACTCATAAATCATGAGATCATGAGCTGAGTCAAAGTTGGACACTTAATCAACTGAGCCACCCAGGTGCCCCTGCAACACTTTCCCTTTAGACCCTCTGTCTTTATATATTCCATGTGATGTTGGGTCTGAATAGCAAATATTCTTTATAATTCCCAAGTAATTTTTCCCCAAACCACTTCTGCCTCTTTAGGTGGTTGTTTATTTCTTGTCTGAGTAACAGAAAACATGTACAGATAGGATGATAGAGAAGGCCAGGGAACGTGGACGTGAAGGGATGTGATTGGTTTTCAACATGAAGAGCCTAGATGGTGACAGGCATGTAGGGGGTCCATGGTACTCCCAGAAGGTAGATGGACATATTAGAGACCCCCCTCCAGGTTGAAGGTGGGCCAGCTCATGGTGAACCATGTGGGATGGTTCGTTTTAGGTTTCTGTTCTCTCTGTTGTGTGTTCTCTGCTGTGTGAGCTGAGAGTCGTGAACTCAGCCATCATCTCTCACAGGTTGGAGATCCTGTTCCTCTATCTCCTTTGTACCCTGTTGTCGTCGGCAAATGGTATTTGCTTTGTAATCTGTGCACATTTACTTTTGTGGGCAGCATCTTAGCCTTCAGCACTTTTGATGAACACTCTTCTATTAACAGTTAGAAAGATGAGTCAATTCTATACGTCTGCTTTGATTAATAGAAACAACTTTGATTTTATAATTTTCATATACAACATCCTCAACACAGAAATATTTCCTTAACAATGCTCTGTGGTAGAGACATGACAGAGTATTGTAGATACAAAAGGAGATGTGGGGAACAGGGGTATGGTTTTCTGGCAAGTTCTACATAGCTATGAGATTATTTTTCTCCCAGGTAACCCTGCTCTTAAATTACTAGTAGTAGGATTTTTCTTAGGACCAAGTAAATTGCCACACAAAAAAACAAAATGAGAAGCAAGTGTTGAAAGATAAGTGTAAGATCAGAAGCCAGAAGTAACAGTTTAGGCCCCTGGCTAGGGATGGGCCATTGCATTAACATAAACGTAGTCAAATCTGCATAGTAATGATCCTCACATCAGTGGTTACAATAAGAGATAGGAATTGATGACCTCATCATATTGGGCCACATGAAGGATCCAGACACAGGTAAGTAATTACCATTTTGTTTATGTTTGAGATATGCATTGGGAACAGAGGGGCTAGTCTTTCCCTGAGAGAAGCAGGTGTTAGCCAGGTGGAGAAAGTATTGGGGTGGCAAGACCGGAAAGAGCATCGCAAGCAAAGAGTTAGTTGTGCCAAGTTAGAGCTGGAGGCACAGAGCAGAGCTAGAGCCTGGGGCATGAGAGGGCCTTCCTGGCTTGGGGGCCAGGGCAGGCACTGGATTACAAAGACCCCTGTCTGTCCAGCTAACCGCATGCATTTTATGCTAAAGTCTGTGAGTAGTTGCCAAGTAGGAAGGCAAGCACAAATTCACAAATTTGAGGCATTATTATGAAAGGAAAGCTTAGCGCTGGGCAGTTGCAGGATTCTGATTTATTAATAATGAAGCTCCATTCTCAGATAAACACACACAGAACCTCCTGCGCGGATAGTAATCGGTAGGCAGCTTTCAGGCGCAGTGGTTATTTAGATGGAATATCCCCAAGAAGTTCCATTCTCAGGGTTCTTTTATATGAAGTCAAAGACACTCCCTCCTGCCCCTCTGCTGACTTCATTATCTCCTCAGCACCTGCCCGCAGGGCTCAGGTTGACTCTGACTTGGGGTGATGTCTGTTTTATCATTCAGAGCCCTGCAGGACTAGTTTGTGCTTGGTGGGGGGAACGTGCCTTTTATCTTCAGGCTTTGCTTGATCTAATTGGGCCTTGAACTGTTCTGCTGGTTTTGCCTAAGGTGTACAAATGCGTTCTTTTCTTTCTGGCACAGTTCACTTGTGGGTTTCCAGGTACCTAGTCACTGTTCAAATGACTTTTCTTCTTGTGCTTTGTTAATGAAGACTTGCAAGGTTTACCTTTAGAAGTTGCTCATAAGAAAGCCATTTTAATGTTTTGACCTGAAAGAAGTACTTCACGAAGTGACAAGTTTAGATGCGTGCCTTGAAATCATTATGTCGCCGTTGTGAAGAGTCGAGGTAAGGACTAGGCCTTGAGGCCTGCAAGTGAGGTAGGGGACTGTTGAAACTATTGCAAGTGATTCATGTGACGATAAGGGCTGGGTTCCAGGTTGTGCCACTGAGGACAGAGGGGAGGGGAAGGATGTGAGTGATTTGAGGGACACGAACAAAATGATGAATTGGTTGTGCAGAACAAATGACAGGAAGCTGTAAGGACACTAGCCTTGGACTTGGACCCTGGTTGGATAAAGAAGCCATTTACCGAGGAGATAGGTTGGATTTGATTGCGTCCATCTTGGGAATGGTGGGTTTAATGTTCTGTCAGGTACGCCACGTACAGAAATCCAGTAAAAAATACGAAGCTCAGTAGACCGAATCAGTCAGAGATGTGGATTTTGTGTGGACCGATCAGGGAAAGAGCTATTTCCATATGCAGTGGGTTGAATAAGGTGGAAGTCTATTTTTCTCTCATAAACCAGTCAGGTGGGCCAGGCTGCCACACAACTCTGCTGCCTAGGTTCATCCAGGGACCCAGGATAGTGAGACAATTTCACCTTTTTTCATACCTGCTTTCCAAAATTGCTCCTGTTTTTCTCCAGTTCTAGTCAGTGGGAAGGAAGAACTAGGAAAGAGAACATCCAGCGTGTTCAGCTTTACACTCATCGCCTCTGCTCATGTTCCATTGGCAAGGGCTTCCTTGGTCCTGCTTAGCTGCAAGGGAGGCTGGGAAATGTGGCCTCTGACTAGGAGACTGTGTTCCCATAGACAACGCTGATTACAATGAAGTGGAGAACAGGCTGGAGCAGGCGGGGGGACTGACAGTTTATAGGTGTAATCAGTGTAGGTAAGGCAGTGAATGCATCGGAGGAGATCAGGTCACACAAAGAGATGGTGTGATATATGCGGCAGAGGACAGAATTTAGGGAATGGTGCCATGAAGGAAAGAAAAGAACCCCACCTATAGGCAGAGGAGAAATGGAAAGCAGTGTCCTGGAGGTCAAGGAAGGAGAGGGTTTTAGGAATGAGTTTTCTTCAGTGAGAAAGCATGGTTCAGAGATTAAGACCAGGCTCCCAGGCCAGACTCTGGAGGTTAAATCTTCACTCTGTGCCTTACTAGCTGTGTGATCATGAGCAAGATTTTCCTGTCTTTGTGTTTCATTTTTCTCACCTGCAAAATGAGGATAACCAAAGTACCCATCTCAGGGTTGTTTGGAGAGTAATGACCATATTAAAGCCCTAAGAACAATGCCTGTTTGCAGTAAATACTACCAGTAACAGCTGAGAGTTAAGATAAATTAGAGATTAGAAACTCCTTGGATTTTTTTAAAATAAGATACATATTTACATAGCTCTATAAATGTGCATTACCTCATTAAAGCCCTAAAATATTTCCATTAAGGTGTGGTATTATTATCTCCATTTTACGGATGAGAAAAGTGAGACTCAAAGAGGCTAAGTGATCTAACCCTGTGTCATAGCTAGTCAGTGACTGAGCTAAGATCTATTTGATTTCAAAGCCCATATTTTTAGACACTAAAATTTTGAGATGTAGAATACATGGTGAGGAACAAGCTGAATGCTTCTAGATTTTTTTCACTCATAAACCTCAATGTCTTTATTTTTATAATGATAATAATAGTACCTACAGCACTCTAGTATTACAAAGATAAATCAAGCTTCTTAATGAGAAACCCTTAGCAAGCCACTTGGCATATAATAAACACAAATCTCCAATGTGTGGCGGTAGCTAATGACAGTAATGACAATAATAACTTATTCATTAATGTATTTATTAAAATAAATAGAAAGATTAACAATCTATGATTAGATTTTTAACAGCCAAATTGGACTCGGGTTTGCTAGTTAAAGACAGGAAGAGTATACATTTTCTGGTTCTATAGATCTGTGCTGACTGAAGGTAGATTTTCAGGTCAAGAGTTTGAGGATTTCATGTGGTTTCTGACTTCACTTGTTTTAACACCTTCTCACTTCTTATAGATGTAATTTAGGTGGCCAAAGGGCCCAATGTTTGAATGAGACAATGTTTGAATGAGCAGCTTGTAAATGTGCTTCTGCTCAGTCAATCAGGAGTGTCTCCTGCAGGAGCCGGCTTCACAGGGGAGAACAGCACTGTCTGTGTTTTCTGACTGTATAGTCTCTTTACAACCACATCTCTCTGTAAAAATAAAAAATGTTCAGTAGATGCAGTCTTTTAGATTTGGTGATTCTGTCTATCCAATGGGGATGTTGTGAGAATTAATAGAGACACCAGGGAGTGTCATTAAGAAATACGAAGACTTTTTTTTACTGCATTTCTTTTGGATGGGTTTGGTTAGCCTTGCCCTTAAAGAAAACAGAAAGTCCTATGGTGAATTTTATTACTTGCTATTTAAGTTTTTTAAAGGAAGCATTCATTTCCCTGCAGCACTTATGATTATCAGTGGAGAACATTTGGTCCAACCTGTGTAAAGTTCATGGACTCATGAAGTACATTCTCTTTTTTAATTTTAGAAGAAATAAGGCTGAAGATTATATAGTTGTATGTGATTATTAACACAGTCATTTCAAACTTGAGAGCCATGTTTATTACCAAACATCAATTAGAAAAATATCAATACTGGCATATATTGGCACATAGACTTAATTTATACTTTATCTTTATAAGCTGATTAGAAGTCTGCCTAATTTTTTCTATGTTGCCCATGAATATTGAGTAACAAAAAGCCATGGGGTTCTTCCCATTTTAGAAATTCATTTTGGAGATAGATCAGAGCATAATTTCAAGTATATCATTTCCTTAAGTAAAATGAGGTATCCTGACATGCCTTCTAATAGATTCTAGGAAATGTAGAGTTTAGTGATTTTTTTCTCTAATAAAAAGTTAGTGCTATTATTTACAGTTAATAGTTGACCAGAATTTTAATATTGCAGCAAGTAAAGTAGGTTAGCCCACATGCGTATTCATACCTTTGAGTTTTCCAAAGTTATTAACATACGACTAACATTGCTTTATGTAGGAAGAAAACATATTAAAGGTAAATCAACTTAGAGTATTTTTATTTTGAGAAAAGCAAATAAGTATAATTGAGTTCCTTCCAATTCTGAATAAAACACCCTTTGTGAAATGGAATGCAGTTTTGAACTCTAACATTTCTGTTTCCTCTTTGACTCACTCAACAGAAATGTTTGTTTATGCAACTAAATCTCTATGAATAGTACAATAGAGGGTATAGAGACACATCTGTATTTTTTTTTTCTTCTCTAGACTTGGTGTCTTGGTTTTTAACAAAAGTGTCCAAGTTTGCACTGAAAAGTGTAAATGTTATGCATGATTATCTGACTGACTGAAAATAAGCTCACAACTTGTGTTCAGACTGACTTACTTCAAAGGTGCATAATGGAAGAGAGAGACCAAGGAGGACAATGCTTATACAGAAATTTGGAAGGGCACCTGGGTGGCTTAGTCGGTTAAGCGTCCAACTTTCGCTTAGGTCATGATCTCGCGGTTCATGGGTTCGAGCCCCGCGTCGGGCTCTGTGCTGACAGCTCAGAGCCTGGAGCCTGTTTCGGTCTGTGACTCCCTCTCTCTCTGACCCTCCCCTGCTCACACTGTCTCTCTCTCTCTCTCCTAGAAATAAATAAAATATTTCTAAAAAAATTCTTTAAAAAAAAAAAGAAATTTGGAAAAACACTGTCCTCAAGAAGAGGACTGTTCTTGGGGCACCTGGGTGGCTTAGTCGGTTAAGCGTCCAACGTTCGCTTAGGTCATGATCTCGTGGTTTCGTGGGTTCGAGCCCCGCGTCGGGCTCTGTGCTGACAGCCAGCTCAGAGCCTAGAGCCTATTTTAGAGTCTGTATCTCCCTCTCTCTCTGACCCTCCCCTGCTCATGCTGTCTCTCTCTCTCTCTCTCTCCTAGAAATAAATTTTTAAAAAATATATTGAAAAAAAAAGAAGAAGAAGACTGTTCTTTTGGAAAATTAACTTTAAATAATTGTGTAAATGATTCACTGATATTCAGCACAATGCATGCTACAATACCCTCTGAGTCATCAAAAAGTATTAAATTGTGTGCAGTATAGAGAGATTTGCATTTAACGAATTCTAATGACAAACTTAAGTATTAAAATTCTATCTTGTTTGAGGAGTTATCTATATGCTTTGTAAACTAAATGAGTTAGTGATAAGGCTGACATATTGTTATATTAATTGAGGAATCTAAGACCTTTGCCTTTAATGAACAACCCTTGCCCACCTTAACATGGAAATAATCTTTAGCGTCTCCAAGATCCAGAAGGAGGCCAGGTCCTGACTATGTGTCATATGATTCATATGACATATCCCCATATCCACACATCTGGGGAACCTGAAAAAGCTTTTTGCCCAGAATCCAATTTCATTCACAACAACCTCGGTTGTCCGAATGTAGCAGTGAGTCACAGAGAGTCAGGACACTGAGAGTTTTCTTTCCAGGAATCAGCTTTATTTGTGCCAGTATGGGCTCAGTGGGCTAAGACCCAAAAGACTGAGGCCCTAGTGCAGCAGGGGGCTGCCTTTTGTACAAGCTTTGCTCCTGTACATCTCCTATCTGGTACCATACAGTCTGAATGGGCAGTCTATGTTACAGAGCCATAAGGAATGTCGTGCACATACACATAGCCTGGTTGCCTTCCCTTGTCTTGAGATGTTCACCATGTTCCTAGTGAGGCAGGGAATTCTTCTCATTAGAAGTGCATTTTCTGGGGCATCTGGGTGGCTCAGTTGGGTAAGCATCCGACTTCGGCTCAGGTCATGATCTCACGTTTTGTGGGTTTGAGCCCTGCATCCGGCTCTGTGCTGACCGCTAGCTCAGAGCCTGGAGACTGTTTCAGATTCTGTATCTCCCTCTCTCTCTGCCCCTCCCCTGTTCATGCTATCTCTCTCTCTCTCTCAGAAATAAATTTTAAAAACATTAAAAACTTTTAAAAAAAGAAGTGCATTTTCCTTGAAGTCTCTTTTTATTCATATGAGTCCTTCTTTTCTTGAATCTTTGCACATCTTATAATTGTTTTTATTGTTGTTGAGAACTGGACATTGTAAATAGTAAAATGTGGCAACTCTGGAAATCAGATTCTCTTCCCTCCCTAGAGTTTGTTGTTGCTTGTTTGTTCATTAGTGACCTTCCTGAATTAATTCTGTAAAATCTGTATTCTTTGTCATGTATGGACTCTAAAGTCTGCTTCATTAACTTAGGGGCAGTTAATGAATGAACAGAGATTTCCTTAAGATTTCTGGAACTGATAAAGCTCCCCGTCTCTGTCAAGGGTGCACAGAGTCTCAGAGTTAGCCAGAGGTGAGATTGTAGGGCCTTCCTAGGTCTTCCCTTAACATGTACACAGCCCTGGGCATGAGCACTGCCCTACTCTTGTGTGTAACTTTGGAGATCTCCACAAGCATCCCAGAGCTTTGCCAAGGCCCCTGTGGACTTCTCATTCCCCCAGATTTTCTCTTTAAGCTTTTTGACCAGCTCACTGTGTGCAGTTATTATACACTGCCTCAGGCAGCCTCAGAGTTCCTCTGGGTGCTTTTGACAGACACCCCCAGGGAAAAAGCTGTTGCCCTGTTGAGCTCCAACTCAGGTTCAAATAAAAACAGCCTTGCAAATGAGGTCTTCCAGGGAACCACCAGATTGGACAAATAATGACAGTTCTCTGAGAATAGGGCTTTGAAGGAGCTCCAGTCATATTCTATTGCCTCTGGCTTCCAAGCCACTGGTTTTTGCTATAATTATGGGCTGTTGATTTTCAAGGCTGCTGCAGGGCTGAGGAGAGGGTATGGGACAGGGCTCATTACGATGTGACAGTGCTTGCTGTTCTTACCGAGACTCAGGTACTTCTCTTGAATAATGCTCCTCAGATGGCTGTAAGCTTTGGTTAATTTTCAGAGCTGATTTTCAAAAAAGTTGATTGTGACACTGTTTTGCTAATGCTTTCATTACATACGTGGAAGTGAGACTATTTAGAGGTCCTTTCTCTGCCAGTTTTGTAGATGTTGTTCTGGAAATGGGTTTTAGCCATATTTTTAAAGGTTAAAAAGTTGAACTCATTAACTTCCAAGGTCTCCTTCCACTCTAGAACATTCATTGTTAACTAGTATATCACATCTCCCAAACTATCCCAGAGGATATAATTTACCATACCCTTTTTATAAGTGTGGTTGTTTAAAATATAATTAGAACAAACTTTCCCCGAAGCCAAAATATGGAACACAATAGACTGTAGTTCGGTTATCAATCTCTGCTTGATTTTACTGACTTGTTAAATAAGAAACATTGCCTTTCCTGCACAGTTTTTTAAGTTACAATGAATTAGTCAAAAGGAGTGGGAGATCTTATGCCAATAAGAACTATATATCATGATAAAGGTAAAATGTAAGTACCAGTGACTACTAAAAAGGTAAAAACCAAACGATAATTGACTTCTGGTATTTCACAGGATTGAATCATTAGCATATGTATTTCTTGAATGGTTTACATTTAATTCTGAAGTTTATTTTAATTATTATTACCAAATTATTGATTTGTTTATTCTAACTAATCCTTTATTTACTTATTAAGCATCCATTTTTATTCTAAGTACTGATGAATATAGGTAAGGAATTAACTAAACATAATCCGCTCCTATTTTATATCCATTTCTTTGTTCTGAAGATGGTTATGGGGATCTGGTACTATCTTACTTGGCAATGATGTTAAATAATGTATCTATAGAAATTAATTTTCCAAATGTTTGAAGCTAAACCATTTAAATTTAACTATCTTTAATGTGACCCTTTCTAAACTATATTAAATAGTTTTCAGGGTGCCTGGGTGGCTCTGTCAGTTTAGCATCCAACTCTTGATTTTAGCTCAGGTCATGATCACGGTTCATGGTTCTGGGCCCCATATCGGGCTGTGTGCTGATGCTGCAAAGCCTGCTTGGGATTCTCTGTCTCTTCCTTTCCCACTTGCTCTCTCTCAGAATAAATAAATAAACTTAAAAAGAATAATACTTCTCTGCTTCATGAGAAAGCTAGTGATCTAATGTATCGGTGGCAAATAATCATTTTAGATAGTTAGTTCACTGCCCTGAAAAACAACATCAGCCACTTTGGCTCTCGTGAGCAAGGGCTGTTGCATCAATACTCAGTTGTGACACAATGCTGTGATTTTGCTATTTTCATACTCTTAAAAAGTGTTGTACCTTGTACTTGTTCATCCAAACTTGCTTTTCATAGATTTTTCTATTTTATTTTTAATTTAATTTTAATTTTTAATTTTTTTGAGAGAGAGAAGGAGAGGAAGATAGAGAGAGAGGCTGAGACAGAGGGAGACACAGAATCTGAAGCAGGCTCCAGGCTCCAAGATGTCCGCATAGAGCCCAACGTGGGGCTCCAGCTCCCCAACTGCAAGATCATGACCTGAGCCCAAGGCAGATGCCCCAATTTTTTATCTATTTTAATTTGAGTTTTCTAATTTTTAGTGGGCCTGATGTGGGAAACAAAGACAGAGGGAAATGGCAGATAGAATTTAATTTCCTTATAACCTGCAGCCCATTGACAAATACTTGAGGCAGGCAGAGTAAAATATTTCTCTAGGAACTCCCTACTGTCTTAATGCCAATCCTTTGCTAGAGGGAAAAACAACCCTGACTTGACCATAGCTAGGTCTCCAGTATTCGGAGTCTTCTTTAGCATATGAAAGTCTCATTGGAAACTTTCCTTTGACTTTACCTCCCCCAACTCCCAAGTATATAACCAGTCTCTCTACAGGGTCTGGGACAGCTCTTTCTGCCCACGGTCCTGTCCCAGTGTTTAATAAAAATCACCCTTTTATTTCCATCTTCAAGAATTCTTTCTTGGCCGTTGGCCCCAGATCACCCACAATAACCCCCAAAACCTCATGAGGCCGACGCACCAGATCAGAGCTGACACCCAAGGGACTGTAACCATGCACTAGACCCCACTTTAAGTCTTAAGTGTGTTTATTCATTTAATTTTCCCAACATGACAGATAAGTAGGCACTGTTATTATCTTTTTTAGATGAGAAAACTGAAGCACAGAGAGATTAAGTAACTTGTCCAAAGTCACATAGCTTCTAAGTAGCGCAGGGATTTGAAACTCAGAATTCTGGCTCTGCGGTTCATGATCTTAACTGTTACTCTATACTGTGTCATGCAAGGATGCTTGTTAGAATTATATGTAACTTGGGTGAATTTTCTCCGTGACAGCTGTTTTGGTTTCACAGACTGTATGTGCGTGTGTGTGCATACATGCATGTTCATGCGTATTTGTATATGTATTAAAAAGGTAAGATGGCCAAAGAAGTGATTTTATTAAACCCATGTTAAGTAGTATTAAATTATAAATATTTTACATTCACTTTTGGTGACATTGATCAAGGTATGCTAATCTTTTGTCATTAATGCATTACATCATTTACCAGAAAAATTTCTTGTAGTATGTCCAGAACTTGTTTTATATGATTTTGTATTTTTTGAGAATAATGACTTATTGGAGTAAAGTTACTGATCAATCTTAATTAGAATACATCTTAGAATTATATATTGTTCATTCTTCTTCTCCACTATAATGCACAGATTAACAACTGATTCAGTAGTCTTGCTGTCCTTGATTTACTGGAGTTCTTTGTGGAATCTAGAGAAGAAAACAGGAGGCAGTTTTCTAAGTAATTATCAATTTCTTTTTATTCAAGTAGTTGCCTCAATAGGGTAAGCAGAATGAGTCACTGTTACCACAAATTCAGAACAAAAGTCTTGAAAAGTCAAATTCATCTTGTTGGGAGATAATTTCCCATGGGTCTCTTGCATTTCTGCATGTCTTATGAGCAGAAGCACTGGAAGCCTTTTTCTGGATTATCTTTTCAAGAGCTTTTGCACAGAAAACAGCCTTGATGATAGAGATGGTGTCTCCCTCCAAAGAAAAGGGCAAGTTTATTTACTGTCCAGTATAATAAAGATGATGACTTTCTCTAGTGCAAAGGACATTTATGCTTACTGCCCGTTATGAAAGATTAGGGTTCCCTAACTTCAGGTTTCTCTTTCATAATGCAGTCCACTGTGTGTGCAGTCGTCTCCATGTTGCACTTGGACCCCGAGGAACTGGCACATAGTCTGGCTGCTGCTGTTGCTATGAGTAATAAAGTCCATGGTCTCTGTCTTCTGCCAGAAGTCCGTGAAACTGTGGCAGGCAGATTTGTTCTCTTCCAAGTAGAGCAAAGTCTCAGAAACTTCCAAGTTCTTGAAATTTATTATTATAAAATTCTTTCTTAGATTTTCACCTTCATTTAGAATCAGCTTCCCTTTGGAAGAGGGAATTATCATTTCTTTGTTGTGGATTCGACAGAGACTTGGCAGGTTGTCTGTGCTTTTTGTTCACCAGAGAAGTGACTTAGGACAATTGTTAGTTTCATTCTCCCTCCTTTTCTTTGCAGTTCCCCCACCCCCCACCCCTATTTTTATCCTTAGTCCTAGTTCTTCTTCCCCTTTTTTTTCTTCGTCTCTTTTTTTTTTCAGAATTCTCTTCTGTCTCCCACAAGCACACCTTAGTCTTTTGTACTTAAATTTAAATATAAACAAACAAGAAACATTGTTAATCAGTTTAAGTCAAGTGTCTTTAGCATGTAGGGAAACTAAAGATCCTTTTCAAACCCTTACTTGGGGCACCTAGACGGGTCAGTCAGTTAAGCATCTAACTCTTGATTTTGCCTCAGGTCAAGATCTGAAGATCCCGAGATTGAGCCCCGCATCAGGCTCCACCCTGAGTGTGAAGCCTGCTTAATATTCTTTTACTCCCTCTCCATCTTCCCCTCCCTGGTTTGCTCACGTGCATGCTCTCTCTCTCTCTCTCTGTGTCTCTGTCTATAAATAAATAAATAAATAAATAAATCCAGCTAAGACTTGATACTGTGCCAAACCCTCTCCCCCCCCCATGTGTATTTCTTCACAAGGCAGTGGACAAAATTGTGTGATGATAGGTGAAAGGGAATAGATTAATTTCCACCCATCAGCAAGTTTCAGTAGCAGACTGGGCAAGCATTCCTGATCTCCTGGTCCTTGGGGAGAAGTCTCTGACCAAATGACCTATAATGTAACATTGAATACAAAAAAAAACAACAAACAACAAACAACAACAACAACAAAACAAAACAAGTTACCAATCCCTGCCCTAGTGTGTTTTATGCCAGTGATTCTCAATTTAAAGGGTGAGGAAGATAGAAAAAGGAGTAAGCTCATCAGAATCGCCTGGGCAGGCTTTTCAAAAAGTGTTTCCCCTCCATCTCCCCTCCAGTTTTCCATAGGTGTTCCCTGCTGAGAGTCACTGTGTTAAACTTTTATGATTCATGCTGTTTGGTTCCATTAACTGACACAGATTGTTTGTTTTCACGATTTGACCCTCGGTGCCATACCCAAAGTAATACTGACTGTGGTTCTTCTTTTACAGGGCTGTGGGAAGAAAATGTATTCCTTTTTGAGAGGAACCAAACAACTGCAGGTGCTCAGGTTTCTGGGGATCTCCATTGGAGTGACACAAATCCTGGCCATGATTCTCACCATTACTCTGCTCTGGGCTCTCTATTATGATCGAAGGGAGCCTGGGACAGACCAAATGATGTCCCTGAAGAATGACACGACTCAGCATCTGTCATGTCACTCAGTTGAACTGTTGAAACCAAGCCTGTCGAGGATCTTTGAACACACATCTATGGCAAACAGCTTTACTACGCACTTCGAGATGGAAGAATTATAGAGAATGTCAAAGAAGGAAACTACAAATTTATTTTATTGGACTTGTGCATTTTTGAGCACACACTTAACCATTTCAGAAATGTGTGGAAATAAAAATGTTGCCATTTTTTTTTTAGGAATGCCTAAGCATATAATTTTCTACCCTTTAAAGTGAAGAGGGAAAAGTTTTATAAGTCACCACCTGGATAATGGTTGATGCCTTTTTTAATGTTGAGGACAGATCTAATACCCATTTTATAGCCTGTGTAAGATTTTTACTGAATACAGTTATTCTTTGAGGCTCATACTTTGGCATAGTTTGACCAGCATTTCTGCATCCATGTAAACAAGCCATGCTCTGGTGGCATTGGAGCCACAGTAAAGTGTGATTTACTTTCATAAGCTTGCTAGAGTATCAAGTACCAATGGATTGCTAACACAGGAAATTAGGCAGTATTAATGAATTGTATTACTTGATGACATATTCTTTTGAGAGTGGGTAGATTATACATAAGAAAACTCTAAAGATTGGTGACTATCTAAATGTGATTTTTTCTGGTTACTAAAATATTCTTACTACTTAACAAGAGCAAATTAACACATTGTCTTAAACTGATCAGGGATCTATGTGTATATAAGAGTCTGTGGCAAGTCTGTATAATTCAGTAGATTTCAGTTCTTATAATGTTAAGAATAACAACTGTGAGTGAAAAGGATAAATTTGTCCTGTATAGCACCATTATTGTTAACCTTTCCTGTTAATAGAGCTTTAAAAATCCATCTTGGGCTTATATTACATACATAACTGTTAATTTAAATATTTAACCACTAATTTTGAAACATTGCCAGTGTGATACATAGTAATCATTTTAACTCAGAATGTAGTCTGGTCTCTAGGAAGTATTAGCAAGAAAGTTTACACGTAACATTAGTTCATTTAGCAAAGTCTTGGATGCTACCTTTCTCCCAAACTAAGGCTCTTTTTGACACTCAACACTTTTTAAAAGAAGCTTACCTTTGTCTTTTCCAAACAAGAGGCAATAGTTCACAAGTCTGAATATAATTCTACAGAGAATACTGTTCCTTCTCTTCAGCAAAATGCCACGAGAATCATTAAAATTAGTGACAATTTAACTAGAGATTTTCTTTGTTTTATTTCACTGATTAAGATACTGTGGTGAATTACACAGATTATTAAATTTTTTACAAGAGTAAGATATATTTATTTGAAATGGGGAGAGTGCATTTTACTGTATTTTGTGTATTGCTTTTATTTCATAGAAAATGAAGAGAAAATTAAAATGTGTCAATAAATATTTTCTAGAGAGTAATACTTTGTGTCTAATTTTTATGCACGACAAGCACTTTTTCCACTCACAATGATTGGCAAGGGGAGAGAAATACGAGAAGAAATGGTGGAGTAAAGTAACAATAATGATATCCAAACTCTGGAACTAATCTATAAGAGGATGTATCCTCAGTGAGAAAACACAAAAAGAAGCCCATTTACTTTTCAGGTTCGGTTTTGAGTGAAATGATAAATAATGTGGTTGTTTGCTAGAACATAAAAATATGCACATTCATGCTAATTCATCCTCTCAATGTTTGCACATCCCAGTTTCTTCAAGTTAACTGTTAGAAGCAAATGAGTCTAAGAAATGCAATATATGAAATTAACTGCCAGATTTTATCTCTTCCACTATATTCAAATGAAAACTGAGTAAATCCTTTGCTCAATCAGAACCAAAAGAGTCCCTTTTTATAATTTCCTCAACACCCAACTCTCCATAACGTCACTTAAAATGCCCATGGAATTGAGACAGCTATGACTATTGTTTGAATTATTTGGATAATGTTTAAATTACCCAAATGGCTGCTTTTTCGTTGATGTGTCTCAGTCACAGGAAGAACAGCACATACTGTGTTGACCTCAGTTAAAAATCTGCAAATTACAAATAAAAGCCAATTTCCACATTTTTAGACTTTAGATATTTTGATATATTACCTAACTTAGTACTCTAGAATAGTCAACATAAATTTAGACAGACATCTTATATATCCTACACTTGCTTAATGGGAACAAACGACATTTATAGCCGTGGTCTACACAGGCCTCTTACGGTGGCAGTGCACCTGGAAAAATAAAACTGCAAGAGCCTTTAAAAAGTGTATTTAATATGGGAGAGCTGAGGGAGTTCACTGTTTGGGTACACTGCAGGAAATAAAATGCTAACTATTTCTTTGGAAGTTTTTAAAAGCTTTCTTTAATAAAAAAAAAATCACTAGTTTGTAAGGTAAAAATTTAAGATTATTTTCAGACTAGTTAATAGTCCATTCAGGGTGCCCTGGAGTTTCAGAAATGACAGTAGGAGATGGGGTCTGTCCTCAAGCACTAAAATCTGGTGGAGAGGTCCTTGTGCTAGCCAGAGATAGAACTCTCAGGAGAACGTGCAGTGACTGGGGTCATGCTGAGGAACAAAAGACTAAGAAGAGTGGAATTGCGGCAACTACACCGAAAAGATGGTCTTCAGGCTGAGTCAGGAAGGAAAGTAGACCTTAGCGAACTCATGGAGAACATTCCATGACTCTGAGGTCAGTAAATATTTATTATTTTGGGGGCAGAGCGTGTCCTTTGATGTGGTGAGACAGAGCACAGGATGCTTGAAGAGATAGCATGAGAAAGGAAATGAGTGAAATTTAGGTTTTGAAATTCATTTTGTAAGCTAAATGGGAAGCCACTGAAGGGCTTGCTCTCAGAAGTGATTTGACTTTCAGAAGTGTAACCGGGGGGCGCCTGGGTGGCTTAGTCGGTTAAGTGTCCGACTTTCGCTTGGGTCATGATCTCGCGGTTCGTGGGTTCTAGCCCCGCGTCGGGCTCTGTGCTGACTGCCAGCTCAGAGCCTGGAGCCTGTTTCAGTCTGTGACTCCCTCTCTCTCTGACCCTCCCCTGCTCACGCTGTCTCTCTCTCTCTCTCTCTCTCCTAGAAATAAATAAAACATTAAAAAAAAAAAAAAGAAATGTAACCGGAACCGGATTACCCAGTGAGAAACTGGTGGCAGCGGGACAGGTACAGCTACTACACATCACTGTGGGGTGGTCATTCTTTACCTGGTGTAGGTACTGGGTGCTCTGGATTCTAGAACACCTGGGACTCTGGAGGGGAGCTGGGTAGATTGCTGTTGCTGGAGTCCTGGAGACAGAAGGATCCTCACCAGGATAATGGATGTGAAGGAAAAAAACAAAACAAAACAGGAAAGGAAAGCATAAAACAGATTACAACAGGGTGAATCCAGAAAAATTAGCAGCCAATTGAGGGTGGAATGAGAAGTAAAAGACCTGAAATTCTAGATTTTTGTAGCTAGTAAATTGGCAATGGCATGAACCCAGATAGAAGACTGGAGGGGGAGTGGGTGTGTGGGAGGGTAATTAATTCAGTTTGGGACATACCGAGTGGGACATGCCTGCAGGACATGCGGATGGAGATGTCCACAGGCAGCTGCAAATTCCAGTCTGGAGCTTAGAGAGTTCACTGTCGAGCCTGAGAATTTTTATGCATTGCTTTCCCATCTCAGGAAGCCTGGCAGAAAATGGGCTGGGAACCAAATCTAATATGAGGAGAATCTTAAGTAGGATGCTACAAAAGCTTCCTTTTGTCTGAACTCCCACTCCTGTGGATGAGTCAAGCGAGGTAAAGAAAAGAGAAATGAATATACCACTGAATCTTCTGTGGCAAAAGGAGCCACCCCTTTTAAAACAATACTGCCAAATGCTATGTCGCTTATCCAGCCCCACTCCCTATGATCATCCTGTGATTTACAAGCAGATTTCTCTTTCCTATTAATCGAGTTATTTCCTCGCCTCCATGCACCTCTTAGAAACATGTATGGGAGAGTCCCTCATACCATTTGAAAATCATTTATTTTCTCTTAGAATATGTTACTGCAATCACTTCTCATCTGATGCATTCGGGGGTGGGCGTGAGGTGCCAGGCCACCAGGTGCCGGGTGTGTTACACGGATTTTCTCTGTTTTTTACAACCGTTTTGTAATCTGTAGGCATCATGTTCCCCATGATAGAAATGAAGAAGGGGGACTCAGAGATATTGAAGAAATACATCTAACCAGGAAGCGGCAGTGCTGTATCTTCCCCCTAACCACTTTGTGACGTGGCGTCTTCGTCAGCCTGTGGTGAAGCGCGTCTGTTGCCCCACACAGAAAAGCCAAATCCTCCTCCATGGCCATCAGTATCACTAGGCCCACTTGCCTCCAAATTCTCTTCCTTCAAAATGACTCTTTGTTCTAATTTCATTCTTCCTACTATTTCCCAGAACAAATTATCAAACACTTTGACTGAAGCCCTACATTTCTCTCTTCTCCATTTCTTGTCTCCTTCCGTTGATCTATCTTGCACATATACAGGGCCAAATTAATTTCTGTAATCAACTGTATTGAGATGATATGTAAATATATATATACTACATCGCACCTATTTTAAGTATTAGTTTTGACAAATCTATATACTCATTTAAGTACAACCATGATCAAGATACAGGACATTTCATCGTCTCATGCCTTTGCTGTAAATCCCTACAATCCCCACTCCTAACCCCAGGTGACACTGGCCTGCTTTATGTCACTCAATTTTTATAAAACACAATTCCTATCATGTCACTTCCTTATTCAAACCCTTCCAGGAGTTCTTTGCTTTAATTAAGACAGAGATGTCCAGCTCATTTGTGTATATGTCATTTTTGTGGCACATTGGGGTAAATGAACGTCTGAGAGGACCGGCCATCCCGCGCCTTTCCCGGCTAAATGAGGGCTACCGGAAAGCAATAGCTCAGCACCCAGGTTTGGCTGCAGTCCAGTAGTTTAAACAAAATAGAAGTGATTTTATATTTCATAAAATGTACATGTGTGAGTGGCCCAAGGTACGACTGCCTGAAGGAGTCAGGGACTCAAGCCCTTTGCTTATGCTGCTCTGCTGTGTTCACATGGCCCCAAATGGCACACTCTACTTCCACATATATGGCAGCAGGCTGGAGGAAGCGCAAAGCGGATGGGAGGAGAAATACTTCTTCCCTTTAAGGGCATACCCATGCCCAGAAACACACAGAGCTTCCATTCACATCTCACAGCTATAAGGGGGGTGGGGGAATAGTCTTTGTTCCAGGTGCCCATGTATCCAGTTGAACCAGGAAGTTCTACGACCTTAGAAGAAGGGGAAACTGGTATAGGTGTCACTTAGCAATCTCGGCCACATTCCTCAGTCCTTGCAGAATAAGATCGTCCATGTGAACTTATTTTTCCAATCCTTTTGTACTTACCCACACAGGTCAATATTCACCAGCCACACAGGCCAACCATAGTCTGTTCGTTGCCGCTAACCTCGTGGGATATACCTGGGGGCTCCTTGATCTTGCTCACATCTTGGTGCTCCTCTCACAGACCTTCATGTCCACCAGCTCACCCTGCACTCAGCCTTTAAGTTCCAGCTCAGCAGCCACTTCCTACCTGCAGCTCCACAGCAAACCTTCTTTCAGCCCATAGCAACCTTCTTCCTCTGAGCTCAGCATTTATTTGTTGCCATGATATCTAGTTTGAGCCTTGTGTTTTCTATTTTATAACACTATTTTTTATTTATATTATTATTTTCTCTTCATACGTCTGGTCTCTCTTGAGAACAGATATGCTCCTTTGTATCCCACTCAACACTGCATAGGGCTGGGTAGTGTTTCTTAGGTATCAGTGCATTTCTATTCACTATGTGTATGAATTAATACATGCATGAATTATGAGTTAGTTAAATGAATCAAAAGCTATTGTCCAAAATGATTTCAATAAGGAGAAACTACTCTAAAGGAGGCCATCTGTTCTTGACTGGGATAGGGGACACTGGATTCTCATGGGCTAAGTACTCATTAAGCTGTAAGTGGATGTAGATTGGATCTGTAGAATGCAGTTAGAGCTCAGTCAAGTTTATAAAATGTCTGAGTGAACTATCAAGTTGTACTTATGGTCTAGTCAAATAAGAGTGTCTTACATTTATAAAATGTTTTTATGCCTAACCCCAAACCCTTTAGCTTTTGAATCTACATTTGTTAAACTGGAAGTGTACAGAGTAAAATCTGAGTTCATATCACTGAAAAAAATCTCTGGAGAGCTATAGATTGTAGCAGATCACCACTAATTTTGCAGTTTTCATGCAATTCTAGAAAGTAACTTAGGAAAATACTTGGCAAGGGCTCCTGGGCTGGTCAGTTGGTTAAACATCCGACTCTTGATTTCAGCTTAGATCATGGTCTCACAGTTCCTGAGACTGAGACCCACATCAGGCTCTGCACTGACAGGTCAAAACCTGCTTGGAATTCTCTCTCTCTCTGCCCCTCTTCTGCTTGTGCATGAGTGAACTCTCTCTCTCTCTTTCTCTCTCTCTCTCAAAATAAATAAACAAACAAATAAATAAAATAATATGTGGTATCCAAAACTTCTGTGCTGAGTTCATCAGCACAGAAACAGTTTTCTATTTACTCTTCTCATAATACCAATGATGTAGGTTTTATAATAAAGAAAAGGTGCCTATTGATCAGAGATCATAAGGAACATACTCCAAATTACAGAGCAAGTAAGTGTGATTTTTTTTTAATATGATCTGAAACAAGTAAGTGTGATTTTAACCAGGCTTGTCTAAATTCAAAATCCATGCTCTTAACTACTTTACAAGAGAGCTAGTATATTAACAGATTTCCTAAATTATTCTTAATTTCTTGGTTATGACATGTTATTTTAACATATTGCTGACTTTTGCTAATTAATGTTTCTTTAGGAATATTTTATATATTCAAAAGTTATATTCATTTATTTTGTTTGTTAACTCATTTATCTTTGATAGATATTGTAAAAGGACAAACTAGAGCCTTATAAATGTATTTAAGTTTCCTTTTAGTCTAGTAATTTGAAAGGCTTACCTACTGTCTTTAATTCTATGAGATGAAATTTTTTTAATATACCTATTATCAACATTAAGAATGCAAAATAAGACTTCCACTTCCAGCCAAGATAGAACAATAGGGATCAAATGTACCCTTCTGCCTGAAATATACAATAACAAAAAAAGTTTGAAACAATGATTTTTTTAAAAGACACTGGATATTAGACAATAAAGACAGTTATCTTTTTTTAAATATTTTATTTATTTCTGAGAGAGAGAGAGAGTCAGCATGAAAAGGAGAGGGTCAGAGAGAGAGGGAGACACAGAATCTGAAACAGGCTCTGAGCTGTCAGCACAGAGTCCGACGTGGGGCTCGAACCCATGAACCGTGGGATCATGACCTAAGCCGAAGTCAGATGCTTAACCGACTGAGCCACCCAGGCGCCCCAAGAAGTTATCTTTAAGAGGCTGGTAACAAATGAAGTGAGCCTTGTGGTCTCCCCAACTTATTTCCTTAAGACAACTTCCAGAATGTAGCGAAAGGGGGGAGAATCTAAGTATTCCATATACTGGATTCCATATTCAGAGGAGATGAAGCTCAGAATACAGGGAGACCAAGGCAGTTGAGTTTGAGAGTGATGGAGAAAAGAAATGCATGGATAAACAGCTCAGCAGATATGTAAAATATCCCCTTTGAGTATTCAGAAGAGTCATGATCAACACATTCAAAAGGACTAGAGCAAATGGTACTTAGTGCCCATAGAGGCTAGAAATAGTGCTATTCTCACTAGCCAGACCAGAAACCCCATAATTCATAGGGCAGTGAGTGGAGTACAGAAAGTCCCACCTCAGTACTGAGAAATAATTAGCCTTTAAGTAAATAGGGCTCTGCCGGCACCAAACAAATCACAAAAGCGAGACCCTAGATTATCATACTTCTTCTATGTACTGTAAATAAAACCAGAACAAAGCTCAAGATACTTAATGAAATACAGGAATAGCCATCCTCCAACAAGGGAAAATTCACAATGTTTGACATCCAATCAAAGATGACCAGTCATGCTAAAAATCAAGAAAATGTGACCCGTAATGAGAAAAAAAACCCAACAAACATCAAATGAAATAGATCCAGAACTGGCACAGATACATTAGCAGACAAAGATATTAAAAATGTAATTATCTTGGTATTCCACATGTTATAAAAATTAAATGGAGACAGGGAAGAAATTTTTAAAACAATCAAATTGAACTTTTAGAGATAAAAACTCCAAAAGCATGACATGAAAAATATGCTGCTTATAACTAACAGCAAATAAACCATTGTGGAAGAAAGATGAACAAGTTTCAAGACATAGCAATATAGGTTATACAAAAGAAAGCTGCAACAGAAAAGTAAATTAGAGACAATGCAAGCACATCACTGAACTGTGACAATGTCAAGTGGTCTAATATACATGTAATTAGATTCCTCTAGCCAGAGGAGCAAAAGAAAGATTTGAAGAATAAGAAAATTTTCCAGGCTTGATTTTCAAAGTGTTGGGAGCCATTTCTGAACTCATAAGTTGAGAAAGAACTCCTTGTGAGGTTAAGGTAAATTGCACAAACTCTTACTGTCAGATGGCAACCTGTATCCACCCCCACCCAATTGTTTTTGCTTGAGCATTAACCCCCAAGGCATCTTGTTGATTGGTATTCAGAGTGACTTCTTCTGGCCTTGATATGCTGATTGCACCTTGTGAAGGAACCTATTGTAGGAACTTCCTTTTTTTGTGATTATGGGAGCAAACATTTGTGTTTCCTGAAAAACCTGTTTTTCTTAATACTTCCCCTTAAGTAAACAGGCTATTGACCCCTGCTCACAAAGAACTAACTTTGCCTTTTTTATGCTAAAAACATTGTCTTGTATGCTAAAGATACCTTCCTTCCCCATAGGATAAGCATCTAAATCATCTACCTCAATCACTATTGATAAAGGTTATGCAGGAGTCTTTACAAATTGAAAAAGTTTGTCATCAGAAATCATGGTCTAAGGCAAATGTCACTTCTGTGCCGTCCCCCAAACACTTAATTATAAAATAAAGTTGAGCCCCAGTCAGAGCAGAGATGCCTGCCTGGTGATCAGAAAGATTCTCATGGCTCTGTCACTCTCTCTTGCCAACACTGTCCATCCTTCAGGGACCCCTGGACCTGGCTGGAGCGGGACTCCGGCATCAAAGGTCCAGGAATATAAAAGGATCCCAACCACAAAAACATGAAGAAAACTACACCCAGTCACAGTATAATCACTTTACTTAAAATCAGCAATATAGGAAATCTTTAAAGCAGCCAGAGAGAGGGTGGTGGGGGAGGGAGGACAGGGAAAGTCATGTTATACAGATGAATAAGCATCAAGATAACAACCACTGGAATCGTTACTGGAAAAAGATGGCAGTGGGATAATGTCTCATACTGAAGGAAAAAAAATTTCAAATTAGAATTTTCTACCCACTGAAAATATCTTTTCCGTGAAGGTAACATGAAGACTTCAGATATACAAAAGCTGAAAAGCACTCATCACCAGCAGACTACATTACAGGAAGTGTTAAAGGATAAAGGAGGGTCTACTACATGGGTAAATATATAAGACATTTTTCCTCGTCATAAAAGGCAGGAAAAAGAAATAAAGACACCCAGTCTGTCTGTCTATCTTTTGTGCAGACCATGTTATTGTCTATGCAGAAAATCCAATATAATTTACAAAAGTAATACTACAACTAGTAAGTGATATTAGTAAAAGTGAAAAATACAAAGTCTGTATTAAAAAATAAAATGTTTTCTATATACTAGCAAAGAAAAATCAGAAACTGAAATTAAACAACACCATTTACAACTACATTAAAAATATTAAATAATGAAGGATGTATCTAGGGGAAAAAAGATGTACAAGACCTATCCATTGAAAATTGTAAAATATGATTGAGAGAATTTAAAGAATACTTACATATATGAACACTTACAGCATATTCATGGATCAGAATACTTAATATTGTGGAGATGATAATTCACCCTAAATTGATCTTTGGGTTCAAATTCCAATCAAAATCCCAGCAGACGTTTTTGTAGAAATTGGCAAGCTAATTCTAAAATTCATATGCAAATGCAAAAGATCTAAGGTATTTTTTTTTTAAAGTTGAAAACTAAGAACAAAGTTGGAGGGCTAATAATAATACTGGGTTTTAAGACTGTGTGGTACTGATTAAATAGAATAAAAAGTCCAGAAATAAACCTACATAAATGGACAACTGATTTCTGACAAGGAAGCAAAGACAAATCAATGGTAAAAGGACAGCATTTGCAACAAATACTACTGGAACAATAAGATATCTAGATGCAAAACCAAAAAACAAAACAAAACCCCAAAATTTCTTCCATATTTTGCATCATTAAAAAAATGGTACAACCACCATTACATGAAGATAAAATGGTGTATCCAAAGTGAATCACAGGCCTAAATGTGGAACTAAAATAAACTTCTAGAAACAAAACAGAAAATCTTGGGGAACTTGGGTGGTTCAGTCGGTTAAGCATCTGACTTCAGCTCAGGGCATGATCTCGTGGTTGGTGAGTTTGAGCCCCGTGCAGGGCTCTGTGCTGACAGCTCAGAGCCTGGAGCCTGCTTCAGATTCTGTGTCTCCCTCTCTCTCTGCCCCTCCCCTGCTGGTTCTCTCTTTCTCTCTCTCTCAAAAATAAATAAACACTGAAAAAAAAAAAAGGAAAAACTTTATGACCTCAGATTAAACAAATATTTCTTAGATATGATACCAAAACATAATCTAAAAAATAATCAATTGGTAAATTGGAGTTCATCAAAGTTAAAAACACAGTTCATTGAAAGACATCATTAGCAGAATAAAAAGACAAAGCACTGACGGGAGAAAATATTTACAAAATATACATATGGTAAAGACCTTATATACTGAATATATAAAAACTCTGAAAACTCAGTAATAAGAAAACAAATTGCATTTAAAAATGGGTAAAATATTTGGGCAGACACTTCATAAAGAATATGTGCAGATGGAGAATAAGCATATGAAAAAAATACTAAATTCCATTATTCATTAGGAAAATGTTAGTTAAAACCACAGTGTATCACTTACTAGAAAGGCAAAAATGAAAAGTTTGACAATACTAGTATTGATAAAGATGTGGAGGAACTAGAACTCTCATACATTGCAGGTATAAATGTAAAATGGCTGAATCACAATAGAATACAGTTTGACATGGGACACCAGGGTGGCTTAGTCAGTTGAACGCCTGATTCTTAGTCAGTTGAGCTTTTGGCTCAGGTCATGATTCCAACATTGTGGAATCAAGCCTTCAGTTGGGCTCTGTGCTGAGCATGGAGCCTGCTTAAGATTCTCTATCTTTCCCTCTGCTCCTCTCCCCTGCTTGCTCTCTCTCTCCCTCTTAAAAAAAGAAAAAGACATTAGTAAGTAGTTTGACAGTTTCTTAAATTGCTAAACATATACTTAGTAATATATGATTTAGCTGTTCCTCTCCTAGGTACTTATTTATTGAAGAGATAGCAAAGCATATTTCCATACAAAGGCTTACACATGAATGTTTATAGCAGTTTTATCAGCAACAGCCCCAAACGGGAAACAAGCCAAATGTCCTTGAACGTGTGAATGGACAAATTGCATTAAATCCATATAATGGAATAACTCAATAATAATAAGAAAAAGAATGGCCTCTTGAACCATGCAACAACACAGATAAGTCACAAAGTAACTATGCTTAGAGAATGGAGCTTAGCAACAAAAAGGGAAGACCTATTGATATATACAACACTGGTGAAAATCAAAAGAAATATGCTGAGTGAAAGAAGCCAAACAATGAATAATGCATACTACATGATTCCATTTATATGAAACTCTAGAGAATTCAAATTAATTGATAATGACAAAAAGATCAGTGGTTGACTGAAGAAGGAAAGGGAGGAAAAAAAATTAAAATGATCATGTGGATGATAAATAATTGAAGATGGGTCTCAGTCTCTGAGCATGCAGAGGATTGGTTAGGTCCCTACTTGCCTGTTTGGGCTTTGGTCACCTCTTACCTTGCTCTTACTCAAACTGGATGATCTCGGCTGGCTTTGCTGATATCCATTCTTCATTAACCATTTGAGCAATTTACTAATCTCAGTGTTTAGTGGTTAACACTTTTTGAGGACGTGGCTGAATTACTCCTGCTTAGTGTAAGGAAATTCACCTGGACAGAGATAACACATCAAATGTTGAGCCTGCTCTAAAAATGATCTTTAGAGCCTTGCAATGATTCAGCAAGATAGGCAATCAGATACAGCATCTCTTCCATTTCTCAGGGACTTCATTCTACTCCAATCCAGGGCATTTCTACTGTGCTTCCAGAACATGTTTTTTCCTATTCTTAAAAGAAGTTTTAACAAAATAGACCTATAAATAATGATCTTTGATTGATATAGTAAGAAAGACAGAAGGCATCTATTACTGAGGCAGGAGAAACTTCCCTTTGTTTTATGATTCATTGTTCAAATGCTTGTCAAACGCAGGGTCCTGAAGCTAGATCAGTTAAAGGTTGGGTGGGGGGGAAGTTGCCTTTCAGTACTAAAACCTACGCCTTGGACTATTACCTCTTATATTATGGACAAAGTATGTGAGAATTTAACTGCCCTTGTGTTGTTAAGTTCTGCGCACATGCATAACTTAAAATCTATTCCCCTCTGGAAAGCTGTGCTCTGGCAAAATTGAAGAAAATTGCTGTGACGAAGGTATAATGTGCTATATTATTCTGCTTATGGTTCAATATGAATCAATCTGACAATCAGATTTCTAATGATGGGTCCTAATTCTCTTCTATTCTCTCCTAGCTTTCCTTGGAATTCATCTTATTTTCTCTTGCCAAGTTTGAGACCAATTCAATTCAATTTAGTAAGGTTCATTGAATATCTGCTATGTAGAATAAGTTGGGCTGGACACTGTAAAGATCAGCAAAAAAATAAACCATAATCCCTGCCTCAAGAAACTCACAGTGTAATCGGAGAGATCAGGCAAATGGACATGGAATAGTTAATCAATGCCTGGTACAGTTTCTGGCAGCTGAAGGTACTCATTAATATGTGAATTGAATCAACAACACTGAAAATTTGTATAAGGCTAAATGCAAAAGTATGTGGTACAGATATAGGATTTCAGAGAAAGCAAGACATGAAAGCAGACTGAAGTTTTGGCATATCATGGGAAAATTGTACTTGTGGTGGGGCAGATTTTATGAGAAAAAAATGAGAAGCATATTTCAGGTTAGGGTCATTATAAATAAGCCGAAAAGACAGGCATTAGCCGAATGTGTTCACAGCAGGAAGGAACCCCTTATGGCTGGAGAAGGTAGGTCAGTGGGGGGCCTCCTATGAACTCTGGACTTAATTCTGAGGCCATGGAGAGCCCCACATGGGTTTTTATCAGCAGGGCCATATTTTTGAAGTCTACATGTGCATAGCATGGAGAAGAGACTGAACAATGAAAATACGTGAAGGCAGAGAGAACTAAACATAGCAGTATAATGAACTGAATCATGACAACTTGAAGTACCATGTTTGCAGTATGATTGGGAAGAAAGAAACCAATCATGGAAGGCTGAAAACAATGAGGCTCATAGATTTTGAAGAGAGAATAACATCTGACTCCCTGATGTATAAGTCAGAGAGACTGTTAAGAATACAGTGCCAGAGACAGAAGAGAAAACTAGAAAGGAGAACTGTTGTAAAGATTTTGCTTTGGATTCAAGTTTGAGATGATCATGGCAAATTCAGGATGCTACAACTTTTTAAAGGAAAAGCTCAGGTTCAGGATTGGTGTTTGAAAACAGTTGGATTGTTTTCTGTCAACTCATTCATCATCTTGTGTTACTTAGGAAAAGAAGTCCTCAGAATTTCCTTCTTATGTGGCTTCAGGGTAGATCATTCCATTGAGAGCCACTTTCATGAAGTTCAGGTGGCTCAGTCCTCACTTCTTCCTCTGGCAGCTGTCATCTGGCTTCTCATTGGTGGCTTCACAATTGGGAGAGATCACTTCTAGATTTCTGGCCATTTCCCAGACTTCATTCTGATTCCTCCAGCTCTAACGTTGGTAGGCTTGTATTTTCCTATATTTCAAAATTTCTACACTGGAGACCTCTTTCCTCATGAATCCTAACACAAAAACATATTCTGGGTACAGAGATTATGGGCGATGACTAGAATGAGCTTTATTTGTGTGTGTGTGTGTGTTAAAGAGATCGAGGCAGTGAAAGACACAGAGAAGGAATGGTCAGAAAATTAAGGAAAAAAAATGAGCACACTTTGTAAGAGAGGCCAGGTAAGGGAAAATTGAGACATGATTTTTTTATCAGGTAAAGGGACCAAACAAAGACAGTAGAGTGCACAGAGAGAAAAAGATGTAACTCTTGTCAAGGTGAGGGATGATGTGCAGAAATTCAGCCTCAGTGTAATAGTATTCCCACACATTTCATTCCAGGGTCAATTGGAACTGTGCTACCAAAATAGTGGGCCAGCGTGATGTTCAGTGGGTTGGTAAGATGACGAAGATCCCCAGAACTTGGTTATCATAAGAGCCAGAGAGTCTTCAAAGCACAAGGTTCATACAGGGCACCTATATTATTGCCCCTGGAACATAAAAACAAATTGCTTCTCTGGTCTTCACTAACTGGTCTAGAGGAGGAGGATTCATCAGATGTAATGATGGCATACTATTAACCACACTTGAACAACCGTGCAAGTGTCAGTGCTACCTGATTACATGTATGATAATCCACATACATTTACAAACCCATCTGTCCTTGGCACAGACTACATACACGAATGAATCGGGAGAGGTAACAGAAACAGCCACCTCTTATCTTTGAAATTTGATAGTGGCACTAATTTCTGAAATAATATTGGTGATTTTTTGTTTTGGGAGGGAGGAGCTACTCCAGCCACTTTCATTTGATCCTTCCTCCCTTATTGTCCTCATTCCATAGATAAAAGAGCTGAAGTAGGTAAACTTCCTGTTGTTGAAGGCATGATTTGTATTCAGAAACTGGGTAAAGCACAGGTGAGTTTATAGACCCACTCAGTCCACTCACCCATCTCAGTGAGATGGACTCTGATTCTCATTCCTTTCTCTACATTATAATAAAGAATTTCTGGCTTCTCAACTGTATTTAATGCAGGTCACTGACTTCTTATGTCCTTATTCTGACTACAGGGCCACTGATTTACAAGATTTCCCTAAATTGGTGTTAACTCCTAGTCAGTCCAACAATCTCTGAAAACTCTAAATATTTCACTTTTTCCATTGCACAGCCACACTAGTAAATGATTGCTGGTGCCTTTGGGCAACTCAGGAAGATTTACACAACCTCCTGTGGTAGTGTGGCAGAAACATGCCAGCTAAGCTAGAAGCAATCTGGTCCTTTCATGTAAAGAGCTCATGTTTACAAACTGGCTCAAGAATAGGGATTATGTGACACATTGTGACTCCATTGAGTCAATTAAAGTCAAGACTGTTCACAAGAATTAAAGATTAATTTTTGTCCCTTAGAGTGTAGACTGTGCAAATATATTTCTTTGAGGAGCACCATAATCGATTAGCTACTACCAACGATCTTCTTAGGTTAAACTCTCTTGATTACAGTTCTAGGCCTGCAAGGCCTGCCACCCATGTTGATAATCCCCTCCAGCTGTCGCAAAAGATGAGCATCAGGAAGCCCATTTCAGAGGGAGCATCTCAACATCGTCACAGGCTTGAAGCATCTTGAACTTTTTAAGGTATAGGTCCATTTCCTTACCAGTATATTTCTCAAAGCATTGGCAAAGGTAGTGTTTTCTGGGTACTTCCTTAAGGCAGAGTTAGTGGGTGGGTGAGTGGGTCACACATGATAAAAACATTCCAAATTCCCATCTCCCAGCCTTTGAATCCTTTCATCTACAATAAACCAAAGACATTCTGGTATCTCAACTTTGTTTAATCTGCAGACTCCCTTATACAGAACAGTTATTAAAACATAAATAACAGTGTAAGGTTTAAATAAATCTCAGGGTAAGGTTTGTGTACAGAAAAGCAAAGACGGAATTGGAATCTGGAAAGTTGGACCTGTCATTTTAATTCTTCATTTCTTAAAAATAGTAGAGATATCTGAAACAAACAAGTCAAAATATGAACATTTGTTGGATCTCAGTGGTGAGAATGTAGTGTTTGTTTATTTGTCCTACTTTTCATTATTTGCAAAATATTTTATATTAAAAATATTTTAACATCTCAAACACTTGAGATGAAGCCAACAGTTGCAAGCAAAGATGTTTGTAGTATAGATAATATTGCAAAATGTTTGCTAAAGTTCAGAAGAATGATTCTTAAAGGCCCTTTAAAAGAATTGATCACAAAAAATTTAACTTCTAAGAAGACAAAGACAAAAATAGGTGAAATTTACATTCTAATTTGAATTTTTTTTATGAAGAGATGTTAATTCTGCATGTTTCTTTGACTGGTTAGGTAGATGAGTCTAGTCATTATGATGGTTTTCTCCATTCACTCCTGGAGACCATAAGTTTCCCGTAGGAATGCTCTTCTCCCTTATATTAAAGGTTAGGAAAGGATAAAACTAAAATAATTAATAATAATAATAATAATAATAAGTCTGATGCCACAATTCCCTTAAGAACCAACTAAGAGCACATATATTTTGTTTATATACCTTTCATCTGTAATGATTTTTCAAAGTGTAGGTTTTATTTATAAATGAACTTAATATGATTATCTGCTGCAACTGCCATGATTCGTATGATTCTTTTTAATGATTTCAACTCAGAGAAATGAGTGTAGAAAATTGATGCTAAAAATGCTAGCTAATCTACAGCTATTCCCTAAGATTTTCTGTGTCTTTAATCCAGATAAAATAGCTCATACCAAGAATTATCAAAAAGGAGAAGGAATAAGCTCCTAATAATCACTTTTAAAAGTAAAACAGAAGAATAGCTGAATCAGGTGTATAAGGCTATCTAGGGATACTTAGGTAGAAATGTGTGCTTTGGAGTAAAATGTGCTGAGCTCATACAATATATGAAGAATTTGAAAGTGGAACATTCAAGGTCACCTGAATATATTCTATCCTCAAACAAACCATTGACCTCTATCCTGCTATTTCTATCCACATTCTAATAGCAGAGGGAGTAGACAGGGATGGCCTGTGTAATCAACCTNAGCAGGGGAGGGTCAGAGAGAGAGGGAGTCACAGACTGAAACAGGCTCCAGGCTCTGAGCTGGCAGTCAGCACAGAGCCCGACGCGGGGCTCGAACCCACGAATCGCGAGATCATGACCTAAGCGAAACTCGGACGCTTAACCGACTAAGCCACCCAGGCGTCCCTAAGACCTTGTCATTTAAAAAGTCTTTTCACACATATTATTTTATTTAACTTTTCATCCATCTGTGAAGTGGGCAGAACTTTATTTTAGAGATGCAGTCACGAGGCTCAAAAGGCTGGATACATTTCCAAAGTCCCCAGAAGGGTTGGGGGAGAACCCGGGCTTCTGTTCTTTCCTTTAGATCTCACTCACTCTTTATTCTCCTTACTCTCTGTAAGGTAGGTCTTGACCTTTCAATTTCAGGGAGATTGGGGAGGCTTTAAAGTAATTCCTTTTGGGAATACTTTACAAAATGTATAGCATGTGGACACTAAATGTCTAGAGATTGTGTTTCATTACCAGGAATACTAATGACCCAAATAGCTGCATATGAAAGGTGTTAACCAGACCGGGGTCCATGCCTTAAGTTCTCACTTCTTTGTGGAGAAAAGATAACATCAACTCTGGTCTCTCCAAACACATTTAACATGTTTGATTTATTTTTCCCCCTTAGGATTAAAGTAACAAAACTATTGGAGGGGAAGCTTATTATTCATAGTTATGTAGCATTTGTTGTCTCCAATGTACTGATGAATTAATTATCTATTGTTTCTTAACATTTTACCCCAAAACTTGGTGGCTTAAAACAACAATTATTATCTCTCAGTTTCTGGAGCTGCTTTGCTGGGTGGTTCTGGATCAGGGTCTCACATGAAGGCCTGATATGAGGCTTCGGTCATCTGGAGGTGTGACTGATGACGCAGGATCCACTTCCAAGTTGGTTCACTCACCTGTCTGGCAAGTTGATGCTAGCTTTTTTTTTTCTTTTCTTTTTTTCCCTAAATTTATTTCTGAGAGAGAGAGAGAGAGAGAGAGAGAGAGAGAGAGAGAGAGAGAGAGACACGGCGTGAGCAGGGGAGGGAGGGTCAGAGAGAGAGGGAGATACAGACTCTGAAATAGGCTCCAGGCTCCGAGAGCTGGCAGTCAGCACAGAGCCCGACGCGGGGCTCGAAATTTGATGCTAGCTTTTGATTGGAGCTCTCAGTCCCTTTCCGTTTGGGTCACTTCATAATGTGGTAATCAGCTTGCCTCAGCAGTTGGTGATCCAAGAGAAAGTGAGAAAAAGCAAGTGAGAGCACCCAAGATAAAAGCTGCAGTCTTTTGGGTGCCTGGGTGGCTCAGTCGGTTAAGTGTCCAACTTCGGCACAGGTCATGATCTCGTGGTTTGTGGGTTCCAGCCCCACGTCGGGTTCTGTGCTGACAACTAGCTTGCAGCCTGGAGCCTGTTTCAGATTCTGTGTTGCCCTCTCTCTCTGAGCTTCCCCTACTCATGTTGTCTCTCTCTCTCAGAAATAAATAAAACATTAAAAAAAAATTTTTTTTAAAGCTGCAGTCTTTTTATAATCTCATCTTGAAGTGATAGCCCATCACAATCACCAGATTCAATTAATTAGAAGTGGGTCATTAAATGCAGCCCACACACAAGGGGAGGGAAAGTCAGCCCCACTTTTTGGAGGGCAAAGTATCAAAGAATCCATGGACACATCTTCAAAAATTACTGCAATGCCTCACCCCAATTCTTAGCTTTTGCAGAAGAAAGCATATAAAATAGATTTATTTTGTTCAGCTGGTTCACAATGCTGGTGAAACTGATAAAAACTCACTTGCTATTTCTGATCCTTCAATGATGGTTTCTTCTATTTTCTTTGCTGCCCCTCGTCCCCTGCCTGAAAATGTTGGGGAGTCCCAGGTATTCACATCTTCTTCATGTTCATGCTCACCTGCTAACATCCTCTGGTGCTGTGCTTTATACACCACCTCTATTCTCACAATTCTTACATCTGTCTGCAGCCTTGACCTCTCCTGGCAATTCCAGGTTTATGTTTGCAGCTGCTCCTTGAAATCTCCACATGGTTCACAGGCATTCAAATGTACCATGGCTATGAGAACTTTGATCCCCTGCTTTTACTCCTGGGCTTCTCTTTCATAGTAAGTCCACCCTGTTGTTCAAGCTCATGGTAGCACTTCGAAAATGAAACCAATCCCTGTCACTCCTCTGTTTAAAATTCTTTGTGGCTCTTGGGGCACCTGGGTGGGTCAGTCGGTTAAGTGTCTGACTTCAGTTCAGGTCATGATCTTGCGGTTCACGGGTTTGAGCCCCAAGTTGGGCTCTGTGCTGACAGCTCAGAGCCTGGAGCCTGCTTCAGAATCTGTGTCTCCCCCTCTTTCTCCCCCTCTCCCACTTGTGCTCTTCCTCTCTCTGTTCTCTCAAAAATAAATGTAAAAAAGTAATAAAAAACCCTCTTTGTGGCTTTTTATTTCACTTAGAATAATAAGCCCAAACTCTTGGCTCTTACTTAGAATTTTTTTACAGATTTCTGCCCCTGCCCACTTGCTAGCCACATTGATCACACACACACACACACACACACACACACACACACACATAATATACAATTTGGTTATAAAAAAACATGTAACTGGAAATTATACTTTATTTCAATTGTAAGCACAAAGTTAGAACACATGGTTTGAGTAGTAATTATGGGAAACAATTGAACAAAATAACCCAGAGTCAGGAGTATCACTATAAAAGTGAAAGAGATTTTATATTTGTGCATGTTATATCAAAAACCCCAAAACCAAACACAAACAAAAGAAAATCCCCCCAAAAACCATGATGAGGAGGATTGGGATCAGTAAGCTGGGCACACCAATAAGAAGCTCTAATTTAGTGAATGATAAGCTAATAAAGATGGTAATATAAGGGCTATTAATAAACATCTATTCCATGTAAAAACATACACAGGACTTAGGTATATTAACACACATTGTATGCACACGTGTATCTGCATTTTGAGTGTGTATGTGCATGAGTATAACATACATGTGTCTCAATGTGTTGGTGTTTTGACTATATGCACATGTGTGTCTGTGGGGGGGGGCTTGTATGTGTACCTTGGCATGTCTCTGTGTATGCAGTGACATCCCTATTGATAGGTAGATTGGGTAAAGCAGCTTCCTTGAGAATACTCAGGGGCCACAGATATCTTCTCTCTCAATATGGATATTTCTCCAGAGACTCATTAAGTTGAAGTGAGCTCTTTTCAATTACAAATATCCTGGGAGTGGTATCTATCATCTGTATCTTCCGATGAGTTATTGCAGTTAGATTGTGTTCTTCCAAGCATAGCCTGACAGCAATCAGAGGTAGAAACAAGGGCAAGGGGCTCCAAGAAGGAAACCCAGGGGGGCACTGTGCTGTGTACACAGTGTTGTGTACACCTGTATCTAACTGCTTACTTAAAGACCATAACAAGAGGTCCCCAGACGTTGAGATTTCAAGCTTTGGAGATACCTGGAGAGCAATCCCAATTTTGCAACTTATTTGTTGAGTGACCCTATGCATGTTATGTAACATTTCTGTGCCTCTGCTTCTTTATAAACTAGAGAAGCTGAGTATGTATTTTATAGGCTTTTTCTGATGATAAATGAAGTCATACATTTAAAGCACTTAAAAACTATGTCTGGCATTTAATAAATATGTACTAATTCTTCTTATTGTTATTATTTTCCCTCTCCTCTTGGATGACTCATGAACATGTTTAAACAGAACATCTGATCTCCTCAGCAAATGGCACTTTCCTCCACTCACCTCGAATCAGAAATTGACAGCTTTTCTAGAATTTTCTCATGCTGCTATCAATCATTATCAAGTCTCCTAGACTTTAATTCTAAAATGTTCTTTAAGTCAACCAGTCCTTTCAGGTGTCTCTCTAACTCACCCATACCTTGTCGCTCACTTGAGTCACTGAAAAGGTTTCCTAATTGATCTCCAGCTTCCTTTCGTGCCTTTCCCCCAACTGATTTTTCAGCATAAGGCAACCAGAGTGATTTTTTTAAGTTTATTTTTTTATTTTGAGAAGGGAGTGGGGCACAAGTGGAGAAGAAGCAGAGAGAAAAGGGCGAGAGAGAGTCCCAAGCTAGCTGTGTGCTTTCAGCGCGGAGCCTGACATGGGGCTCAATCACAAATTGTGAGATCATGACCTGAGCTGAAATCAAGAGGCAGACACTTAACTGACTGAGCCACTTAGATGCCCCTCAAGTACAATGATCTTTAAAACGCATACTTTTGATTATGTCGCTCCTGCTCAAAATTCTTCATGGTTTCCCGTTGGACTGAGGACAAAATCCAAAGCCCTTACGTGGAAGGGTGTCTGAATTCATCCATATCTGCCACGTCCATCTCCCCTCTGCAGTCACCGCACCACTCACTCTCCAGGGCTCAACCCCTCAGGCCTTCTCACAAGTTTCCAAATGTTGCAAGAGCTTTTTTATCCTGTGGGATGCAAGTTTGCTCCTAGGAATATTTTTCTCCTCTTTGTAGGCAATTCCTACTTCTCCTTTGGGCCCCCATAAATGTCACTAGTCAAAGAGAACTTTTCTGAAATTTGACTCTTAACTGAGGGTCTCTCTGTTATCCCTTTTTTAGTACCCCGTTATTTCCCGTTGCGGCACTAATTTCAATGATGACTTATCTGTGCGTTTATTTGCTTAATGGTAGTCTTGTCACCTAGATGCAAACACTGTAATGACAGGGATCATATTTGTCATCTCAGTGATGAAAACACAATAGCACAAATGTAAGCAAGTTACAGATGTTCCTAAACTTCTTACCTTGAAGTGATGAAATCTGGAGTTGTGTGCTCTACTCAGATTCAGTACTATTTAATATTATTGGGGACAAATGGGAGATTCAGTTGGAGGGTAAAATGCACAGGCTTTGCAGTTGAAAGTGGACCTGAATTCCATCTTAATCATTTACCAGTCCTGTGGCCTGGGGCAAGTTGCTTAACTTCCCTTGACCTAAGCTTCCTCACTTGGAAGGTGGTTATCTTAACACTAGCTCCCAAGTTGTTACAAAGGAATTGAAAGGAAGCGAATGGCTCCGCTTGTGTGATTGCTTAATGAGTAAATGTTAGCAGTCATTTTCACAGCAAGATGTTTATCTTGGCACTTAATTATGAAAGGGAAATAAATAGGAATGAAGAGTGATAAACTGATGATTTCTTTAAAATATCCGGAAAAAAATGTGGCCCCAAATCATATAGAGGCCTGAAATAACAGAGATCAAAAGGGAAAAGTTAAAACCCGAGAAGTTTCTTGAAATCCAACAGATTGGTTGTTTAAATACCCAGGGCAAATGTATTCGTGCTTCCCAGCCTGGAATGCTCTTCGAGTTACTAGCTCTTTTTTCTGCAAATCATACATTTCTTTTCCTAGAGGCCCTTCCTTTACCATCATATTAAGCATTTCCCCTGCTCACCTCCTTCATCACCGTGTCTTTGCTGATCTGAACCCTATATGTGTTTTTGCTAGAATACATCTCACTATGAACTTCATTTGCTTAATTATATTTCTGTTTTGGAGTCCAAGTCAACAAGTAGACTATGAACACTGAAGGGTAGGTAGCAGAGCCCACCTCCCCAGTACAACTGTAGGAGTTCAGGACCCCCCAAATATGCCACTTTGGTATTCTGATTACTTTGAGCTGTAGGTATGTGAACAATAGCAAATGCAGAGAGAGCCTTTCTCTGAATTCCACTTATGTGACTAGAACATCCAGACAAACTTTGTCACAAATGATCATACCTTCTATCTATTCTTTCCTCAATATCATTTACTGTCTGCTAAGAGACCTACTTACCTTCTTTTCCTACAAGGTGGTTGTTTAGTCCTGAATTCTAGGCCGCCTCAAATGGTTATTCATTTTCTATGGTATCTCTCGTGTATATATGAGCTATACGCATGAATGAACATGTTTGCTCTTCTCTTTGTAGTCTGTGTTTTCCTACAGGGGGTCACAACAGAGAACTCAGAAGGCCAGAGGGAAAATCCTTCCTTACAGATCCAGCAAGAGCAGGACCTTGTTTTCAGTTTGTCCCCAGCACCCAGCACAGTGCCTGGAGCATACAATGTGCTCACGAAGAAAATGAATGAGAAGAAAGGCCACCTCCACAGCCCGAGTTTCGTGGTGCCCTTTGCAGTCCTGTTTTCACCATAGCTGAGGTATAATGCAAGGTCATTCCTTAAAACAATCTCTTATTAGAAAATCTCTGGAAATTTGTGTAATTTTAAACTGAGGGCAGGGCGCCTGGGTGGCTCAGTCAGTTGGGTGTCTGACTTCGGCTCAGGTCATGATCTTGAGGTCTGTGAGTTCGAGCCCTACATCAGGCTCTGTGCTGACAGCTCAGAGCCTGGAGCCTGCTTCGGATTCTGTGTCTCCTTCTCCCTCTCCCCCTCCACCACACACGCTTTGTCTCTCTCTCTAAAAGAAATTAATTTTAAAAATAAACATTGAAAAATAAATAAATAAACTGTGGGCATTATTATACTGTCCATTAAGGGAACTTCGAACACTTTTCTAGAGTTGCAACGCACTGTTTAACATCCCCCTTGAATGATGTTCAAGTAATATAAAATATTACTATAAAATAGAAATTCTTAAGAAATGTCTTGTATGCACATTTCTGTGTTTGTGCTCCCTTCGTCTTCGTGTTTTCCTAGTTCTCCACAAATTGTCACATACAGTGATTAATGTGACCCAGAGAACAAGGGCATATGTATACTCTGCGATCCTTACAATTTACGAGAAAGTGGTTTAGCCACTTAAAATGTAGGAGGAACAGGGCAGAGTTGATGGATGCATCTTGAAAGCAAGAATTTCAAGCTCTTGGTGTCTTTTCTAATGTCATGGCAATAAGATGCGGTAGTTTCCCACAATTCCACTATTGGATATAATTACCTTCAAATTGAAAACAACTTTAGCCAAGAAATGAATAAAATTTTAAGGAAATCTATTTGTCCCTTTACTTAAAAGTCACCTAAAAGGCACAGATCCTCACTACATTTGCAGATTTCACGTGTGCCCTCAACTTCACCCCTAACTTATTTCTTCCCTCTACCAACTAATGCAGGTTCAGGCAACCGCTGGAAAATAGTTTTGTTTAACTTTAAGCAAAAGACAACGCTGTTTGGTAATCCTAAGAATGCTATTTTTTAAGCTTATTTATTTACTTTGAGAGAGAGAGAATGTGTGAGCACACGTGAGGAACGGGCAGAGAGAAAGAGAGAGAAACAAGACAGACAGAATCCCAAGTTGACTCCATGTTCAGTGCAGAGCCCGACGCTGGCCTCAAACTCACAAACAGTGAGATCATTACCTGAGCCAAATCAAGAGCTGGAGACTTAACCAACTGAGCCACCCCTAAAATTGCTATTTTTGATCCATCTTTTCAGAAAAATTTATTTAAAAGACTAGATGGTTACATTATAATTTTCTAGTTAAAGAAAAACGGGCACCAGAAGATACAATGTTACTGGCAAGAAAGTGTCCTTTTAAGAATTTCCTTAAAGTTCTGTTTCATCAGGTAGTGAAATAAATGTAACTCCACATTCTGCCTGTTTTCAGTATGTGCGTACCCCACCCTCTACCATTTTTCTTCTGAGCTTTATCTGAGACATAAAAGAGATTTCATAGCAGAACCACTGCATAAATTAGAAACACAGAAATGTGCATACAAGACATTTCTTAAGAATTTCTATTTTATAGTAATATTTTATATTACTTTACATGTTTATATTATGAAGAATGCATTGGATGCTTACATTCACTTATTTGTTTGGCCTTCACTCTCTTTTATAAATATATTTATTTTTATTTTTTAGAAAGAGCCACAGAGAGAGAGAGACAGAGAGAGAGAGAGAGAGAGAGCACAAACAGGGGAGAGGAGTAGAGAGTGGGAGAGGGAGAGAATCTTAAGCAGCCTTCACGTTTAGCACAGAGCCAATGCAGGCTCGCCCTTGACCCTGGGATCATGACCTGAGCCAAAATCAAGAGTCTGATGCTCAGCCTGAAACTGACTGAGACACCCAGGAGCCCTATTGTGTGGCTTTCTCTTATATTGTAAAAGCCATTTGTTGAGGCTAAGCTCCTATAACACATTTTGGGCATCACGTATTTTTTTTCTGCTATAAGAAGGGAAATGCAACTACTTAAAAACAAAGAATAGTACTTTTAAAGTTCATCTGTATTTAAATTTCGGTTAGAGTCAGGAATTGTTATAGAAATATATTTAATTAGAATCAGAGATACTAGGACACATAAATTGAGGCCTTTATACTCTTACTTTTTGACTGATGGCCTTAACTTTATTCTCCTAAATTGAGTTTATTATAATCATTTTAGCATTCGGTTTAAATGTATGTTGAGATACTTATTATAATTGGAGGCTATAAGTAATGGGGGAAGTGACTTGAATTAATTTCAGATAATCCTAGAAAATTCATAATCTATGTCTAATAGTAATTAACTGTGGGGTAATCAAACTAAATTCTCAGAATCTTTGCCAAGGAACTGAATACTAAGATAGAGAGAGAGAGAGAGAGATGATGTTAAATTTGTCTGGCCTTTCAAACTCTGTATCTTCCAAACAAAATGTGATTTCAGATTTCTGGGGTCACAAATGGAACCATTTCTTTTAGTCTCTCATTAGTGGGCCCATGTACCTTTGGATGAATAAAACATTTTGTTTTGGATACTAGTTGAGCCATCTGATATTATATAAATATCTCCTTTTCAAAATACAGTGTGATTTTTTTTTTATATTAGGGTTCACCTGCTGTATATTCCTACTTTGGAAAAAAAAAACCAGACATGAGAATTTTTACCCTTATCATCTTCCATAGGATTTGACCATGATTAATCATATGTAATATTAAATTTTCTGTAGCTTTCTTTTTAATCATAATTTCAACTTAAGTTTTCATGAAAAAGAAGTTTTGGACACAATGTTAATACTCATGATGACTAACACATTTACGTATTGAGAAGTAGGAAAGGAAAGAGTGAGATGGAAGGTAAAGAGATATTATTAATAGCCCAATGTTATTTTCGAACATAAAACAAGCAAACGGTGAAACCCAAAGAAGTTTTATGACAAGTAGTTATATCCCAAGTACCATTTTAAAAGGTACATTAAATTTTCTACAGTTCTATATAAATCAAATGTCTGTGTTTACACCGGTATTGAAGCTCTCTATTTTATTAGGAGCAAATAAAAACTATCAGCGACCTGCAGAAAAATTTTGGAATTCTTTGTGAAGATGTAAAACTCCAAGGATATTTTAAATTATATCATCTTAATTTGAGATGCTGAATTCTACAGTTATTTTGCCAATCCAAATCTCTCTGCACCTTATTCCACATGCCAATAGGCACTTCATAGTCCTACTCTGGGATTTTGCCTCCAAGAATCTGAGGAAAATATAAAAGATAATGAAAATGGGAATTGTGGTTATTGACCGTAATTCCAAAACATTTCTGTTTCCATTATTATATGCCTCTAGGACATGGATTAGGGGCCAGTGAGATGCCACAGTCATCACCACAGCTCTGATCAACAACCTTGAACATTTTGGCAGGCCTTGTTCAAAAAGGGAAGCAAATGAGAGATAATGAATGGATGTCCTAGCACATCATTCTTTCTGCTACTGGAAAATTCTCTCAATATGTATGCCATGCATGCTATGGAGTTGTTAGAAAAATCTTTGTCAGTTAGGACACTGATATATTTCCCAGCTAGGTTTCATTTTTATTTTAATTCACCAATAGTCAATCAGGAATAGCTATTAGTAGCATGCTTTTCAAGATAAGAGAAATTTAGAACAAAGAAAATGGAAAGAAACATTGACTATCTTTGATAATGACATTTCAACTGATACAGCATGATTATAACCAGGCCTCTTCCTGCCCCCATTTTCTTTAAGTTCTGTTTTATACTAAAAAAAGAAATGGTATATATATTTCTACAAAAGGGAACTTTCTCACAGAAATACATGATTTATCTCAAAAATTTATATTATCTGAATAGGAATATCCAGAGCCATCAGTTTTCAGTGTTAAAGTTTTCTCAACAGAAATTTGGCTGATATAATTACTTAATGGACTGATACATACAAAGTGATGAGCAGAGTGCCTGGTATATATTTAGAGCACAGTAAAAGTTAGCAGCCATTATTTCTGTTGTTATCTTTTCATGGTGGCTATAATCATAATTGCGCACTGTTCACTGTGAACCTACAGAAGAAAGAAACTGTGTATTGGAAAGGATGCCTTCAGATTTTACTTCTGTGGCTTGTACAGAGGTTCCTTACCAGGTTGGCTGGAAATAAAATTAATGCTTATGAAGTCCAGATTAAACTTGTAATGAGCATGACATTTTTACTTTTTAAAATTTTATATCCAGTGCCTTTGGTTCAGAAATGTAACAGATTCATCTACTCAAGGTCATGGTTCATGCTTTGACTCTTTCAAATCTCTTTCCCATTTCTCAGTACCGGTTCCGTATTCTCCTCTTTTAGGGTTTTGTTCTCTATTGTTCAGAGAGCCCAGGAGATCTCTGAGCAATTTGTCTATGACTGAATAGTAAAAACTGTTAATAGATTAAGATAATACCTTTGGTGTTATGATTTGTAGCTCTAACAAAGCTCTGACTTGATTAAAGTAAAAAAAGGCTGAATTTAGAATCAAAGCCCAAAGATGCCCCTCTCTATCACCTTGTAGCCTGTGTCAATACCCCCATCTTTGTTCTGGGGTTCCTCCAAATCTCTTTCCACATCTTTGATATTTTCCCTTCAATACCCTTCTTCAGCCAGCCTCATCCCTTGGAACTGACACAGACCACCTGTGCCCACCTTTTTGGTGAGTGCTGCTAATTATAAACTTACCTTTCTTTCTAGACTCACTGCTCTGTTGTCAGAGTATCTCTCTGATACTTCAATGGGATTAAGCAGATGAATGAATTTGAGGAGGGGCATTAGGATTCACAGCAATGTTATGTGATACTCTTCCTGCAAGGCTATTTCAATAGCTTTCTTTATATTCTCTGGCGATGGTAGGAAGGGCAGAGTGCAAACTTGGGGAAGTCTAGTTTTTTACCATGCCTGCATCATAAATGTGAAGTTCTGTCTCTTTTCCTGATTTATTTTGTCTTGCCTTGCTTTCTAATCTCTCTCCAAGCAGGTAGGTAGGGATTCATGTACCCTTTCCCTGCACCCCCACAGAAAGACAACCATGACCCACAAAAAGGAGATTTTAATCATATGATGGGAGGGTTTTAGAAAATGCTTTGAAGAACACTATCTCAATGTAGCTCCTTTGAAGACATGTTTTCAGCAGATTGAAGTAGAAACATGACTGTTATTATGGCAGAAAGAAAAATTCCTGCAGTATAAGACTATGCACAGCAGTGTAAAGCAGAGAGCATGTAAGTATATTTTCCAGTATATAACTCCTTGAGGAGGATTTGGTTTGGATTTTCAATCTCTATTTCTCTAACACCTTCACAGTGTCTGACCCATGTGATGCACTCAATAATTTGAATTGTATATAGAATGAGCAGTAGTTACCTAGTGGATTTCCATAGAAAAAAACAGAGGGGAAAATGATTAGGGGAAGGGAGAGAATAAATGATTAGTGTTTGAAGAAAAAGGAGGGAAAATGTAAAGTGGACAGTAAAGAACAAAGAATTAGAAGCTATAGATGTAATAATATTTCCACTAAAAACTTTTTGCAACAAATACATTTTATAATTCTCTTAAGCAAATGTGCTGTTCAAAAGTAATAATTCCTTACATATAAAACATCTTACTCTTTGAAAATGTTTTGCTACCCTAAACACAACCAGCTGATGTATATCCAACTTAAGCTGTTATTTAAAAAAAAATACAGTGTGCCTATCCAATTGTGTTGGAAGTTCAGATGAAATTTACACGGTGCAGAGGAATAACCATTTTTGTACCTGTGAGTTAATAAAACAAACACCTAATAACACTCCAGGGAAGAAGAGATGTCTTTCTTATGAAACTCTGAGGAGTCATGTATTTGATATCAAGAACCCTTTTTATTCTTTTGAGTAATGGTGCTGGCAGACATTGATATAACTCCCTGGAGGCTATTTCCAAGCCAACACTGTAAGGAATCAGGAGGTGTGTTAAACCTTTTTAACGAGGGTTGGCATCTCAATAAATCAAGGACTATAAAAGAAAAGAATCAACAAGAAAAAAAAAGGAGACAATCCACTAAGAGTATCACTAGTTATCACTATTCAAAATCACTCTCTGTAATTTATTCTGAATTTTCCCCTCTTCTAATAATCTCTTAAAAGTTCCTTGCTTTTTTCCTCCTGAAGAGAAACCATCAGATGTACATCTTTTAAAAAAAGGAATAAAAATCTATGTGTAGGTATATGAATAAATACATATAAATATACATACACACATATAGCTAGACAAATATATCACTTTGTCTGTTTGCCTGAATAGAAAAGACTCTTTGACTAAGGATCTGATTGCGTTCTCACCAATGTCGTTAACTCAGAGCTTCACTTTGCTTAACCTAAGTAGTGGTAGTCAAGAAGCATACAGTGTTCAGGCACCAGCCTTACTTGTCTCTGGACCATGCTGTCCAATAGGCATGTGGCATGTCAGCTAGTGGCTAAGAAATTGGGTCATACACTGCAGAAAGCACTCTACCTAAAAGTATCACATATACAAAAACAACTGATTTTACACATACTACCATTTTTTGGTAATGACCAAGGAAACCTTGTAATATACTTACATCATTAGCTATGGAGTTATAGTTGCCAACATATTTCCTAAAAGGATCATCTAAAGCAGTGGCGCTCTATTTTATCTTTAAGTGATATTAACTGCTTTTTTAAAAGTCTCTTTCTCAATCCCATTGTTGGAAGAAATCTACTCTCTCCACTGATGAAGACTAGATTTAAGTGTTACTCACAATTGACAGGTTCTTTGAGTTTGTACATGTTATAAGGTTCCCCCAAATAGGATTATGACACAGCCTCCATTTTGGAAAGGAAGGAAGTCTAAGAAAAAAGAGCCACAGCCAACCATGTTGTCCTGTTCAAGCATGCACATGTTTTATTTAAGTATTCTCCAAAGGTCTATTTTTTTCCAGCATAATGCAGATATTATGCTATCCTTTGAAATAAGATATATGAATTTCAAACAAAATCGTCAAAAACAATGACCTTGGTTACTCCATATGGTACACAGAAATAATTACATTTCACTTACGATACAGATGCACTTAACACAGTCATCAATAGTCATTCACCACCAACACAGTAGATTTTTAAATCACCTAAAACACCAAAAAGTTTTTTTTTTCTTTTCCAAAAATCTAAAGAAATTAATAGTTTGGGAAAAATGATAAGTTGAAAAGGAGGCAGAATTGTCAACTGAAATCATCTAACTGCATTTTTTTAAAATGTAGTATTAAGAACATGAAAATAGAACTTTTCATTGGGATTCAAAGGACCTAAGTATTCCCGATTGTGGTTTCCTTAGTCTACTTTTTAAAAAGTTTTTCAACCACTGCCATCAAAGAAGTTTCACTATATATTTGCTCTAGAAGCATAAAGTGACATGAGGCAGGTGTTAACATAATTGTTAATATTCACGCTCTAGGAAGATTAGTAACTTTTTAAACGATATACTAGGAATAAAGCCAGTTCTTCCCAAAGGATAGTAGAGTTTATCTTACTTTTATTAAGCAAATGTTTATTAAGATCTACTGTGTGCACAGCACTGTTCTAGAAGCTATTCTAGAAATGGGAAGCAAGAATTTCTGGCTTTACTTGAAAATGGTTGGATTAATTCTTTTTTATGATAAATTATGATAAGCATTTTAAAATCTCTATAGTAGAGGGATAATTATTAATTCTTTCCATGTACAGAAGCTAAACTTTATTTCTTACAGTGGTGGTTTGGAATGAACGAAACTTTTCATTTGACATACAACTTTTTTACACTGTCACGTGCAGACTTGTCTGCTGATATAGTTTAAAGGTGAAAAGGTGTAAAGACTTTTCACTTCAATGTACATAGAGATCAACTTTGCATCATCAAACTCCTATCCTCCTGATTTCGTGGAAAGAATTGCTCCTTGCCGTCCACAGGAGCCTTTCTCAGATAAATTTGTGCTGCCTTCTCCAACGGCATAGAAAGAAAGCGTGCTTTTATCAAATATTGCTACATAAAGCACTCTAGTTTATCTCTGCATTTCAATTCACATTAGTTGTTCTCAAAATGTATTCAAGATCTAAAGTAAAATAAATAATACATCAAGTGAGATTCTGGGATCACTGATTTTGTCATATTCATCCCAGCCTACTCTTTGCCGGGAACACGTAACGATATATCCAGTGTCTGGGCTTTTCCCTAACAGCAAAGAGGTTAGAGATCATTCGTAGATGTCAACTCCTTTTTCCTAATTTTTGACAAGGGGATTGATGATGGTAATCTACTTACAAGATAATATGTTGGGAATACAAAAGTAGGAAAGTCATTTGAACTACAAAACGTTAGTCCAGTTGATGACGAGAAACCCAAGAAAAGGTGCTGTAGAAATACAAGAACAGATAATGCACTGTCACACGAATACAGCAGACCAAAAAATATTACCGAAAAACATTTGTGGCACAATAGTTTGGGATTAAAAAGTTCTCTAAAATCTGGCTGCACCAGAAGTTTCTCTATGAATGTGGCTCTTACTGTATCTATGAAGATCTGGAAAGTACAACAACAACAAAAAATCCTGATTCCTGATACAACAGGTGTACAATGAATTATTGCAGTTGTAACAGTATCTAGGTGCAAGGTAAAATGATAATTAATACTGAACTATCTGAACACTTTAGATTTATTAATGAGCATCCCCATGAGAAATACCGCAGCTCTAAAAGGAGTTAATTTGCACAGCCCACCATGGAACATGAGCAATCAGCTTGTTGTAAGTGCATAGAAAGTCCCCCTTTCTACAATTATAGTTTATCATGCCTATTCTGAAGACAACATAAGGACACTGAGATCACTGCTCCAAAGAACTCTAGCATGCATTATGATGGTTTCCTTCAGTCAATACAAATGTGTTGTATGAGTTTTTTTTTAATATGTAATAATCTTCATCATAGCCAATGTTCATGGTTTTAACAGGAAAAATTTTTATCAAAATGTTTTCCATATTTTTTTGTTTTGCATTCAACTGGAACATTATGTTCAAAGATTTATTTTATTTATTTTATTAAAAAAGAGTTCAGATCATAAGAAGCATCGATAGGTGGCATTTCATTGTGCTCAATCACAAAGTCAAAGGGTCACGGACTATTCCTCTGCAGAACAGGTCAAATTCTGTCTAGAAATGCCATTTGGTAGTTTTATTTCCATCCTCAAGTTTGGAAGCTTTGTTTTTATTTCACTGCCAACCTTCTTGCCTTGCTGTTTTCATCTGCAAAAGGTTTATTGTTTCTTCTTTTTTCCACATTGGAATTCTTTCCACAGCCAGAGCTCAATTTCTCTTAGACCTGGTTCCAATTGTCTTACAAAGCGGACACTCTGACAATATTTCCTCCTGAATACTCAGGAGATTCTGGCCTGTCATCTCCTTCAGGGGTGGTTACTGGAGGTGTTGGGATGCTTATTATTGCTGTAGTCACATAAGGTTGTTCACAGTTTAGTTTAACACACTCTTCCATTTTGGCATTTAAACTGGATCGGCTGATGAGGAAAAAATAGATTTAAAATATAAGTTGTTTACTTAAGAAAATTCTTCCCTGCAACTGAGGAATGTATTTTATCAGTAACATTTCAAATACCTAATGACAGTCACCATGATTTTTAAAAAATGGAGCCCCAAACGTTAATATATGCTGAAGTGAACATCGGTCAGTTCATTAATATTAACTAAGTGTCTAATAGCCAGCTCAATTCTGCTCAGTCAGTGTTCATCAAAGTGTTTTCTACAAAAATGCAAGAAAGAGACTCAGGCCAGTTTTGGAAATCCAGGGTTAAGCAACGTAAAATTACTTTCTTTAAGACAGGACCTCTGAGAGCTTTGAGATGCTCCTATGAAAGGCATGTACCTCAATCACCTGTGGAATGTGTCTCAGTTCTTTTGACCACAGAAACATTTTACTATCTTGTCTCTTTGGGGAGAGATGATGCCCTTTAAGCTCTCAAGTTAGTGACAGCCAATTTTAAGAATCCTAGAATGTTAGACATTACCTATAATTCAAGATTTTCCCAAGTGGTGTTCTTGTGTGAGTTTTATCTCTATGTGGATAGAGGGAAAAGGAGAAAGGCACAAGAAGCGTATACATGGTATACTTAAATCTAATTATTTTCGTGGAAATCTTCCTTAAAATGTTTATGTCCTACAATTGTCTTTCTAAATGCTTCTCTGTTTTCTCCTTATTTTGTAATGCAGAGGTAGAACATTTAGAGACAGAAATCTTTCATTGTTCTAAAATTTAATATTCTGGTCCCAGAGACATCTGATTTATGTAAATCAACACAGCCTCAATTCAGAATCTCAAACAGGTTTTTCACAAAGATTGTTGAATGAGAACAAAGAAGCAGCACTGAATTAATGGATCGTTAATATAAAAACATAGCTATTTAATTTGAAGAATAAAGCAAAATTATTTTGGCAGGAATTGATCATTTTAATGAGTTGCATAATTGAAATGGATTACTTTGTATTACACATACATGTTTGTGGAAAAAACAAAAAGCGAATAAAGAGAAGCAAAGGAAAATACCATTAGAAAAATTTCACTTAAATTGTCCATAAACTAACCACAGGTGAACCATTTTAGCCTATCACTTATCTTTTTTTGTGTGTGTGGGATTGATTTTTGTGTTTCTTGTGGCTCAAAATATCTTTATGATCAAATGTATATATTGATTCAAGAGATTTGTATAGGCATAGTTTTACTTTTCACTGTTATATTGAAGGTGTTGATTTATTTTTAGGTGCTGCTGAGTACTTTTCAATGATACCAATGTCAATTTAATTTGTCTTCTTTAGTAAGTGTTGACCACATATCATTTAAGGCTATTTGCATTTACACAAGCGGCTCCTGAGTATAAAGGTGTCTGCTCAAATAAGAAAAAGTTGTGGAGTTAAAGAGGCAGAAGTACATGTGTGCGTGCCTGACCATTTTGCCTTCTTCCTACTTTTCATACTGTACAGCTGCTGCTTTTGACTCAAATGAATATTATGGCATACTTGCTACGGTATTAGCTTGTCTCATACTAAACCCTAGGAACTAGGATTTAGATGCCACGGTGCTTCTCAAGTGTATTTGTTAAAAATAAATAAAAAAAAATTATTTGTCCACCCCCCCACTCCCACCCCACCCCCAAAATGCCAAATACACCAAGACAGCGACGTGCCTGCGGCTGGAGGTACGCTCTGGGAGCAAGCACAGGTGTGGGCGCCCACACAGATTAACCTCAGGTACCTGTTAGACAGCGGGGTTCTCTCCACGCATCTGATCTGGATCGTACTGAGTTCCTGCACACTGCCTCGGTGGCTTCCTGATACGTTGGCATTAGGGATGCGGAAGGTTTTTTTGTGTCGTCGTGAACAGCAAGTGCTGGTGACTCCTTGTGACGAGAGAGACGGGCTGTGACTTGAAGGACGGTTTCCAGTCGCAACTTCCATGCAGCTTTCTTCAAAGACTTGCTCATCCACAAACTCGTGATTCTGTTCCATAGTTGTGAGAACATGTGAAGAAGGCAACAAACACATTGTGACTTTAAGAAAGGAAATGAATGGCTTTATTTTTAAAACCCAAATATGCCCATACACTTAGACTATCCAATGGGCAACTAGCCACTTTCATAAATGCTGGAATATCAAAGCCAGCTCACGCTGGCATTTGTGTCAAAATAACATGGCCCTTGTTAGTCTTTGAGATAGACAACTGCAGGCTGATTTGATATGTCTTTATGGACTAACTTTATCTTGAATATAACTTATTAATGTAAACATAATTTCTGGAAGTTCAGAGGCAAAGAAAAAAATGGTTGAAAATGCATATAAAACAGTATTCACAGTGAATGTGTAAATTCAAATTGACCTTTATTTTTTAAACAGTTTGGAATTATGTTAAAAAAAACTGCTTTAATAGAATGTCCCAAATTAGATTTTCTGTTATACATTAGCAAATATTTTCACATGAGATTGAAACATTTTCTAATTAGAAAATGAGATACTTAAAACTCTCTTTCTCTTTCTTTCTTTCTTTCCTTCCTTCTTTCTTTCCTTTCTTTACCTTCCTTTCTTCCTTCCCTTCCCTTCCCTTCCTCCCTCCCTCCTTTCTTTCCTTTCTTTCTTTCTTTTCCTTCCTTCCTTCCTTCCTTTTCCCTCCCTCCCTCCTTTCTTTCTTTCTTTCTTTCTTTCTTTCTTTCTTTCTTTCTTTCTTTCTTTCTTTCTTTTCTTTCTTTCTTTTCTTTCTTTCTCTCTTTCTTTCTTTCTTTCTTCTCTTTCTTTTCTCTTTCTGAGAGAGAGTGCCAGCAGAGGAGAGGGGCAGAGGGAGAAGAAGGGAGAGAATCTTAAGCAGGCTCAACACTCACTGCAGAGCCCGACATGGGGCTCAACTCGGGCCTCAGTCTCATGACTCTGAAACCATGACTTGAACCAAAATCAAGAGTCAGACTCTTAACCAACTGAGCCACCCAGGTGCCCCTATACTTTCTATCTCTTCAGCTGTTCCTTTAAAATTCCCAAGTATAGACAAATGATCTGTTAGTTAAAATAAGTAAAATACTGCAAATGTGCCATTTTATATTTGATCCAGAAAGGGTGAGCACCGGACTCTGAGGTCTCCTTTCTTACCTTTGTGATAGGTCACTGGCTGTACTCAGCACTGCCTGTATTTATAGTTCTTCTGATGTCAAACAGTGATGGGCATCGTTTTGCATACCACATTTTAAACAAAACACAGTGTAAATTTTGCATCTACAATATTTAATAAAGAACTGCTTCCTAAAATGCCTATGTAGGAATTTTACCTCATAAATGTAAGGGAAAACATTTGGGTACGAACTGCTGGAGAATGACTTCAATTACTATTTTTTTTCTTTGTGTGGGTGGGAATAATCTTATAATGGAAGGCTTTGCACATGCCAAGTTCCACATAACTATCTCTCATCCTAAAATATTAGCGAAACGATTGAAGCAATTCACTGGCCAATAGCAAATAGGTTGTTTTAGTTACGCATTTTGTTATTTCTTTGCTGAGAGAAGCATTCTGAAGTAAATGAAATCTATGATTCTAGTTTAAAGTCCAGAGAATAATATGACCAGATAAGATAGAATTTCCCATTAAGAAGTGAATTTCAATGTCAAATGTTATAGAAAAAATATAGTTCAAGACGCATTCACTATCTGTTTTCTTCTTTTACAATGCACAATTCTCACACAAAATACAAACGTATAATGCACGAGACTCTAATTTGTTATCACATCAGTGATTGGAAGTGAAGAAGTCATTCTGTTGCTTGTTATTTTTGTAGGTAGCTCAATTTAAACTGTGTTAATTGGTATTAAATAATTTTTATTTGAAAGGTAAAATAGTAAAAATAAAAGGTAAGATAGTAAAAAATGAAAATAAAAGAGAAGAGCATGGGGATAAATAGATTTGATTATTAATGTTACCATTTACCTTTCAAAGAGCATCCTAAACGTTATAGACCATATCCTGTAAGTTATGAATCTTTAGTTAAAAATGCAAATAGAAGGGGTGCCCTGGTGGCTCGGTCGGTTGAGTGGCTGACTTCCTCTGAGATTGTGATCTCATGCTTCTTTGGATTCTCTGTCTTCCTCTTTCTCTGCCTCTTCCCTGCTCGCTCGCTCTCTCTCTCTCAAAAGTAAACATTAAAAAATGCAAATATAATCATGTAACCACCCTGTTTAAAACCTTCAAATAATATTTCATTTATTATGAGATAAAGATCAAAATTCTTCACATGCCTCCAAAGCCTCCATTATCTAGATTTTCTCTGTCTCTGCTTGAGTCGCTGTATGCCCTGTCTTCTGAGCCCCCTCAAGTTCTTGCAGTTCCTCTTAGGCCAACTTCCAGGCTTCCCCGGGTGCCTACACCACCTCTCAGCTCCTTCATTTCTTTGCCTAACCAACTCTTAGGCATCCTGTGGGTCTCAATGCAAGTTCCTCCAGGAAGCCCCTAGTGACTCCACCCTCTCTGTGGCGCTGCACTGTGACCTCATTTTCCTCTGCAGCTCACGACCCTTCTCCAGTAACATCTGTGTTTTATCCCATACGTGGAAGCTCGGTGGGGGAAGAGGCCACACCTGACTTTTGGCTCACTGTCTGCCACGTAGTAGGCAAGCCACACAAATTTGTCGAATGACTGCGTAAGGAAGTGAATAAATGAATGGGGAATATGTTGGAAATGAGAATACAAGTATGTACCCCTGGGGACTGAGTGAGTAGACTTGATTCAAATATGGTGAAAGTTTTGTTTTGCTTTGTGGTCAAAGACTGTGACCCTTTTTGACAAGCCAGTTAGGGAAGAGTCCGTCTGCTAAAGTGGAGGTCTGACTGAAAGCTTCTATGTGGAGAAGTGCAGACTCAATCCTCAGTTCCAAGGGGCTTGCCAGCGATTAATGTGTCATTTTTCTTATGGGAACACATAGTTTTTATTATCCATCTTGTTTATTATAACCTTTAATGGAAAGAATGCTTATATTCAGTTACTAATCTTTTTTTTTGTTGTTATTGCTATTGTTTTTCCCTTTACCTAGATGTCAGGAACACAGGAACTACATTGTTTTTTGTTTAATTAACATTTTGATTATCTGAGGAAAAGTCATAATTTACAGGACCTGCAGTCAGGTGTTGGGGAACGACTTTCCATTGGCATTAAACTGATATTTCAGACTAGAGTTAAGATAATCACTGAAGGTAAAAACATTTTAAATAATTCTCTAAAATACTTTTCAAGTGGAAATGTCACTATAGCCTTTCAAAGCAATTTCAAATATTGTGGGTTTTTTTTTTTTTCATTTTTAGTCTATTTTCCAGTAATGTAGACAGTGAAATCATACTTGGAAGCACTCAGTATTCACCAAAGCAAATGGTATTATTACTGTCTCAGTACAGGGTGGACAGTTAGGCCTCTTCCTTACCGTGGTTTTTTCCAGGCAGTGAAGCAGGTGGTGGTGCTGGGTTTCAAAGCTGGAACCGGATTTGCTCACGAAGGCCTGCTCATCCTCTGAGGACTGTGAACACACAGAAGACAGAAGTGCTTTCTGTTTCATTTGCAAACAATGAGAACCTCAGCTACACATTTCCACAGAGAGATCTAGCCTATTTCCTGAGATTAAATGGCAACAGTTTAATTTTTTTTTAAACGAAAAAGGGACAAACGTGCAGTTGCTTTTAATTTTGGTAATCAGCATTTATATTTCTGTGAAATTAGCGGGCTTTTAGACTTGCCTCCCTGAATTGAAAATTTAAATCGGTTTTGCCAATTCAACTACTGCTACCTTTGAAAGCCTGGGAGCTATTCTTTTTGGGTAATAAATTTTAATCTAGTCCTTAGATAATTCTGAAATCATGATCATGCTCACCTATATAAAAGCTATTTTGATAGCAAGATGAGTGGAATCCTAAATATTAAAGGAAAATTTGAGGTAAAAGTAAAGTTTCTCTTGTATTTCCTGCCATGTGAGCTTTAGAACACTGAATGGTGTTTCCTCTCAATTAAGAAACCAAACAAGACATCTTAACCCCACACAAACGAATTTTAAGGAGCATAAGTAATTTTGAAATAAAAATAGGTATTTGAATCGGTGAGAATTTTTGAACTTTCCCATGTTTCAATAAGACAGTGAGGAAATATTGCCCAATCATGAACGGGAGTCATGACTCACCGGCAATATTTCATAGCCCAGGTTCTAATCTGCTACATACAGCCAATGAGACTGTACAGAGGGCGAGGTATTTAAAAATGACACTTTTGTTGTTTCAGTAGCCATTTTCATTACTGCCCACAATAAAATTATATGGTTAAATAGAACTAAATCAATATCACACTAATAAATCAAACCTTAAAAAAAGTGAAATGCTTGACCGTACCTGCAGTTGATTACTGAGTAAGCCATTCCGTTTGCTCTGCATGTAAGCATTAGCACTTCCGCTTTTGGCTGCTCGGATCCTGGCGAGTCTGGCTTTCTATAAGCGCGAAGAGAAATAAATGTTCTGTACATAGTTAGTCATGAATTAGTTTCTTAAAACAGTGAAGGCACCCTTGTGTAATGCCCAAGTCAGCATACACATTTTTATAAGTATGCTAGCTTTTCACATATGATTATTGAAAATTAAATGTTCACCATTTGAGTACTTTTTTTTCATGAACTTTTTCAATAAGATCAATTAACTACTTTGGAGTTGGTGCATTTAAGACTTGTAATGAAGTCTTTATAGTAAGATCAAGTTATTTCATTATAGTTTCTGTCAGTTGTGTTAAGAGAAAAACGGCAGTAGTCCTTTATTTATATTTTCACTTATCCCAATCTGAATAACTTAACTTAATCAAATGAAGACAACACACTACCTTCCAAATCATTTTCATTTAAACTAATGTCTTTATAAATATTAGTAAATATATTCCAGGAACGAATTGCCTGCTTGCCTCCCTTTCTTTCTTTCTTCTACTTCCCTCCTTCTTTCCTTACTTTTTAAAGTTTTTCTTAAAATAAGATTTTTTAAAAAATGTATTTTAAAAATACATATGTGGTTTGTATTAAATAATAAAGTAGTGTATGTGCATTCTCAAATACCAAAAAATATTTTTGCAATTATTTTGTTAAATTGAACAATGTAGACCCCATGCCGAATAATAAGGAGTCTCCAAAAAAAAATCCTCAATTTATCCATTTTTTTTCTATTGACACTGGCCCATACCACAGCATGCTTATCTGATTTTTATTTCTCTCTGAAATTTGTTGAGATGAGACCATAGTGAGCCACTCTAAGGAGATTTGTAAACTTATTTTTTAACTTTAAAACATTTATGTATAGAGAACGTTCTCCAGTTTAGAGGGCTAAGGGTGGTTACTTCAATTGTTCACAGCTACAGTGAGATCACCAATTACTGAGCAAACTCACTGTTTAGCCAGATATCTGGTATTCCATTCTACTTTAGAACTGCTGTTTGTGTATGGAATGAGTCATGGAATGAGTCTGGTTTTCACTTCCTGGAGGGCATTTTTTGGTGAACATTCTGTTTGTAAGATGTGTATCTAGCATGTGTATATAAGAAAGCCTGGGATGGCGTCTTTAAGTTCTTATAAAATTACCCCATAAAGCCTTCTTCTTTTTTCCTTTCCAAACAACCCAGATAAATACAATCCGTAGTCTTTAGCCCTGGGATGTTTTTTTTAAATAAAAATTTAAAAATTATCTACCGCTTTCAAAATGATAAATGAATACATACATATGACGAAAATTTTAACACAAAAGTGCATCAAAAGCAAGTAAGTCTCTTTGGACCTGGAGCTACCGTACTCCTACACTTCAGAGGCAACCACTGGTAATATTTCTAGAGAGTCTTGCCAGGGATTTTCTAGGCATATAAAAGCAAGTGTGTGTGTGTATATATATATAGTCATACATTTATACACACATATTTTTATTCATTTGGGACAATCTGCTTCACACTCCTTTGCACTCAGCAGTTTCCATTTAATAGATTGGAACTCCTTCCATATCTACATATATAGATCCACCTCATTCATTATAAATATATAATATACCAGTGAATAAAGCATCATTTATTTAACCAGCCAACGACCATTAATTTTTTAAAGCATCTTTTGCCACTTGAACATCATGATGTACTTTTCTGCAAGACAGTTTCTAGAAGCAGAAGTATTCCTAGATCAAAGGGTGTCTGTGCGTGTTTTATCACACTTCCCTCCAAAGTTGTACCAAGATGCCCTTTCACTCACAGCATTTGAGAGTAGCACTGAGACATCTGAAGTTCTCAAAATAGCATTAAGATATCATCTGGCTTCAACTCCACCCCTTCTCTCTTCATCCGTGAATTTATTCTTCCTGTTTGCTGACTCCAAGTTAAAATAATACTTTGTACAAAGATCATATTGATAAGTGATGGGAAAAATAGACAAAACTCACTCTTTGTTAGCAGTATACCGTTGAGATCACTCAAAGCCCTGAGACAATACTAGAGAATGAAGTTGGAAGGTAGGAAATTTTTAACTTCAAAAGCTGTGCTGCCCAGACAGGATTTCAGGCCAGACTTGATAAAACAATGGGAAATGACAAGCACATTTGGAAGTGACTTTGAATTGATGTAGTAATTCGGAAATAAGTAATTTAAATATACATTTGGTTTCCAGAAATGGATTATTGTGGAAATTTAAGTCTTAAAATCTCATTGGTCTCCTGAAACAGTTGATGCCTGTTTTTGGTCTCTCTCTCCTCCTACCTTTCCTCTCTCCCTCGTCTCTCCCCCCTTCCTCCTTCCCTCCCTCCCTTCTTTCTTCCTTCCTTGGGCATTTGTTGTATGCAATTACACTGCCTATATCATGGTCCCTAGTCTCATGTATGTTATTCTCCAAGCATTCCGCAGCAGTATTAGAACATTTTTTTTTCACAAATGAGATATTTATTTACATTAACCCAAAACACCGTCCAGCAATGGAAAACGACACGTATTGTCCACACTGGAAAGCTACATATGGTGGCAACCACTACTACAGCAGTAGTTCTAAGCTTGGGGGGAAAATAAGCAGTTGCTGTAGACACAGAAAGGCCATTTTGCTAAGCCATGTACTTTGTTAGAAAAAAAACTCTAACCTCAAATTTCAATCACGACTTTTCTTCCATTTTACAACAATACTATATAAGTTAATTGGTTTAATTGGTCTTGTGGAGCATCACACCAAATGCCTGTTGAACAATGCCAGTTTTTATGACCTGTGATTACATCTTTGCTTTCAGTAGGTAATTGAGGAAATTTCTTTTATGAAGATATTTTAGAAAATCACTTTACTTCTGACCCACTCAGTATGACGGTCTTGGCAATTGTGGCTTTGTAGATGAGAGATTAAAAGAAAACCACCAGCTACTAGGAGGAAATGTATTCCTTGCAGCCCCCACCCCTATTTTGTAGGAAATACAACTTCTTGGCATGGCCAAGTACCAGCAAATATTATGGAGTGAAAGTAAGGTCTCACTAAATAGCCTATTTGGAAAATAGGAGGCTTTCAGATTTTTAATTAAACAAAAAGGCTTGTATTGTCTGTGTAAAAAAATAAAAAGCATAGCTTTGAAGTTATTTTCAAATTCTTTAGAAACACCGATGGTGTTGGTAGAAATAAATTGTCTCATAAGCACATTTTCCCCCATGTGTCTCAATTCTTTATAAATTCAGTTTTCTTCTAAATTCTCTAAATTCAGCAGGATTTCTCAAAGTTGGGGTCCAAAGAACCAGTAAGTATTATAGGTAAAATCCAAACCAACGAAATGAAACAAACAAACAAACAACAGGTACTGTGCTCAAGAGAAGTTTGGGAAATGCTGAGAGGTCAAACAGATTTCTTTGCTGGTGGATTCCTTACAACATACCATATTATGGATGTTCACTATGAAGACAAAAGGGGGATATAGTATATAATTTTTCTCAGACTAGTTTGACATGGAACCTTTTTATTGTACAGTATTCAGAGGCTAGTATGCAGTGGTTTTCAGCAAGTGGATTGTTTTATGATTGAACCAAATGACATTATATAAACTTTACAATGTATTCTCTGGAACAGACACAGGGGACCCAGTCAGACACGGTATAAGCCAAAAGCCACAGAGATAGCAATTTTCTTAAATGTGATCTATCTTCTAAATGAAGTAGGAGGTAGATTGTGAGGATTTATTGGACCATGTTGTTGCCAAATCACAAAATGTTTTCATTACTTTTGAAAAATAAACGTATTTTAGGTAGCTTTACAAATGAGGTTGAGAAGGTCTTTCTCCTTTGTAATGTGAGGCAATTCCTTACTCTTCAAACACCAGCCCACATACTTCATGTACCATTTATTCTGGAAATTTGACTTAGACTCGTTTCTTTCATTTAAGGTTTAGTCAAATGCCTCATGTGGAGGTAGCAAGTAAGCTCTATCAGCATTTACAAATTTAAGGAATTTATTGGAATCTTTCCATTTGTTAAGGTAAATAGCTCCCCTAGAAATCAGACAAGTTAATGCCAAATATTAATAAAAAGAAAGAGGGGGAAGAAATCAGTGGAAGATAGTGCAAATTTGTCAGCTCTAGAGCTTGGTTAATCCTGGTGATGGCAGGTCTGGGCAGAAACAGTGCCAGCATTTGGGTCAGTGGAAGGGACCCTGAAAGAAAGGGTCGGTGAAAGAGAGGGCCACGAGAATTCTCCAGGTGGGAAGAGGTAAGAACTGAGAGAAGATTGTAGGTCATACCAGAGACAAAAATCATGCTTCCCATATTGTTTTCAACTGGTCCTAGGAATGTCCACCCAACCTTTGGAATGGAGGACACTGTCAAGGTGAACAAGACTCCACTCTTCATTCTTTCACTCATTTCACAAATTATTAAGTGCCTATTTTATGCTGAGCACTGCACTTAGAACAATGGAGGAGAGGGAGCATATGTATAATACAGGATAATAGAGGATGCATGATATTGTAGGAGGAGGGAAGCTGGAGCAAGTAATGGCGTCCACGTCATTGAGGGAAATCTTCATAAAATGGGTAATACTTGAGCTGAGTACGGCACCCTCAGTAGGAGTTTGCCAGGTGGTTATATTTGGTGGTATGAGGATGGAACAGAGACTTAAGAGCGGAAGTAGGTAATTCAGTAAGGCTGAAACACAGAGTGGATATCATGATGTATACAACCTTCAGATTCTTTCATGTGTTGATAATGGGGGTTCTTAAGCTATAGACAAACATCTAGTTATCCACAGAGATGGCCTTAGTGATACTTTTTTTTTGTTTTTGTTTTATTTATTTTTGAGAGAGTGATAGAGACAGCATGAGCGGGGGAGGGTCAGAGAGAGAGGGAGACACAGAATCTGAAAGAGGCTCCAGGCTCTGAGTTCGCTGTTAGCGCAGAGCCTGACGTGGGGCTCGAACCCACAAACTGTGAGATCATGACCTGAGCCGAAGTCGGATGCTTAACCAACAGAGCCACCCAGGCACCCTGTGATACTTTTTAATATTGGGTAATCTAAGAGAGATCATACTCACGTTCTAGAAAGCTGTTATTTATTTTAATTATTCTAAAATTCTATAAAAATTATTTGATTTGGACATTAGTTAATATACTAGGCAATGGTTCTCAAAGTACGGTTTCCAGACCAGCAGTATCACCATCGCTTGGGAACTTGATAGAAATGCAAATTTTCTTCCTGTAATCCCACAGTACTGAATCAAATGCTACAGGGGTAGGTCTAGCAGTCTATATTTTAAAAAGCTCTTCAGATAATTCCAATGAATCTAATGTTTGACAACCACCAGAGTAAAGTATGATAAAAGACTGAGTATTGGTAACTTCTTTCTGTATCAATGTCAACATTTTTATGTGGCAAGCAAAAATTTACTTACATTGTCCATTGGCTGTACATTGGCTCACTGATCCAAAACTTCTCACTGTATTTAGAATTATCTATAGAAAATCCCTAAAATACATAACTCTATTAATGGCAGAATTTTGTTGTCTTAGACTGCAATCGGTAGGTGTGTATGTATATGAAAGTCATCTGTAAAATGGAAATAATAACATTTCTTGTGTGAGCTGATTGTGAAAAAGAAAATAACAGATATAAAGCCACCTGGGATATACTAGAAACTGTAGAGAGGGTTGTTGTTTTTGCTATTAGCACTATTAAATTATAATTATAATTATGATTACTATTATACATGAAAATTACTTACAATTAGCCTTGTAATCACACCTTGATTGACTGGTGTGATTTGTATCTTAAAGCAAGGTAGGCTCCCAACTTCAAAATATCAACCCTACTATCTGTCATAGTATCAATTTAGCTTTATTTTGGCAACTGTTTTCTTTAAAAAAATTTTTTATGTATATTTATTTTGAGAGAGAGAGATCAAAAGAGCTCATGCAGGTGAGAGCAGGGGAGGGGCAGAGAGAGAGGAAGAGAGAAAATCTTAAGCAGTTTCCACGTTGTCAGTGCAGAGGGCTCGGACTCACATCTCATGAACCATGAGATCATGATCTGAGTGGAAATCAAGAGTCTGCCGCTTAGCTGACTGAGCCACCCAGGTGTCCCAGCAAATATATTCTAATCAATAAATACTATTGAATAACTCAAATACTATTGAATAAATACATCTACTAAAATACAGTTTCTTTTAAAAAATTTTTTTTACATTTATTTATTTTTGAGAGACAGTAAGACAGAGCATGTGTGGGGGAGGGGCAGAGAGAAAAGGAGACACAGAATCCAAAACAGACTCCAGGCTCTGAGCAAGCATTCAGCACACAGCCTGACAAGGGGCTCGAACCCATGAACCGTGAGATCATGACCTGAGCCGAAGTGGAGGCTCAACCGACTGAGCCATTCAGATGCCCCTAAGATACAATTTCTAATGGTAGGGGTGAAAGGAGACTTGTTCCAGTTTAAGTCTATATTCACCCACAGGTCAGTGTTTAGTTAAGAAATGATCGAGGATGGGGTGTTTGGGTGGCTCAGTCGGTTAAGTGGCTGACTCTTGATTTTGGCTCAGATCACGATCTCATTGTTCATAAGTTAGAGCCCTGAGTTGGGCTCCTTGCTGACAGGGCAGAACCTGCTTGGGATTCTCTCTCTCCCTGTGTTTCTTTGCTCCCTTCCTCTCAAAATAAATAAACTTAAAAAATAAAAAATGATCAATGGTGGCTAGAAATGTGCATTCCTTTTAAGAGTGCGGACAGGTAGTGAAAGCAGGAAGAGTACTTGCTGGGAGAAGAGCCTAGAAGAAGGAAAGTATCCTTGAGTGCTGAGGGGAATGTTCTCAAATGTATAAATTGTTTTAATGTTTATTTATTTTTGAGAGAGAGAGAGACAAAATGAGAGCAAGGGAGGGGCTGAGAGAGAGACACACACAGAGAATCTGAAGGAGGCTTCAGGCTCTGAGCTCTTAGCACAGAGTCTGATGTGGGGTTTGAACTCATGAATCATGAGATCATGACCTGAGCTGAAGTTCAATGCCTAACTGACAGAGACACCCAGGCACCCCTTAAATACATATTGTATATATTTCACACTTTTGCTTGAGTTTGGAACTGAAAATAGGACCAAACACTGAAAACCATGGTCTAAAAAAGTGTTGTGTAATATTCCTTATTATTCAGCTTGACTGATGTTTTTACTAAACTGACTGTTTGCTGGACTGAATTAGCTAATTTTTGATAACTTTGATATTTGTCAAATCACCTAGTTCCAGATAAACCTAAAATGCCTTAACCTAAGGAATAAATTCTAAATTCATTTATGCAAAAAGGCTTCTAAATTATTCTAAGATTCTCTTTACTGATTTGATTGTTGCAGATGACAAAGTTTGAAGAAAATACAGATATTTTGGTGTTCAATTTATTAGAAAGTCAGATTTGTACTTCCTACATTTTCCTTATAGGCAGTTTTTCTTTCCCCTCCCCCACTGGGAACATGAGTTATAGGTAGCTCTTATGCTCTTTTTTTTTTTTTTTTAACGTCTTTATTTATTTCTAGGAGAGAGAGAGACAGCGTGAGCAGGGGAGGGTCAGAGAGAGAGGGAGTCACAGACTGAAACAGGCTCCAGGCTCTGAGCTGGCAATCGACACAGAGCCCGACGCGGGGCTCGAACCCACGAACCGCGAGATCATGACCTAAGCGAAAGTCGGACGCTTAACCGACTAAGCCACCCAGGCGCCCCGCTCTTATGCACTTATATCAAAGAAGGATTTCTAGAATGGAGATGGATGGGTCCTGGGGATCTAAGATTTTTGTTATTTTAAACAATGTACATGTGTGCCCAGTTAGAAGGATTGTGATGCGTGGGCAGAGCCACAGTTGTGAGTTGGCCCCTGGGGGAGGGGCCAACTGTGGCCAAAATTTCTCCATCTCTGCTTGCCAAAGATATGCCCTATGTGAGACTATAAAACTGCTCCGAGGGTACATTTTGCTAGCCTCTGTTTATTGAATTATCAGTTCCAATATTCATATTAATTGGACTACTCTATTTTCCACAATAATTAAGGGCTAGGTACATGTCCAAAAATGGGGGAGTCTGCAAAGCAAAAAAGGACAAAGCTGACAAAATGACTCTTTGCAAAAGGCAGAGGATCTGTGATGGTAGATGCTCTGTGACCATACTGATTACTGGTTTCCCTGAACTTTCCTGAGAGTTAGTTTGTGAGATTTTATACTCAACTAAAAGACCAACATCATTCAAAAGCATAATTAAAATCCTGTTCTGGAATTAGCTACAAAGTTAGTTATAAAGCACACCAAAATTACCGGCATTGTGGATCCACTTTAGTCATGGCTATGAATAGTTTTTGGATATTAAAAAACAATCTATCCATAAAGCACAATGATGGAGTATCCATGAGGAATACTGGAAATCTAGCACCAAGGTCCTGAAGAAACTATACAAGAGATTTCCAAAATTATTTCTAAGCTGCTAGAGCCCTGACTCTAAAGGTGACTATTTTGACAAAAATTGTGGAATGGCTAAACTAACATTTAGTGCTAACATTTAGTCAGGTTTTCTGAGAAGCAGTCTACCATAGTGTTTAAGTGTATAAACCTGGGTGCCAGGTTGGCTTAGATTGAACGATGGTCTTATAATTTATTGAATATGTGACCTTAGAATTTCTCAATTTCTGGGTACCTTAGGTCCTTATCTAGAAAATAGGAATAATAATGATGACTCACTCCTAGACTCATGAAGATAATATGAATTAGTTTTAAAAAAACACCAAACCAGTACTTGGCACATAGTAAAACCAGCAATAAATGTTAAATATTGTTAGTATTATGATATACTTATATAGACTTATATAAATTTGTGAGGTATGTATGTTTTCCCCATCTGACAGTTGAATATACATCCTGCTAACTCTTAGAGGGATTAATAACTGGCACAAAGTTCAGAGAAACAGTAAACTGCTGGGCCAGGAATAAAACTCAGCTATTAATGATCATATTTCTCCTACTTCCTGGGTCAACTATTTAAAATATCTGAGACATATCTTAGTTCCTTTTAATAGTCCTTACTTACTGGAACCAGCTTGACCCCTGATGGACAGGGATGGAATGAATCAGATTTAGAAATCTGATTCTGATTAAATTTGCCAAGAATCTATCTTTGATTTTACTACTATCATTAGTGCTGTTTACTAGATAATTCTTTCTCTCTGCCTCTGATTACACAGTAGGATTATATTTCCCTGCCCACTTTGAAGTTACACGCAGCTATGTGACTTACTTTGGCTAGTGCAATAGAAATGGAAGTGACCTGGCCCACGTCCAGGAGGAGGTTTTAGGAGTCAGCGTGATTCATCACGTCCTGTTACCCCTGTTTGAATGATTGCAGAATACTTTGTTAAGATGGAGTTTCTATCACTGGACCAGTAAGGGACCTGAAGCATGACTGAGAAATATTCCTTGCTGTTTTAAGCCACTGAGATATTAAGGTTCCTTTCTTTACTGTAGTATAACCTAGCCTGTGCTGATGATGCAACTATCCACCGAATATGGAACACTGAATAGCCAGTAAGGGATTTTTAAAGCTCACTATAAAAAAGGGAAGATGCTAAATCATGGTTTCCCAGAGCTGAATACACACCTTCTGTGCTCTCCGTTTGTCTGCTCGTTGATTTTGGTGGTAGATCCGACTGAAGTTAGATACGATCACTGGAACAGGCAGAGCAATGACCAAGACCCCACTCAGCGAACAGATGGAACCAAATATCTTCCCTGCTATGGTTTTTGGTACCATGTCACCATACCTGGTTAGAGAAAAAAACATATGGTTTTAAGTCACAGACATTTATTTTCACCTGCTACAAAGAGCTTTTTACTCGAAGTCAAATAATTTTTTGGACCAATCCATCTCTACTTCATGACTACCATATACATGGATTAAGACATTAATAAACCAGAAATTATGAATATCTGAATAGGAAAAATTATTTTTCAATATTGCAGAAATTGGTTCCGATAGTTTGATATCTCTTTGATTGGAAAATGTTTTAAGCCAGATGATGTAATGATAGCTCTTTAGTTGCCCTTTATATAATATGGCAAAGTTCTTTGCATTTATTTATAGTTATCCTGAATTTCATAGTCAGGATAACATCTCTTTCCACATAATTTTTTCAGCATTAGATTAGTTATGAAGTTTAAGTAGAAAAAGTGGTATATCACATTCCTTTTATCAGATATAATCACTTTAAAAAAAAAAGCTTCCCAAGGTCTCATTAACCTTCACTTGTTAAATCCAATGGCCATTTCTCCATGATGATCTTATTCAATCTCTCATTTTGTTCTTGATTAGTTTTCTCTCTTCTTGGAACACTTTCCGTTGGTTTCAGTATTGGAAAATTCCCTTCGTGGTCCTCCTACCTCATTGGCTGCTCCTCCATCTTATTTTCTGGCTCACCCCCCTCCCCATCCCTTATCTGATTTTTAAATCTTGAAGTAATTTAGCTCTCAGGCTCTTTCTGTCTCCATATAAACCCTTTCCTATGTGATTTCATCCACTCTCATAGCTTGAAGTTATCTATATGTTGCTGATACCCTAATTTATATTGACAGCCCTGATGTCTACCTAGAAAATCAGACTCATATCTTCAGTGGTCTAGTCTGATTTTTCCTACACCTGGATTTTTAAGAACCAATTAGGAGCCAATTAAGACAAATTAGCCAATAAAGAACGCTATGTCCCTAGCTTCGTCTGCCACCCTCAAATCTATTCCTCCCACAGTCTATCACCTCCAATTATGTGGAATGGCAAACCACTCAATTGCTCACATCAAAATTGAAAGAGTCACCTCAGTCCTCAGTCATGCATCTCATTTTTAAGCTAGTCTTGTTGTCTTTGAATTATGTCCTATTATGGTCTCTTTCCTCAACCTCCATATTACAACAACCCAAGCAATCACCATCTCTTGCCAGAGCCATGGATAGATATAGCTTCTTACCCAAACTCTCTCTTCCGTATTTATCACGTTACAATTCATGCCAACATAGCAGTAGGAGTTATGGTTTTAGAATAGAGATTGCCCCGGTGCTACTTTGCTTAAACCTTCCAATAGACTTGGAACTAAAATAAATCCAAACTCTTCAGTTTTATCTCTAAAGGGCCTATATCATTTAATTACTGCCTACAATTCATACCACCTTGCACCAAGTCCACTGTCTTGCAGCCACGCTGGCCATCTGGCTTTTTGTCCACAATGTGCAGCCCACAGATCATCATTATTCAGGTTGAGACTTAAATGTCTCCATTCCAGAAGTTATTTTCTGGCCATCTTATCCATAGTGGTCTTATTCTCTCCCCTAAACATTCTCTTGAACATTTTCTCATTTAATGACCTTCACAGTACTATTAACACATGATATTTTATAACTTATTAACATATTTATTTTTTGACCACCCACCTGCCCTGCTGACATTAGAACATAACCTTGACAAAGCAGGATCTGCTTTATTTAGTCTCACTAGCAGAAAGCAGGCACTTATTAATAGTCAAGAATCCATTTTCTCTACCTTGCTGATACAGAGTTCTAAGAATTCATTTCTGGAGAGGGGGCAAGAAGGAGGTCTTTTGATTATATTATTGCAGAAGTTGCCCAGCTGTGCCTACAGAGTCCCAACTACTTCATGTTCACTTTGGGGGTCTGGTGTGCTCAGCACTCTGAGAGGAGCTTAGGTACTGGAATCCAGACTCAAGGAGGTTTAGGAGGACTTGGAGATGCATTACATCTTGAAGGGTAGCCCAGGAAATGATAACTCTAATTGTGTTTTGTGGGAAAATATTTGTATGTCATTATGGGAGAGGGAAGTTGCAGAGGAATTGGCCCAGGAAAGGCTGGTGAGAGTGACAACATATTCAGTGACCCCCTTTCCAGGCTCTGGTCCCCTGTTTTGAAGGCCAAGTTACTCATTCTTGTCAGTGTTTGTGGGTGATCAGCAGTTGAGCTAATTAACTGTAACTAAAATTCCCACAAGGTTTTGGCATTAGAATGGCAGGATTAATTTATAGTGAAACAAACAAACAGACAGACAAAGAATAGAAAAACCCAGGGACCGGAATGCTGTGTCCATATGAAACAGAGTCTCATTCTGTAGTCCATCAAGGAAGTTAAATTATAATCTGAAGTTTATGTTAGTAAGGAAACAGTCACACATACAAGAAAGTATAAGGTGAGTGATAAAGTCTTGAGGACTTGTGTCCTGTAGGGATCTGTCAGTGGAGTTGGAAGATCAACTTTTATACAATGCTGTGTGCTCATGAGCCAACTTCTATGTTTGCCACAGTTCACATTGAGTGCCCAGCCATATTTTATAGACATCTTTTTTTCCTCCTTGCACTGATTGTACAGTAGATCCTGGAGAAGTCTAAAACAACACAAGCTGCTTTGAAAAAAAAAAAAAAGGAGGGGGTTGATTTTAATGTCTACCAATCAGGATCTAGAAAGTGTTTCTAAAAGGAAAATAAATAAAACTCAACTATGTTTGTTGTGGCCAGAATAGACAAGCATTGAGTCCATGCAATTAAAATAAACCTTGGAAGATATAAATACATAAAATAAAATAAATAAAATAGCTAAATGACTCCAAAATAAAGCTTTTCCTGTCTTTCTCTAAGAGATTTTTAAAAATTAGTATTTATCAGCTACTTTCTGTATCCTAGGCTCACTATACCGTAGAGTAGACAAGACTAGCACTCTTGTAATTATTAGAGAAAATTAAGGGCTAAACTGTGTGGTATGGACCCGAAGTTCAGTAAGACTTTAAGAAGACAGAAGGCTGGTAAGTTCAAGTAGCGGGCTGTGGTGGTGGTAGGGATTCAGGTTAATCATACGTTCAGAAAGGCCTTACCTCGAAGAAGAAAGGAGAACATAGGCTCTGAGGGATTCAGTCAAAGGAATTCTGAGCCAATTGATAAAGCAGGTTTTCCTGGGAAAGCAATTTTTGATAAGGTGCCCAGGATTCAACTAGAGAAATAATCACTGCAAATCCTTTTTGAATATAAACAGAGATTATAATATAAATAAATACATAAAGCAGAAAGTGAACTTGGTAGTCAGAGGGGAAAAATGGGCAAAGTGAAATTTCTTGTACATTTCAAAACAAAAGGGTAGAAAGTAAAGATATGTGCCAGCTTGCTGAAAGACAGAAAATTCAGTGTAGAAGGATCCATAAGGGAAAAGAGATAACAGATAGAACAGAGGTGCTTAATGTCATGACACTGTGCCAATCTGCGTCAAATTCAATTATATTTATTATTTACCTCTACCATATTTGTTTACAATCCAAAGTTTCTTCACAATCAAAAAGGCAAAGGTGACCCTTGAGGTGACTGGCCAGGACTGCAGCGATCACGATGGGAACCAAAGGGACGACAAAGTGCTCATTGGAGGGGCCATCTTCTTCCACCTCTTTACTCTTGGGTCAGAGGACAGATCTTTCTCAAAATACAGGAAAGATCCCAAAACTACGCTGGGCCCCAAAACTCCGCAGAGGGAGATGGGAGGAGGGCAAGGGAGCAGAGCGGGCAGGGTGCTGCTGGGGAGGGGCGCAGAGGAGGTGCCAGCCGCCTGTAATTGCTTGCTAGGACACCCTCCCGGCTGATTTCCCAAGAATCACCTGCTGTCTCCTTCCACACTCCCCTTGAACTGTATCTATTCCCCTTTCTGCTCTTCTTCCTCTTCACCACTTCTCTTCAAGATTGGACTGCTGTTGATATTTGCAATATTTTAAGCATATTTCACCTGTTTGAATATGCTGGAGAATCATGACAAACCACAGTGTGATTTGTATCTATTCTTACATTGTCCATTGTGTTTCTCTTCTCACTTAGGATAACCTTGAGAATGGAAGTTTTATCTGCAAACTTATAATTGGGCACAGAATCTACTGGGGATAGGAAATAGCTTTCTGGCAAAATCATCTGCTTTTCTTTAACAAAAGATCTTTTAACTAGTATTCAAACTTGTAGTAAGAAGCAAAATAGCATTATACACCTCACGAATCATACCTCAACCTCAGTGGAGGAAAGGCTTAGAATAGAAAGCTTCATAATGAGAGGTGACACTCTAGCTAACTGATCATGTCGTTTAAGTATTGCCTACAATACTGCCATCTTTTAATGACTATTTCCTTCCAAGGCAACTTGTTTAGTGGTTGGTATTTTATTCTTTTTATTCCATATAAAATCATGCCTCATTTTTCCTGACTCCCTACTCTTAAATTTATGCTAAGCCCAGCAATATTATATATTCTAGTCTTTCTGTTTTTCTTCAGATTTTAGTATTATGTCTCCAGTCTTCAAAAATCCATTTCCCCAAGAAGATTTGCACTAAAACATTATATAGATGTGGTTTTGTTTTCATAGACACGTTTTTCTATATTTAAATAATATTTTATTTAAAAAAATATAAGGGATTCTAAGGTCTACTAAGATAAATGTGGAATTCCTAAAAGAAGAAAACAGGGGAGAGGATAGCATAATAGAAAAGAATCACTCTCCAAAAGTTTTGCATAATAAAAACAAGCAGACTTGATTCTGTTCATTGAAAGGAAGCTTTCCCCATCTTTCCACTCTCTTCCGCTTTTCACTTCCTCCAACTTTTTCCTCCATTTCCCGTTTAGAGCCAGTCCTGTTTCATTTTGCTTTTTATTTCACCCTGGACATCTGCGAAACCTGATATTTATTGCTCTTTCCCCTCTTCATATAAGTTACAAAGGTACAACATACAGTTGTTATTCACATAAAAATATTAACTCTAAATTTGTACCTACTGTCCCAAATATTTGATTAAAATTATACCTTTTGTCATGTGTTAAAGGCCATATTGAATGGAAGACCAATTCCCCAGAAGAGATTCAGTTATTGGTTTTTAAACCTTTTACTCTCAAATATCATTGAAATGTTTCTGCCAAGTTCTCAAATTGTGGCATGGACTCAGTGATAGAGAAGTAGCTAAATCTGGTTAACTCAGACAAACAAGTAGAATGCATATATCTTCCATCCATCCATCCATCCATCCATCCATCCATCCATCCATCCATCCATCCATTATGTTTAAATAAACATATTACAAAGCACATTTTACTAATGTCCACTCATTCTTGCCATTTTTGGCACTTGTCCAGAAATCCTAGGACTAAAGTGTACTTGTCTTTAGATCTCAAATGGAGAAATATTTCCTGGAATTTTCTTATGCAGTGTTCAAACACAATACTGTTAGCTTCCTAGTCCTATTCATATAGTTTCTATTTTTTTCTTCTCTTTTTATTTGAAGAGTATAAATGTAGGCTCATTTTATAAAAGAGAAATGTTATATAAGCAAACCTCCCCAGCTAAGGAATGACTTTTCATCTGTTAAGCTATTTCCCATGGATACTAAGAAAGAAAACAAAAGCTGTGTATTTTATAAACACTCATGAAGGTAGGAAAGATCTTCACATAACAGGAAGGAAATACTTATTTAAATATAAACCTCAATGCTTATTGTAACTCAATCTCTCGCTCTCCCTTTTTCTTTTTCACAGTGAAAACGTCTTAAATTGCTAGGTAGAAGGACTCGAGTGAATGCATCTTATGCAGCTGCACAGAACTCCGGGAGCACCGTGTACATTGTGTCGGGCAGGTGCTGGTTCAATAAAGCTGCACTCCAACTACTACGTTAGGGGAAAAAAATCCCACAACTTCATAGGGGACATGAATCTGTATTTGGAAATGGAAATATATGTAAAATAGGTATCTGCTATGCTATGTCTGAATGTGTCTACACCAAAGTCAGACCTTTAGATCCTAATGCTTAATATGTTAGTATCAGGAGGTGGGTGTTTGGGGAAGTGATTAGATCATGAGAGCAGAGCCCAAACAAATGGCCTTCTTATAAAAAGAGGCCCAACAGAGCTCCCTAGCTCCTTTTGCCATGTGAGTTCACTGCAAGAAGGGCAGTCTATGAACTGGAAACGACACCTCACCACCACACTGAATATGTTGGTGACATGATCTTGAACCTCTCAGCCTCCAGAGCTGTGAGTAATACATTTTTGTTCTTTATAAATTACCAAGTCTGTGGTATTTTGTTATAGCAGCCTGAATGTACTAAGATAGTATCCCTAAGAAATTAGGTGAAAGTGGTATGTACGCTAATAGCCTGGTAAAAGCTCTGAACTGTGTGTGTGTGTGTGTGTGTGTGTGTGTGTGTGCATTTTACTTACTGATTTTGTGTTTGAATTTTCTCTTAGACATGACCACCAGTCAGAGAAGTCTGTGAAATAATTTCTTCTGACCGATAAGCTGGATCACTTCTCAACCAATAAGACCTTTAGGGTCTCGGTGACTCGTTATTTATGGATTTTCTGATATCAGTTTGGCATCCTAGAAGAATCATAGTTCAATGGCTAATTTTTATACTAGCTGCAATGTTTGCAAATAGCAAATGACTTCTCTTTAAGTGTTGTTCTATAATGCCTGCTTGTGGTATGCAAATTGTTTGCCAGAGAGGCCCTAATATTACTTTAACAATAGACAGATTCTCTTTGACATTTTAAAATCAACGTTTGCCTAAAAAGCTGCTTTGATTTTGTCTCCACCTCTCTTGCCTGTAGGATTAATCGTACACTATCCTAGCTGCATTGAAAGCTTGAGAAGCTTTTGGATTATTTCACATATCTAGTTATTTAAGATATTCTGTGTTCTCTCTTGTTTCTTTAAGTCCAAGCCATTGAACTATTCTTTTGAAAATGTATGTTTTCTTTTTGCTTTTCTTATTGTTCAAAACATTAGTAATTTTAGCATCTACTAAAACTGGAGGGCAGCTAGGAGATCCCTCACCTTAATTAGAGGTTCTTAACCAGGAATCGATGGACTCTTAAGGAATTCACGGATGAAATTCAAGTGGATTAGAGAACTCCATGACAGTGTGTCTTCATAGGCATTTTCTTAAAAGTTTTCAGAGCTTTTATTAAATTATCAAAAGCTTATGGCTCAACTAATGTTAAACACTTTGGTTTGACCATGTAAGGGCGTATCAGCCAATGTCCTGTATCGTTGATATAAATGTTTGAACACATAGCGCACAGAGGAAATGCTGTAAAAATATTATTTTACAACTGCAGAAATCCCAAATACCCACTAGAGGGCATAAAAGCCTAAATGAAAGTTTGGAAGCCAACCAGGATCTTTTTTGGTTTTCCTAAGCTGAGAGAAAAGTATTTCCAGTAAATTGCCTGTACCAATTCCTTATCTTTGCCTACACACATCCAATATTTAGGATATATTTTGGGCATCTTATTCCTCAGAAATAGTTGAACAGGACAAAACCTCACCAATTTCATAGATTATCTATTTTCATGGTGTTTCCAAAAAGATGCAAAATAATTCTGACAGCATTTTCTACTTCTCTCAGAGAGATAGGGACATTTCTGTAATGTGAGATATCACTATGGCATAATTTTAAACATGAAGCCCGAGACCCTTAGTGTGAAAATTAGGGTAAATTAAAGGATTGAGTTTGCATGCAGAAAAGGGGAAAATTGAGGAAAGGGCCAAATGCTTTTAGCACATCTATGCACATTTATACTCTGAGCTCTCAACATTAGATTTCACTCGTGCTTGCTAACTGTGTGCCTCTGGCTTGTGCCTTTTTCTAAAGCAAATACTTTTCTGACTCCTCGTTTTTTTCCTTTGCTTTTAGCCTATTATATGATCGCATGAGGCTTTAAAGGTTGTAAATGAAACATATGATTATGACCTAATATCCTAATAAAGTGCTTTTTACCTAAATGAATATCATCAGTAAAAGTCTTTATAGCCTCCTTTAAAGACTGTTTTCTTATTTTCAAAGTAGGCTAATCAAAGTATGCTAGATTTGTAACATTTCCTATATTCTTCATTTTTAACAAAGCTATAAAAATACAAGTCCAGCTGATTCCTGTGAGGCACACACTCTAGAGACGTTGGGGGCTGACTTCCCCAGCTGGAGGACCACCGGAAATATTTTCTCCTGCTTTGGGTTTTGAGCCTTTGTTGCCTGGAGCTATCTTGTCACCCTCACAGAGCTCAGAGTCTGATCCTGTCATTCTCTTGCATGAAAGCCTTCATTGTTGCTCTATCACCTGCAGGAAAAAGCTCCAGCTTTTTAGCATGGCACACACAGCTCTTCATGACTTGCCCATCCCATCCTCCCCTGCCCACCCACACACACCCTATGTTCCAGTTGGAACAAATCACTTCCAATTCCTGGCATGTCTTTCCATTCCTCTATGTCTTTGTATATGTTGTTCTTTCTAGAATATTCCCTCGCATAAATCCTTGGGGTAAATTTCTACACTTGATCTTAGCCAAAAGGCCGAGAAGCAATCCTTGGGGTAAATTTCTAACCTACATTGCTAAAGCTCAAGGATCCATTCTTACTTGGAGAACTTCTTGACTACTTTACCTCTGTCCGACCAGAGTAATGTTTTCCCTCTCCAGGGCCTCCAATGCTGCCTGCACCTAATGGAGGACAATTAGTTTTGTACAAGTCTGTTTGCTCCTGCTAAACTAGGAGGTCCAGGAGGTCAAGGATCATGTCAACATTATAGACCCAAGTCTAGCACAGACCTTGTCCAGAGCTGAGCAAATTGTTGAAACCCAATAAATGTTTACTGCTTAAATAAATCCTCCAGGGAGAGGTCTGATGGTAAACAATAAATATGGGAAGGAGGGAAGGGGAATACGCATCCACTGCTCTTTTTCTTTTAATCAGATTTCCTTTCTTTCTCCAAGCCTGGCACCATCTCATTTACTCAATGTGTCTAAATTCCTCTTTGGATACTTAGATGATATGCCCAGAATAACCTAGTTCTACACTGTCAATTAATCTCACTTTTTATACCCAGAGAAATCATTTTTTAACCTACATGATTTTAAATGAACAGAGAACCTGAGAGAACTGACAGTTTTCCAATTCCTACTTGTTTTTCATTGTCACATGCTTAGCCAACACACACCCTGTTAGAATTTCAAACTACAAATCCTCCCAAATTTGACAGATTTTTGCAACCCTCAAATGCCCGTCAACTTAAAGGAACGGGACTTGGGGTTCTCTGAATCTCACGTATCATTCTGGGAAATGGCTGGGTCTTCCCATATCTCTCTAATCTTCTCAAAGATGGAAGATGCTGCTAATATTAGATGTGAACACTAGCAATTCTCTGAAAATTCCATTGTCTGGTACCCAGTTTTCTTAACAAGATCCTTTCTGGTTATGCCTTGGGAGTTTGTTGGAAGAGGTATGCTTGTCTTCCCTCAGATGAAAGTTAATTCATCAAGCATATGCAGGTCCCAGAGAATGCCTGGTCATTTTGGCTTTAAGCTGATGGCACCAGCTTCCAGAAGATGCCTATCTTGGTTTCACATCGCAGGGTTTCATCTTTGACACTACCAGAGCAGCTCTCACACCGGGGGCTTTCTTCAGTTAGCTGCTGCTGTTGCTTCCTCTCTTGCTGTCCTTTGAAAAGTAACTGTTGGAGGAAGCTCCCCACCGTGCATGAGTCGAGTCACTGCTTCTGCACCACAGGAGGTCACCCAAGGAGCCAAATCCCAGTGCCATTTCAACAGTTCTGTCTATAAGTTTGTTTCCTTACAATCAGCCACCTACCTCACTTGCTGATACAACCAGAATTATTCATTGCCTACAATCCTTTCAAACACTCCTAAGTGCTTTTGCCATGGGATGAAGGGGGGATGGTCCCCAGGGTTATGCTTCTGGTGCCCGTCATGCGAGAACTCAGCCAGGCAGCATACAAACAGGAAACAGAGATGTTTGTCCTGAAAGTTTTCATTTCTTTCCATCTGAGTTTACAAAGTCTCAAACCTATTAGCTATTATAGGCCTCATGACACCTTTAAGATGTCTTTAAGCATTTACCTATTTTATTTTGGACTGCACTTTTAAAATTATTTATAGATTATCTGGTAATGACCTAGCACATCTCTCATGTCTAATTCTGCCCAGAAAGGCCTGATCATTTTGCCACCTATTGTCTACTTGAGCTTTACTGAAAAGAATGCACAAAATTCTAACTCCACTGGAGGTTAACACTGGACTCTCTATTAGGGCAGGGAATAAGACTCTGTTTTGACAGCCGCAGTGTCTCACTGAGACCCCAAAGCAGGTTGTGTCCTTCCTGCAGATCTGGAGGCTGGGAAGTCCAAAGTCAAGGCACTGATAAAGGTAGTGTCTGATGAGAATTTACTTCCTAGTTCATATAGGGCTGTCTTTTCACTGTATTCTCACAGGGTGGCAAGGGGAGGCAGCTCTCCAGACATTAATTCCACTCATGAGGGCTCCACCTCATGACCTGATCACCCCCAAAGGCCCCATCTCCTAATATGATCACATTGAGTGTTAGGATTTAACATAGGAATTTGGGGGATAGAAACATTAAGTCTGTAGCATGATCTAATGGCAGTCCCAAGAATGTCCTAACACCCTTCACTCAACTGACCACTCTGGGCAGAACCTGGACTTTTCCTGCCTTGTGGTGGAGGTGATGATCTGATCTGTAGCTCACCATCAAAGGCAGTTTCTCACAAGTCAGACAGCCAGGAGGCAGACCTGCCTTGTTCCTTCCTCATCTATGCATGGCTCTGCCCAGGCACTGACTGGGACTTCTTTCCTGCTGAAAGTTCCAAAATTCTTTAGGCATAAATAATTTAATATGATTATCCTCATGTAAAGAGTCACAGCTGTTTAAATACAAAAGGAAGAGAGAGCAGAGAAGCTGTGATTTAACTTCCCAAAGACAGCCAGGTATTTCTAAAATTCAAGTCTTCAATTTAACCTAGAAAGTTTCTATATCCTTAAACAAACTTTGTTTTTGATGAGATTCCAAGGGCCTGTATTTACATTAGAGATGCTTTTGGAGAACAATTCTATTCTGTTCAGTGTGAGACAAAGTTATTTCCTAAAATTAAATGAAGGTATTATATGCATTTTACGTTTAGATTCTTTTGCCTTTTCTTAGGCAATTAAAACATTGATTGAATGGTCATGTTTTCTATGAACCATGTAAATTAGGTGTGTCCCAAATAAGCGTAAATGAAGAGGGTCTTAAATAAATTCACATCTCTACCTCTATAGTTTCAACTGGCCAGATTTCTGTATGAAAATGCTCCTGTGGTGGCATTCTGTTTGTATCTAATTAAAATATAGTCAGAATAAAAGAAAAAAAATAAAAGTGAAACAGAAAAATCCACCTGGTTAAACATAAATGAACTAGGGCGCCTGGGTGGCTCAGTTGGGTAAGTGTCCAACTTTTGCTCAGGTCATGATCTCAAGGTTCATGAGTTTGAGCCCTGCATTAGGCTCTGTGCTGACAGTGTGGAGCTTGGGGCCTACTTCGGATTCTGTCCCCCTTCTCCTGTTTGCGCCGTGTCTCTCTTTCTCAAATATAACTAAACATTAAAGAAAAAAAACCATAAATGAACTCAAAAAATCATGCTATAAAAAACTATTTTGGGAGCGCCTTGCTGGCTCAGTCAGTAGAGCATGTGATTCTTGATCTCCAGGTTGTAAGTCTGAGCCCCATGTTGGGTGTAGAGATTACTTAAAAATGAAATCTTCAACAAAACATTCTTTTCCAGATGTATCACTTTAAGGTAAAAGAGGAAACGTAGTACTTGAAAACAAGTTGAAATTAGAAATTAAATTTAAAAAATTGCAGAATACATCCCACACTCCAAGGACATAAAATAGATAATTTCTTCCCCTCTTTCTATGTTCTCATCCACACGTAATTTTTCTGGAAGTGAGATTAGATTATGGACACAATACCTTACTTTTAAAATAGTATTGTCTGTATTTAGGGTCTGAGCAGGAAAACAGAAAGCACCTCAATTATTTACAGCAGTGTGGCCTTAATGAAGGGAATGTAGGGGGGCTGTGTGTGGTAATGGAGTTGCTGAGAAACCCATCACAGGGCTACCTATGAAGCAGGAGATGGCAGCCCCCATAAAACTGTGGGGCTGGAGAGGCAAAGGAGGAGACAGCTTTCGGAGCCCAAGCTGGAGTTCCAGGGGGGAGCTGGGTCTTTATCAGACCTTTAGGAAAGGAACTAGAGTCATCGAAGTAGGCCAGATACTGCCTTAGAAGATGCAAAGGAGGACAGAGACCCTGGCTACTCTTTCCCACCCCATCCTTCTATCTCCTGCAAATGCTTCCATTGTCCAAACTGGCAGAAAATCAGATGACAGGCCAGCCTGGGAAACGCAGCCCATAACCAAACTGGGACCCAGGGCTTTTCCCCTCAATTCTGGGCTCTAACTACCTTACTGTAGCTCATTGCTAAGATCCATTGTGCCTAAGATGTTATGACCTAGATTCAGAGCTGTTATTTTGTTGACTGACTCCAGCCCTCCCTCTAAAAGCAGAAGATTACATTTGATCAGCATTAGAATCCCAGTAGTGAGACTGATGGGTCCTCTCTGGGTAACTGGGCTATGTGTCATGTCATCCTGTATTTTGAAACATCAGAAGCATATCAACCTTCTGACTGAGGGAGTGTTGGATCTTCTAGGGCAGGCTCAAGGCTTTTCTGTTTCCGTCAAAGATGTGCATTTCAATCCATTGTACATTGAAAATAAGCTACAGAACCAAAATATCTGTTCTGACAGAGTGAGGGAAAAAATGCTAAACATGAAGCTACATTATAAAGATGTCCAATTAGATTCGATGATTGTAAAATGTTCCACTTGTATGAAATGGGCACAGAGTGTAATAAAAGCTGGTCCCTGGGGCTTCCAAGCCTTGTGGTAACTAAGTGCTAGCAAGAGGCTCTTAATTAGAATAAATCATTTCAGAGTTGTATCCTTCAACAGATCATTGAAAATACCATTAGTAATAAATTAAAGCATATTTTAAGGGCAGGTGAATATATGTAAAACCAAGTTGCCTTTAATAATGAACATAGCTCCACAATTCGTGCAGTAGCTCATGACCCTTTTGTTGCAGGAGTTTTTCTTTCTTTTTTTTGATTTTTGGTGTTTTTTTTTGTTTTTTTTTTGGTCTTTGTTTTATTACAGTAATGAAAGTCTATAGCTAAACGTGTCAAAGCCTGGCTGTTAGTTATAAATTTAAATAAAGAAAAAATATTCTTATGTTTAAAGGGGAATATAAGATGGCAGATGAGGGTTTGGCAATAAAATGAAAATAGACAATGTATGCTTTAAATTAAACACAAGAAAGAACACAGTCGTACCATTATGGATGTCATTAACATGGTTAGTTAGACTACTCTTTTAAAGTTTGTTTGACAACTTGATATTCCTGGCACTAATGAGAGCTTATGATAATGGTTCATTTACAGTTGTAGGGTAAACCCTTCACAACACAGTGCCTTAACCTCTGAGAGCAGTCTCTATGGGATCAATGGTGGTTGGTTTTCATGATGAGAAAACAAGGCTTAGACTTGAAACAGCCAAAGACACATTCCTTGAAATATTCCTCTAAACATTTGCTGGTTTCACAAATACAAATAAAATTGTCTGCGGGTATAAAAGCACTTAAAGTAGTGAACTTCCACATGTAAGAAAAGAAAAATAAGGTAAAGCAAATGATACAAGCTGAAAGGAAAAATTACTCTTAAATATATTTTTTCATCCATCTTTTCTCCATTCCTTCTTTCTTTCCTCAAAATTTTATCTAGTTCTTTTATTGAGTGAGGTATTTTCATACTGGTAATAGATTTCATACTTGGTTCTTTTTTCCTCCAAAAAGATCTCACAGTTAAGGAAGGAAGTTAGAGTAATAAACAAATAACTCAACTCTCCATGTCTCAGGTTTCTATACATTCATGTATTTTTTCTCTATTTTCAAGATGCCTAAGGTTATCGCTTATATTGTGCTTTATCTGATCTAACTTCTACTAGAAATACTTGTTAATTCTCCTGTTTACACCTCTGCTATTCACACTAAGGAGGAACCCACCAATGGCTTACTCTCTTCAACTATAAGTGAATATCTTTTCCTCAGGCCAAATTCTTTCTGAACTATTTCTTAATTTTTTAAACTTTATCTATTTTTGGGAGAGAGAGAGAGAGTGTGTGTGTGCTTTGAGAGAGCAAGCAGGGAAAGGAGCAGAGAGGGAGAGACAGACCCAAAGCAGGCTATGTACTGTCAGCATGGAGCCAGAAGTGGGACTTGAACCCATGAACTGTGAGTTCATGGCCTGAGATGAAACCAAGAATCCAATGTTTAACTGACTGAGCCACCCAGGTGCCCCTCTGAACTGTTTTTATAAGGAGATGTAAAGAATGTCATTGGGTTACCTTTGTTCCTAAAATGCTCATTTAGAGAACTCTTTTTTTTAAAGTTTTAAAAATGTTTATTTTTGAGTGAGAAAGACAGAGCACGATCAGGGAAGGGGCAGAGAGAGAGGGGGACAGAATCTGAAACAGGCTCCAGGCTCTGAGCTGGCAGCACAGAGCCCCTACACAAGTCTCCAACTCACAAACGGCAAGATCATGACCCGAGCCCAAGTCAGATGCTTAACAAACTGAGCCACCCAGGTGCCCCTCGTTTTTTTTTTTTTTTTTCCATAATTTTTATTTATTTTGAGGGAGAGAACATGAGCAAGAGAGGGACAGAGAGAGGGGGAGGAAGAGAATCTGAAGCACCGACAGCACAGAGCTGGATGCAGCGCTCATTCCAGGAATGGTGAGGTCATGACCTGAGCTGGAATCAAAAGTTGGATGCTTAACTGAGTGAGCCACCCAGGCGCCCCTAGAGCATTCTTTTTATAAAAGGCAAGATGGTAATATTTTAGGCTTTGCAGGACATATGGCTTCTGGTACAACCACTCAACTTTGTTGTTGTAGTGCAAAAACAGTCCAAGATAATCCAAAAATGAGTAAGATGACTATAACCCAATAAAAAATTCAGTGTTCATAAATAAATAAAAACTATTTATGGACACTGAAATTTGAATTTCATATAATGTTGTTTGTTGAGAAACATTCTTATTTTTTTCCCCTAACCATTTGAACATGTAAATATTCTTCTAAGATCTCAAACAGTATGCAAACAGGAGATGGGCTGTATTTGACCTGCGGCTCATAGTTTTCCAGGCACCATTCAGAGGGACCATTCTTTGTGTAATCACGGTTCACCACTGTTTCTCTGTGGAAGAGTTTGAAACCATTACCGACACTTTAAAAACAAAACATTACCGGGGTACCTGGGTGGCTCAGTTGGTTAAGGCTTCGGCTCAGCATGATCTCACAGTTGGTGGGTTCTAGTCCTGCATCAGGCTCTGTGCTGACAGTCAGCTCAGAGTCTAGAGCTCGTTTCAGATTCTGTGTCTCCCTCTCTCTCTGACCCTTCCCTGCTCACACTGTCTCTCCCTCTCTCAGAAATAAATAAAACGTTAAAAAAATAGGAACAAAACATTACCTCAATACTGTTAAGCATATTTTATCAGACATTTTCTAATTCTTGACTATGGTAAATGTACATCCTGGGAAAAAGAGAATAGAGTAGCGTTTGTATCCCAGCTCCTCTGCCTCTATTTCACTACTGTCCTCTCCACCATTACGGGTTGCCTGGTGTCAGTGGGCATCTGAGAGATGAAAGGTGGAGTGAGCTGATTGCCCAGCTTACTGTCTACGTAATTTTGGAACGGGGGTGGGGGAAGGATGCATAATGTAGCAAACACTGTGCTAAGTGTGGGAAGGCAGAGATTAAAGGCAGTGGTCCTTGCTCTCAGTGACTTCTAGTAGGGAGAGAGACAACACAGGACAAAACAATGAAGTGTTACAACTACTACAATAGAAATGATTGTGGGATTCCTCTGACAGTTGAGTATACTTGGGAAATAGTTCCAAAACGAGGCAAGATTTGAATTGAATCTGGAAGATTAAAAAGGAGTTTGCCAAATGATAAAGAGAAAAGATGTGTTGTCAAGAAGCTTTCAGGCAACTGTTAGCATGGGTTGGGGGGGGTGTTATGAATGGTGGGGGGCAAGTCCCTGTCTATGATGATATTGAAATAACTTCCTGATAAATGTCTCTTATGCTCTTTGAATGACTTAAATCCCACAATTAGTGACTAATTCTGCCTAAGAATTCTTGTCTTTGCTAAAATACAACTATTCTTGAGAGTGGTAACACATTAAGCCTTTGAACTCATGAGTATCTCTTTGGGATTGAAGTTATTCATCAAATTATTTTCTTGAAGGCAGGTTTTAATGGGGAGAGGTTGGCAAAGTCACACTGAAAGCAGGGAAGGGGGCCCAGAAATGAAGCCTGCAGCACTAAAATGCAAACTTGGACCGTTTAAAAGTTTTACTCAAGGCTAGGCTGTGCCTAGAAAAAGCTTTCCTCGTGAACTGACTTTTAAAAGGGCGTTTGTTTGTCGAGCAAGAGTGAACGAAGCCAGCCATTATGCCTTAGAGACTCTGTATTGATCTTCACAGACAAACCACTAAATAGGACTTGACTGCTACACCATGGAGGATTAATTCTCCTTTCCACATAAGCCTACAGTGGGCATGTCAATGTGCATTTATGAAACCTCCCTCTGTGTGGAGGAGGGAGCAGAGACTCTAATAAACAAATTAATGTAGGGAAGCCAAAGGGGGAATGTAGTCAACAGGATTTGTTTTTCTTACGTTAAACCATATTAAATGAAATCGAAAGAAAAACAAATTTTTACAGAACTTTCTAACTTTATTCATGTTTTTTTGATTTACTGTGCATACACAGTATGCTGCTAATTATTTTATATTTTAGAAAGAACAAAATGTAAAAACAAAACCAAAACCTTTTTTTGCCTTCATGAGGCTTTCTTGTTGAAACATCCCAAGAGATTCTAGAACTGAAATGAGTGAATCATTTCAAATTATGAGGTCTTGTTATCCTAGAAACATGTTAATTTTGAGTAGAAATGCTTAGGCTTACTAAAGTAAGAAAGTAAGAAAGTTCTCTTAACTAATTATTTGTTTGAACTCAAACAAATTTCACATTTAAGAAAAGTAGTGCTTTTTTAAAAACTAGACTGATTATTTTTGAATACAAGTTTAACTCCCTAATAATTAATGACAAAAGTCAAATTAATCTACAAGTGTTTTTTTAGGAAAGATAGTAAGTAGAGAAGTTAGATGGGAAGTTACATGTTGAGGGGCACCTGGATGGTTTAGTTGGCTCAGTGTCTGACTTAGAGGTCATGATCTCACGGTTTATGAGTTCGAATCCTGCGTGGTGCCTTGTGCTGACAGCTCAGAGCCTGGAGCCTTCTTCAGATTCTGCGTCTCCCTCTCTCTCTGCCCCTCCCCCGCTTGCACTCTGTCTCTCTCTCTCTCAAAAATAAATAAACATTAAAAATAAAAGTTACATGTTGAATTTAATATAAAGTCAGAGAATATTTTGGTTCTTATGAAGGACTGTCAGTATACACCTACTGAAATTTGGTGCCATTAAGGAAAGGATTTTAAGCCCTATGATCATTCTCACGATGTGTGATATGCTGTTTTAATCCCTCAGTTTCCTTCTCAAAAGCAAAAGTAATCTTGAACTATCATTGTAAATCTTGGGTACTAACATAGTAAGTGACTTTGAGGATAATTTAAGAAAGTTTGTTTTCACTGCTTTGCACCTTTGCATATAGAACATCCACCCTCCCCATGCAATGTTTTCTACTGAGAGCAGGAACATCTCACTCTCATGAGTAATGGACTCAGATGAGAAACACAGCCAGCAGTTAAGGGTTATTAACTGGAAGCAGAGACGTAAGTATAGGAGTATCTTCTATGCTCTCACAACCTAATATGTAAAGTCTGAGTAGTTTTAAAGATGCAAAATCACCCTTCAACAGTTTTACCCGTTATACAACTATCATTTTTCTTTCTTTCTTTTTTTTTTTCAAAACTAATTTTAACATCTCTAAAACAAAAGAAATATGGACAAACCTCGGGGACATCAGAGATGATCTTATTTTAAGTACTCTGCCAAATCCCTGTCATGTGCAAGCAAAGAGACGCGAGTCACCCACAGCAACCCCCTCTACCAGCAAAGATCCTTTTTAATAAGTCAAGTTTGATCACTAATGGCAGTGTCCTATCTCTAATGTCTCAGAGGATGAATGCCAAGGAAAAAGGCAGAACAATGTATGGAGGTATATTGGGTACATGCACTATCTTCAGGCTCTAATCTCTTGATTCACAATCTTCAATTGCTGGTATCTCAATAATTCTTTAATTATCTCAAGTTTACTTTTTTTACTATTTCCAAATACTCTGAAGTTTACATTATTTACTATTTCCAACAAGCCTTTCTGTGATCTAATTTATATTTAATTCACTTGAAAAGTATATATATATAATATATATTATATATATATAAATTTCTCCTCTCTAATTAAAAATGCGTGCATGTTATAAAATCAAAACATGAAGAGAAGGACATCTCAATTCCCAAAGGCTAGGGATGGCTACTGTAATGAGATTTTCCATTTTTATGCTCTATTTCATTATGCCCCCCACGGGAAGGTAAATGCCATAAATATTAAATGTGGGCAAACAGGATGATACAGAAAGAACAGACAAAATGTATCTGAACGTTGCTAAATTCTTATGACACCAAATTAATATACAACTCTGGGAACAAGAGTCCAAAGATCAGAAATAACAACTGGTAAACTACATCCGTGTGATCAGATGTATCTATGGATAGTTATTTGCAAGCACAATGTTGGCTCATCCTGTGTTTAGTACAAACAAATCTATGAATTCTAGGCGAACACTTTTTATATGTTAATTACATTGTGTTCTATAACCAACATGTTTTTACTTACATAATCAGATAAAAACAGTAATTTATTTTCTTTGTCAGAACTTCCTTATCATCTAAAGAAAGCTTTATGTGATCAACTTAAATGGTAAATTGAAATGCTCAATGAGTGAACATGTTACTACCATTCTCAATGGGAGCATGTAGGCAGGAAATGACTTTTTTCAGGATGAGAGCAAGTGAGTTTGTTTAGGGAAACTGAAGGACCGTAGGGCTCAGAATTACATATAAAATGTTTGATTTTCTTGTATATGTATTACCATTAGATATTAAATAATAATTGATGTGCTCAAGAGAGCACTATGAAAGTTGTACCATCCCCCACCCAAATATGAGCAATAACTTCTTTTTATTCTATAACTCTCCCAGAATAAGCTACCGCACAGACAAAAAATGCTTGCCATCGAGCCACTGTTATTACTGCTATGTCGGAATTTGCTTCTGATTTTCCAGAAGCACTAACCCAAACCCAAACAAGAATAGTCTGTCACTATAACCCAGAACTTCCAGAGTCCTTACCCTCACATTTAAAACTGTGCAGTTCAGATAATTAATAACATGACAGCAAAACCTCCCAATGACAATGAGGTCTGCAAATCCCAGTTGGCACATTAGTGGGTTTCAGAAAAAAAAATTGATGCAACTAAATTTCAGATTAGCAAGAGATGACAGGATCATTTGAATGAGAGCTTTATGTGGAGACACTTGTCACTATTCATGTCCATCTTTGATGGCACATTTGCCCAGCTTTGTGACCTGCTTAAGTAAAAAAAGGCTACTGTTAGTGATTATCAAATGCTAATGTATTATACCCCTTGTTACTGTTTGCTAGTTGATGGCATCATATCTGCAGCAACATGATTGTGAGTTATTTCATTTTAATCTTGGCAAGACATGAAGTCAGAACACCTGCACTCAAGTTCTGCTCTTTGTCCTATCAGCCTTGTGATATTGACTGAAGAATCTAACCTGAGACTGTTTGCTTATATATCAAGTACGGGATGAGCATATCCCATTCTTTCTAGTTTCCAGTTTACGAGGGAGGTTCTTCCTCCTAACTGTTGTTTCCAGGTGGACTCCTTGCTGTTGAGATGAGTTGGTGCCTGCAGTCCCATCTGCAGACAGTGCTGTGCATGCTTATTAATGGCAGGGCCAAAATCTGAGCCCAGGCAATCTGGGCCTTGCAGAAGAAACACGAGTCTTCCAAGGAGCAAACTGGGATCCATCCTAAATCTGTTCAGGAAATTTAGGTTCAGCCCCCACCTCACGGGCCTGTAGCTGGATTTTGAACTTCCAACTTAAAATGAGTATTTTTTAGTTGCCTTCTGTTTTAAAATCAAATTAAATTTATTTTCTTAGATGGAAATGCTTTCCTCTTTTCATTGTGGACTTCTGTTTGCTATCCTTACCTAATAACTCTTTTATTCATTGGTATTCATCTTAGACTATAAAGCTAAGTTAAAAAAATCAGAAATTCAAAAATTCAAAATTCAAAAGAAAACCATGAAACTGAAGTGTTAAAAAAATAAAAAGGCTCCCTGGATACAAGTACAAATTAGCCCTATTAGACCCAAAAGATACAGTTTTCTTATCTCAGTTGTTTTAAGGTCCACGTTGACAAGGAGGAGAGCAAGAAGCATCAGCTGGGTCTGTTCGCATCAACTTTTAATCTTTTAAATTGGGAGGAAGTACCTGAGACATCGACTATCACTCAGAGCATAGATACTCAGGCTTCTTAATTTTCCTTAACATTATTTAGAGTCTCTGTTACGCAGTAAGGTCTTTTATTGTCCACTTAACTTGTGTATTTTGATTTGTTCATTTAGTGAGTTGCCTGATTATAACCTGGAACATAAATAGAATAAATTATGATCCTAACCACAAATACAGACTTTGATGTACCCTCATATTAAAATGAACCAAAATAAAAAATAAACTCACTCCTACAAATCTGTACCAAGCTGCTTTTGCTGAAAATCCAATGCCTCAAGGAATAGAACTAGCATATTCTCTGAGCTAACTTTGAACAGAATTTGTACAAAACACAAAAACTATCTAAATCTTTTACTTATTCTAGAAATGTAAAGACTTCATGTCCAATCCTCAGTGACGAGAATGGCTATTTCCTTGGAGCACCTGGGTGGCTCAGTCAGTTAAGTGTCTGACTTCGGCTCAGGTTATGTATGATCTCACAGTTCATGAGTTTGAGCCCCACATTGGGCTCTCTACTATGAGCACAGAGCTCGCTTCACTTTGGATCCTCTGTCCCCCTCTCTCTCTGCACCCCCCATTCATTCTCTCTCTCAAAATAAAAAAAAATAAAATAAAAAAAACAGAATGGTTATTTCTTTAATATGCTCTAACTTAGGGAATCCTACTGGGTTCCTTTTCACAGCATGACCCTCTCCACAACCTATCTGGCTCTGGGTGTTTTCATAAAAGAATATGATTTCCTTCAGTGTGGGTGTTTGGTACTTTTTAAATTAAGTTTGACAAAGAACATCTTCATAACCATCAGACATTGAAGTGTTTTATGCATCCTAGTAAAGCAAATGCAAGTCATTCAAATACAATGTTGAATTCACTGCTTTGCATATACTAATCTTTGATTATATTGAGTAAATAGTAAAGGTTATACAGAATGTGGAACCTAAACTTAGAGATCTAAATGTACCTTGGCAAAATAATGATGAGATCAGTGTCTTTGAATCTTTAATCAAATGCTAAAATCAAGTATTTTCTTTTCTTTTTAAAAAAAGTTTATTTATTTGGAGAGAGAGAGAGAGGGAGAGAGAGAAGGAGAGAGGGGGAGGGAGAGAGAGAGAGAGAGAGAGAGAGCATGCATGAGCAAGAAGGGGAGGGGCAGAGAGAGAGAGGGAGAGAATCCCAAGCAGGCTGGACTCACAGACCCTTGAGATCATGACATGAGCCGAAATCAAGAGTCGGATGTTTATAAGACTGAGCTACCAGGAGTCTGTAAAATCAGTATTTTTGGTGAGAGGGTATGACATCTCTCAGACAATTAGAATTCTACTTTGTCATTTATATTTAATCATTTGTAAATCATATGTAATATATATCAATAAATATAAAATGCAATATATAATCTATACTTTAATATATTTTTGTATCATGTATATATGAACGACTAAGGAAAAAATTTAGTACAAAATTTTCAAACTGTAGTGAGGTTTAAGGAAATATGCTGTGTATTTATATCTTTAGATAAATAGTGGTAGAAAAGTTAAAAAAATATGCAAGTAACAATGTAGACGGACAAAAAATGTGTACCTTAGGGCATAAGAACATAACAGAGCTAACTGATGAATGTCAATTTAAACAGTCAGAGTAGGGGAAAAGGATACAATAGCTTTAGTTTGGGAGAAGCGTACAGTTATTATCATCCCTGTATCCCTGATTTTAGCGAGCTTTTTGAGAATGAATGGGGTATGAACGCATGCTCTACTCACCATGGGTACAGATTCTAGTGCTACCATTTACTAGCTGTGTGAATTACTCATCTTTTATAAGACTAAATTTTCTCATCTGTTGAACAGATCAGATAATGTCAGTTTGTTAATTTTCTTGATACGGTCTAAGGAATGGCTTCTTAGGCCAAGGCAGTCTCAAGTCACAATGGTAAATAAGAAAAACTTGTCTTTGGTATGGTTGCTAGAGCATATGCGCTCAGAACTAGGGTTCATGGCAGGAAAAATGGGGGAAAAATGCAAAATCAGCCCAGACAGACCCAAAGGACTGTGAGAATGGTTGACCTTGTTTGTAATTGTCTCTCTCTTCAAAAAAGGCTAAAGAATACGATGTCCTCCTGGCTAAAATATTTGCAATTGCATTATTGTATAATTTAACTTTTACTCAATTTTAATAATGAAGCAGAGGAGAAAATATTGCTGCACTAAATTACCTGCTCCCTGCTCAGATCTGAATATTTAATAGCTCAGTCAATGGCAATGCAATTATAAATGTCTGCAAATACAAATAATTCCTTATTCCTGGTGTGCAAACATATGTATCTGCCTCCTTTACTAGTTATAACAGAAGCCTGGAAAAAGACTTGGGAGCTATTTGTCATCCTTCGTTGTCCTCACGAAGTACTGAAATCAGGTATCTTTCCCTTATTATAATAAGATTCATCGCTGTGAACGTGGAGTTTGGATACGGCACTATCGGGTACAGAGCAGCAACACACAGTAGATTAAGACAGAACACAGGGTGGCCTCACCGGAGTGTGACCTGTGCAGCAGCACAAGACCAAGTGCTCACCAGGGTCCCCAGCTTGGTTTAATGCTCTGCTACTCAAGCTCTTAATAATTCCATCTTTGATTTTTGTTTTGCAAGTGGAATCCTGTGGGACAATGGTGCATGCGTGTGAGCAGAGGAGATGCGCACAGCATTTGTGTCAGCTGTCCCTTGCTGCTGCATTTGCATATGGCACTCAACCTGTCTCCAGAGCCCAGAATTCTGGGGGCCTCTCCCTATGTGACAATTCTGCAGACAAGGTGAATGTTCATATTTGCATTTAAGACGGCTAGCGCGCTGTGTAAAGATAACAGTAAAATTCATGGTAATGATTTAAAGTTTTAAGTTTTCTTTACTTACAATCACATTCAGTAGCAAATAAAAAATACGTCAAGTGAAAGGGAGCTGTGGAAGAAAGGCTAAAGCTTTACAGTTTAATACCGTTAATGGTGCTTCCCTCCTGCTTTTTCACAAGGGCTTGCTTTTTAAAATTTTTTTTGAGAAAGAGAGAGAGACAGAGCAGGAGGGGCAGAGGGAGAGGGAGAGAGAGAATCTCACACAGGTTCCTAGCCCAGCACAGAGCCCCATGTGGGGCTGGATCTCACTGTTGTGAGATCATGACCTGGGCTGAAATCAAGAGTAAGAAGCTTAACTGACTGGGCCACCCAGGTGCACCAGGGCTTGGATTTTTTTTTCTTTTCTTTTTTAAATTTATTTTTGAGAGAGAGATAGAGACAGCATGAGCAGAGGAGGATCAGAGAGAGAGGGAGACACAGAATCTGAAACAGGCTCCAGGCTCTGAGCTAATCGTCAGCACAGAGCCCGATGCGGGGCTCGAACCCACGAGCTGTCAGATCATGACCTGAGCCGAAGTCGGACGCTCCACCTATTGAGCCACCCAGGCGCCCCCAGGGCTTGTATTTTTATTTTGCACTGAGCCCTGAAAATAAAGCAGCGTGGCTGGCTGGGTAGGGTAACACACTGGCTCATTCCAAGGGCTGTGAACGTCCTGAGAGCTTGATTTGAATCATATTCTGCTTCTTAGCCATGGCTCCATTTTTCTCATCATTTGGTTATGTAATCAACTTACATTCATTGAGTCCACTGGGTATACGCTGAGGAACACAACAGACTCTCTGTACCCTCATGGACCTTACACGGTAAAGTGGAAGATGGAAAGTAAACCAATAAACAAAAAATAATTGCATAATTCCTCGTTATGATAAATGCTATGAAGAAAGTCCAGGATATTTGGGGAAAAAAGTTGGGGAGGGTGTTGAAACAATGTATTTTGGGTGGTGAAAAATTTAAGTTGAGACACAGAAGATGAGTAGGAGATAACTGGGAAGAGACTCGGGAATGGGAAGAAATGAAAATACCTACCTCAACAGAAGTCTGTGAAGCCTACGTGATGCATATGGAAAACAGCACAGTCCTGGGTAATAATGAATGCACGAGCAGCTTTTGCCATTACTAGAAGGCTGATATTAGTCAGTCTTAATGTGATTTTTAGCCTTATCCTCACCGTTGTTTCATACTAGGCAATGTGTGTATGAAGATTTTTCTAGAAAGTTCATTAGCAACATAATCACTCATTTAATGGTATTAACTACAAAATCACTCATTTACTGATACTTTGCTGACCTTTAAGTACATAATACAATTGGATTCTGTTACTTCTCTTTCCTTGGAAAAGCTCCTTCATAGACACGTACATCAGTTTCTAGTGAATTTACCTGGGAAGCCTGCAGTTCATGGTATGAATGTATATGTTGTCAGACTCAGTGTTATTTCAGTATATTGTGATAGCATACTTCCCCTTGAGCATAAGAGCATTTCAGTTAAGAAAGGCAATGAAGGTCTTTGCTTCTCATATTTAGTTTTCTCTTATTTGTCATTGATTTTTAACAACTGTTATGAAAACGAAAAAAAATGTCTTTCTTCTCTATGAGTTGTCACTTTTGTCTCTCCCTTTCTGCCAGTCAAGGAACTGGTGTCTCCCATATGCCTCTTTTCTCTGAAAACAGCCTCTTTTGTCATCTTTCCTGATGGAATCCAGGCCTGAGTTCAAGTTAACTAGTTTCTTGCTAAAGCAGAGGCATGTGGGAGATGCTAGCAAATGTAAATCGACCCCTGGGGAAAATACTGTAATCACTAAAGTTGGTCTTTGTGGTAATTTCATCTACCTCGTCACGAGCTTTCTTACAGCCTTCTTCCCTTGAACACCCAGAGCCCTCAAGCTGACTGAATAGTGTCCTTCTATGTCAGCCTGGCTTGTTTTCCCTCAGTAGCATCCTGAGCGCTTAATAATCCCTTGTTTATCCTAACAAAGCATCTACATCAGGCTCTGAGAGGAAGTCTGCCAATGTGTTCACAGGGTCCTGCATATATATGTTTAATTCTCCAGAGAAAGATATTGTAACCAGTCCAGATTAATGCTGCTGACTCTTTCCACTTCAACTTTCCCTCCATATATATGTATATACACACACCACCTCTTCTTTATCCATTCATCAAATGCTGGACACTTGTGCTGCTTCTTTATCTTGGCTTCTTTACTACTGTAAATAATGCTGCTATAAACATCGGGACACATGTACCCCTTTGAATTAGTGTTTTTGTATTTTTTGAGTAAATACCCAGTAGTGTGATTATTGGATCATAGGGTATTCTAGATTGTAGTTCTATTTTAAGCTTTCTGAGGAACCGCCATACTGTTTTTCATGGTGGTACACAAGTTTGCATTCCACCAACAGCGCAAGACGTTCGTTTTCCTCTCCATCCTTTACAACACTGTTGTTTCTTATGAATAATTATTATTGTTATAGCTGTCCTGGTGTAGGAACTATTTTCAGGAATACACCTGCCACCCTCTGTGCCTGTCTCTCTGTATCTGACACAGAGGCACAAGGTTTCTCTCCTGTCAGGGATAGAACTGATAATGCAGAGTACACTGCATCATTCACTTTTAATGGAAAATTTAAAGGAGAATTAAGCGTAAGTGCAATTCTAGAAAGACAGAATTTTTTGTCTTTTAGGAAACAATCTGTATTGTACAACAAAAAATAAGTATGTCTGTTATGTGCATCTCAAACCATCAATGAGAGAAGATCAAATTTTGGTCAACCTTGCATAGGAAAACTATTTACATTCTCTCTGAAGAAATGTTACAAATATTATCATCACACAAAGAAGTGAGTAAGTATGGAACCTAAATATGTAGGGGAAATGTACTAGATACGTTTGTTAAACAATTAATTCATAAAAATGTTTTCTGGATTTTGTGACATTTGTTACTGTTCAAGTTCTTTAAAGTGGATCATTTGTTGGACTTTCTTTTCTAAGTCTAAAAAATTACTTTTCTATACAATTTTGCATTCATAACTTTGTTTTCTTTGTCTTAAAGATGGGCCTCAAAAAGATATAGGCTTCGGGATCCATAAAAGCTATACCCATCCCGACTCCAGCTCCATACATCTTACCATCAGAAAACAAATGACAGGGCGGCAGCAAGCATTTATGTTGACCTTTGTAATGGTTCCATGTTGGGGAACTAGCCTCTGCTATGGACTCATTCCAAAGGGTCTTCCTACAACCTAACTCTGTGAAGTGGACAGTGGACTACACGTCTGCACCCTCTGGTTGTACCATCTGTCCCAGAGCTGACAGTGAAGTAGAAGTTAGTAATCAGGGACGCTGTGTGGGGATAAGAGAGATGGAAGGCAAAGTTCCGGGGAGCTGTGGGCATGAAAGCTGGAAAGAGAAAAGAAATGATCTGCCAGAAGAATATACATCACGAGCACAGGGAACTTGTTTCTGTTCGAGTCCCACTTCTATACCTTCCGTCTTGAGGTCCATGAAACAATCTATAACCTTGTAATGCCATGAATCACATCTTTCATTTATTGGGATTTGAGTGGCACTCTCTTCATGGCAACCAAAAATGTCCTGAAAAGTCAATGTTCCCAATGACTTTGCATTTTACTGGAGGATTCTGGAACATAGCTATGACTAATTGAATGCCAGCCAAATTAACTGAATAGCTACACCAGCTCTAATCTTTACAATATCACCAGCAGGTAGCTAACATCAACATTTTATAAGTGAAAAGACAGCCTCAGTGAAGGTGAGTGACTTACTAAAGGTCGTGTAACTAGGAAACCAACCTGGAATTCAGCTTTGTCCGATTCTAAAATGTGCATTGTTTCTATTATACCATGCTGCCTGCCTGTCAGTGTCTAAAACCAGGGGAATTAATTTCTGCTGATGGAATTTTATATGTGATTTTGAACATATGATTTTGAATCATGTGTTTTGGAACACATGATTATTGGATGTTAGAAGCCAGATAGATAATCTAATCTAACCCCTCAGTTTTGCATTAAGGTCACTAAGGTCTTATAAGCCATGTTGTTCAACGTTCCAGAATAAGTGTCCAAGCAGAACCAAGAACAGGAATCTTGTGGGTTCCTTCCATTAAAATTGACCTGTTCTGAAAATGTATAAGAATCTCAGATATAGTCTAACACTATTTCTGCTTGAATAAAACAATTTGCCTTTGGTAAATTCACAGCTAATAATTTACTTTTTTTTTTTTATTTCAAAAGAGAACACTAATAGGCAATATTAAAGGAAGTGGAATATTAATTCCTTTAAAAAAGGGTTTGAATTTTATTCCTCATGTTTATTCATATTGAAGGCTTCACTCTATATGTCATCTCTTTTATTTAACAACCAGAAAAATGATAATAATATCCATAGCACCTGCTGTATCAATACTTCACAGTGTAGTATTATAATAAACTTAGCTAAATTAACTAGCTTGTACAGGGCCACTCAAAGGGTAAGAGTCAAAATAGTATTTAATCCAGGTCTTTGTTGATTACAAATAACAAATATTTTACCAATTTTGTTAAAGTTTACATATATAAGATTACAAACACGGGCATTTAGGCTTATAGTATGTCCTAATTATTTTGTGTTCCTTTCCTTACTATCTGTGAAATGATTATGGCTTGGCATTGAAATCAACAATCTGGCCAATAGCTTTTAAATATTTCTTCAACAGAAACTTTGGTATATAAATATTCAGGGCTTTTCTCATTAAATGAAATTCTGTGAATTTTCTCATTGAGTGGAAATAGCCTTTGAAAAAAAGATACATTATAAGAAAAATAACTCACCTGACTAGAGTTTTAAGATTTAAGAATCATTTCTATATTTTAAACTGAAGTTCAAGGATTTAGAGATTTACTTAAGCCCCTAGAAAAAAAATCTTAGGAATTCTACTGTCCTGCATAAATTCAGCCTCCCCACATAAGTCAGGATATATTATGAAATTCTGGTATTTTAGAAATATCTCTTCCTAGAATTTGCCTCTTGGGTATGTTATGGTTGATTATACTGATATTGATTTTTGTTTTTCTTGAATAAACAGATAGAGGTTATGAGAGGCAATATTCCTTATCTAGACATTTTCACTCAGGATTCTATTAGAAGGAAAGTAGATAGGACTGGATAGTATTCGGCCAATAGCCAGTATGATGTGAGATGAAATGAATATAAATTTAGCATAGTGCCTGGCATACAGCAAAAGCTCAATAAGTGCTGCTATTGCTATTTTTATTATTGGCTATAGAAAGATGCCAGGGAAACCATCAGAGATGTGGATGACTTCCTTAAGTGAACATAGCATTTTGTCCAATGTTTCATGAGACAACTGAGTGTGAAATAAAGGGCTTTATGTAGCTACGAGGCGGGGTTTGGTTTGCACCTGGCTTTGGGCCAGCCATGTCAGAGCCCTTGTCGATTACTGAGGAAGTTTGACCTGACCCGCTGATGTGACATTGCTGACACCGCAGTGCGGTCCGTGCCACCTGCAATGTATCAGCAGTTTTCCTCCAGAAAGTGCCACATACCTCTAATAAATATCCAATTTCTCACTCTGGGATGCACTTTCTTTTCTCCTCTTCTTGAACTGAGGGCCCCCATTTCGGGTCTAGCATGACAGCTGCTCTTCTGAATGTTATAGCACATGAGCAGGCTCATGTCATTTTCCACATGTAGTTATCTCAGAGGAGAGATTGGCAGCCAAACACTCTGTCAACATGGCCACATTGCTCTCAATTGTTCTGACTATGAAGGGTGGAAAAATTAGTTCAATATCCAGGTAATTATTCACTACTAGGATTCACAACCTTTGACAGGCAGTTTGCCAAAGGTCTTGAATATCACCATCTGGAGGGTGATGGCTAAAGGCTGACTCCTGTCATGAAAGTAAGAATGGACGAGCACTGACCTTGGATAATTCCTAAAAGAAGTTGCTAATGAAGGGTAGGGGCAGCTATGATTTTGTTGGCAATTTATTTCAAAAAAATTTTTTAATGTTTGTTTATCTTTGAGAGGCAGAAAGAGAATACAAGCAGGGGAGGGGCAGAGAGAGACAGAGAGACAGAGAGAGAGAGAGAGAGAGAGAGAGAGAGAGAGAATCCAAAGCAGGCTCCAGGCTCTGAGCTGTCAGTACAGAGCCCGACACGGGGCTCGAACCCACCAACTGTGAGATCATGACCTGAGCCAAAGTCATATGCTCAACCGATTGAGCCACCCAGGAACCCTGGTTTTGTTGTTAATGTAATAGGCAGTTAGTTGCAGCTATGGTTATATCCAGTTAATGTGCCAGTGAAAATTGGCATGAGTGAAAATCTGACTCATGTTCAGATACTTTCTGTCTTTTGACAGGAACCATTTAAGTATTCCTCAATAATGCCAATTTAGCCCCCATATCACTAGACAGATTAGGACATCTAGGCTATATATATTCCACATTTGAGGCTAAGTTTTCTACTCTTTTCATGGACATACTGGAATTGTTTAAATGGAGCTAAGACCATGAACAATCACAAAGTGAACTAATGTCACTTCCCACACAGCTGATTTAGGAAGATGAACACCCCTTTAGAACAAGACCAATAAGCCATCCTAATTGCCATCCTAAATTCACCTACAGCCGATTTCACTTCTTTTTCTATTCCCTACCAGGCAGAGAGGAAGCTTGGGAAACTTTAAATCTTCATGGTGAATGGAACCATGTGGCGAAAATTGCTATCGTGTCTCAGAAATTGCTGTATAGTTGATATAGCTAATATATATTTTCTTTAGGATAGAACTAGAACCCTAATTTTTAGCTATACATTGCAGCCATCTAGCTAGGTATTAATTCAGCTAGGTATTGCCATGGTCTAAGATCTGGCCAGTGAAATATACACAGCAATGATGGAAAGACCTTTGGGAACTTGCCTTAAAAAAAAGGAAAGGGAACATCTTTATGTCCCCCCCTTTCTACCATCCATTGCCTGGAACATAAATGTAGTAGGTGGAAGGAACTCTATCAGCCTTTTTTTTGCCATGAAGAGAAGGGCCACATTCTAAGCATGGAAAGGCAATGATCTGGAAGGAGTCTAGGACCCTCAACAATTTGCGGCATCTCCATATTTTAGAAAGAGAGCACAAGCAGGGGAGAGGGGCAGAGGGAGAGAGAGACAGAATCTGAAGCAGGCTCCACACTCAGTGCAGAGCCTGACACAAGGCTCGATCCCATGACCCTGGGGTCATAATCTGACCTGAAATCAAGAGTTGGGCACTCATCTGACTAAACCACCCAGGCACTCCTGTTGTCTTAACTTTTAAAACAGAAATTTTTCTATTTTAAGTGCTTAATAGTTTGCATGTTGAGAGGGGCCATAATGTGTTAATTATGATTTATATCATGGTAGTAAGATCACATCTAAATGAAATAGAGACTTGATATGAAGCAAAAAAAAGAGACAGCTTATTTATCATGTCATAGTTTCATTTGGTGGCCACAAATAAAAATATGGCTTTGTAAACTGAATGGGCTATCAGTCATTTTGGGATAATGCCTCATATAAGGCACAATCTACTATGTGGAAACTTAATATGGATACAGGTAACATTGCAGGTGTTCTTTTCTAAAGTGTAATTTGCCTTATATGAATTAGCCATATGAAGCTTCTCCCTTTCTTTTTAAAAAAAAATTTCTGAGAGAGAGAGAGAGAGACTGACAGTGTGAGCAGGGGAGGGTCAGAGAGAGACGGAGGTATAGAATCCAAAGCAGGCTCCTGGCTCTGAGCTGGTTGTCAGCACAGAGCCCAATGAAAGGCTCGAACCCACGAACTGTGAGATCATGACCTGAGCCGAAGTCCGATGCTTAACCGACCGAACCACCCAGGCGCTCTTTTTTTTTTTTTTATTTTATTTTATTTTATTTATTTAGGGGCTCCTGGGTGGCTCAGCTGGTTAAGCATCCCACTGTGGCTCAGGTCATTATCTCACAGTTGGTGGGTTAGAGTCCTGCATCGGGCTCTGTCCTGAGAGCTCAGAGCCTGGAGCCTGGTTGGGATTCTGCGTCTCCCTTTCTCTCCACACCTCCTCCTCTCGTGTTCTGTCTCTCTCTTTCAAAATAAACAAATGCTTCAAAATTAAAAAAAATAAAATGTACTTATTTATTTTGAAAGAGAGAGGAAGTGTAAATGGGGGGAGGCAGAGAGAGAGAGAATCCCAAGCATGCTTCCCACTGTCATTACAAAGCCCAGTGCGGCACTCAAACTCACCAACCTCGAGATCATGACCTGAGCTGAAATCAAGAGTTGGATGCTTCCTTCCGGGTGTCCCTAAGTTTCTTCCTATCTACCGGCTCATTATTTGCAAGAAATATACACGATTAAATTATTTTCGTTTAAAAAAAAACCCTCTTATTATTAGTCAATGTCCATCTATTTGACTGTCCTATTTACCTCCTTTTCTTTAGAGATAAACTTCATGAAAGAGTAGTCTAAACTCACTCTATATCCTCACTTTCATGAAGCTTTTCCGATCTATTTTTTCTTGACCACCTTTGGCATTTGCCACTGTTGCAGACACCATCACCGGAGCTGTCTCGATTCTCAGCTTCCTTGGGAGTTCTTGTCCTGCATCTCTCTGTTTAATAGCCCCCTCTCGTTCTCATTCACTGGTGTCTTTTCTTCCACCAGGCCTAAATAATTTTTTTTTTTTTTTTTAGGATTCTATCTTGAGTCTTTTTCTTTCTCACTTCAAATACCACCTATTTTCTTTGACTCATGCCTGTATGTTTTATTTCCTGAAATTTAGAGTTGTATTTCTGTAATCATTACAAAGAAATCCACAAATCTAAGGCTGAATTCACCCACCTTAAATGTCAAGCTGTTGCCTCCACCTTCTCATCCAACAGCACTTTATTCTGGGTGACGGCATCACTGTTTTCTTTCTCCCTCTCTTTGCCTTGGAACCCTCATTCATTTTATAAGATTAATTTCAGGTCTCATCTCTGTTTGGAAATGTTCCTGACCTTGATGAGAGTTTTCCCTCTCTGTGCTCCTGCTCTTTGGCCCTGTAACACCAAGGTCTTACTTCTGTTTCATATTTTCACCCCGAGTTGTCATTTTTAAATTACTTACAAATCAACCTCACTCCACTGTTAGTTCCTTTTGCTCTGAGCTTTAGGTTGCTTATCTCTGTGTCTTTACGATCTGCTATAATGATTCACATAAATGAGCTCAAAAATCCCTTTAAATAAATAAAAGAATGTTTCCTCAAACGTTGCAAATAGAGCCATAATTTGGATCCATTATTTGCTGATTTCATCCCATTTTTCATTTGCAAGACTTCAACAATCTCCCATCTCAACTACTCTTCTTTTTTCCTAAGTTAAGTCCTTTGATTTAGGGACAGTTTTACATAAAGAAAAACCTTCATATATAGGAAAAAACTGCAAAAGGATGATAATTTTTTTTTTTTTTTTTGCTTCCTCATCTTTTGAACTCAGAGAACATGGCCACTTTCTTGGTGGTGAGGGAGCAATACATGTCAGATTCCAATCCCAGATTCTTTTTACAGGGTAATTGTGATTAGAAACCTAGCCTACTTATGGGGTCTGACATTGGGATTTACACTAAACCCTTGTCAATTAATCTACAGCTGTATGTACTCACTAAATATTTTTTGAATGATTTTATGTGCAAATAACTTTATCCATTTTTCAAGTTGAGATATGATATGCGCGTGGGCTCGTAACTCATGGAAATCATGAAAAGTTGATGTTTACTAAGAGTACACTATGTGCCAGGCATTGTTTCTTACTGTTTTTTTTTTTATTATCCCATTTAATTCTCATAACAACCTTTTAAGATAGATATTTTATTATTTTATTCTTTAATAAACTGGGAGACTGAGCCATGGGAAGGTTTAGTGACTTGTCTATTACCAGTAGCAAACAGTGGAATTGAAACCAAGCCCTGCATTGTGGCTCCAGCCTGCATGCTCTTTAAGTATTCCACAATAGCTGTTCTGCAGTAGACAAAGGGGCTCCAAATATATATTTAAAGTAAATTTATATAGCCAGATATGCTTCCCTAAAATATGAGGTTTATGGGTAATCTGAATAATTATTCTCTGACATTTTTTCATGGTATGAATATAATGATATTTAAAAATCCACATCCACAATTGGGTGAACAATAAATAAAGCTTTATTATTTTCTAAAATGTCCAGTAATTTTATTTGAGAGCAGCCGATGCAGGATGTTAAAAATATTTCTTCCATCTCAGGCCCTGCTGAGTGTATTTCATTGTTTAGTGGCAGGCTACTTTCACTTTCACTGTATTTCACAGCTTTGTTGATTGTTATTCTTGCCATTATCTCGTCATTAGCCTCTCAGCTTCTAGTTTTCACTCTCTTGCAGTTGGTCCACTGGGGTAAATCTACTGTTTCCTTATTCTTTTGAATTTTACGTGCTCTCACGTTTTTATGAAACCTCTCTGACGGATAATCTGTATATCACTGCATGCATGACTTACATATTAGAGTATACAGGAAAAATTTATACTCTGCAAAAGCTGTTAAAATCTTTTTAGTATATCAGGCTGGGGACTCTTTATTATGAGGTATCTTGGTGTTCTTTCTAAATATCCTCAAGCTCTTCTTTAGCTTCAAAAACAAATAATTATAATAAAGAATTCCTGTCACACCCAGATACATCTAAAAGGGACTTATTTTACCCATCTAGGCAGAAAAAATGTTAACTTTTTAGGGGTTGGCATTCTAAAAATCAACACTAGGAAGATGCTTAGTTAAGTAATACAAAAATTATCGGTTGCAGTATAAAAAGTTATCCTCTGATTACTTTACCTCTTAGTAATCTCATTTGGAAGGAGAAAACACATTAACCATAGCTGTAATTAGAATGCAAACTCACTCATTTATCAGTGCTGAGGGAAGACTGATCGCAAGAATACACTCTTTTCTTCTTGAAAATGGTAACACTTTCACTGACTTAGCAGTTCAAAGCTGGATAAAATAGAACGCTTTCAAGATTAAAAACAGGATAAGGTTATTATTTTCAAATGTATGTAACTCTAAGTTTTTCAAACATTTAAGTAATTATATTTTCTGGATAATCTATAATCATTTTACTTATTTGGTCATGCAAGATCATTTAGGGTTCAGGTTCAATTCACACAGTTTTGTAATATGACCACTTAAATACAGAAAGATGACCCACGAGGTCACAATATACTTCTGTCAAAGTGATAACGTTTTGGGTGGGGTCCTAGTGGGCCACTCCTAATTAGTGATGGGAATGGCTAAACTCAACTCGACTCTGGCACTCTTACAAAATGCTAACGTGGCTTTTAGTTCAGCCAAAATGCTTTTCAGTTAAGAAAAAAAAATATAGTGAAATGATTTCTTTTCACCCATTCAGTACCAACGAAGAATGTCTGTAACCTATATGTAAAATAACTTCATATTGGATTGTCTGGGAAAATAAAACCAGATTTTTCTCAAAGTAAATTACAGTTGGAGTTCGGTAGCGTTATGCAACAGAAATGTTGCTTGGGATAATGACATTTCTGGCTGGTTGCCTTGTTTGATGCTCCCAGAAGTGGTTTCCATTGAGACTATTAAATAAAACGATTGATGTGATATGGAACTCCAGTCAGTGGTGCCCCCTGTATGAGGATTAGTTGACTTTTTGATTTATTTTGGCATTTCATTTTACACCTCTTTTTGAAATCAACTCATGGCAGTGTGGCCAATCAATCAACTTCCATCTACAAACTACTCAGTGCACTTCTACTTTGAGATACTTTATATGTATTCTGATTAGTCTTATATCATCTCAAACTTTACTAAAAATAAATGAATCAAGGGCTCTAAACGCAGGGGGGGAGTGGAGGGCTGTGTGGCTAAGCAGAAGAAAATGAAATTTCCATTTCTACTGTTATCATTATCATCATCATCATCATCATCATCAACAAATATATTTATTAAGTTCACACATGCACTTGCCATTTTCTGTTTTTTCTTCATTATAGTTTCACTTGAAGGCATATACATTTGAGAATTATTAAAAATGTTAATTTAGACAGTCTCATCAATAAATGGTGCTGAGCAAACTGGATATTCACACGTAGAAGAATGAAACAAGAACTCTATCTTACACCACTCAACAAAAATTAACTCAAAATGGGTCGAAGAATTAAATGTAAGACCTGAAACCATAAAACCTCTAGAAAGAAAGCCTTGACAAGGGTCTTAGCGGTGATCTTTTTGGATATGACACCTAAAGCATATGCAACAAAATAAAAAATAAACAAGTGGGACTACATCACATTGAAAAGCTTCTGCACAGAAAAATAAATAATGGGCAAAATAAAGAGGCAATCTATGGAATGGGAGAGAATATTTGTGAACCTCACATCTGATAAGGGGTTAATATCCAGCATATAAAGAACTCTTACAACTCAATAGCAAAAAACAAAACAAACATAAAAAAACAAACCAAATAATGCAATTGAAAATAGGCAAAGGGCCTGAATAGACATTTTTCCAAAAAAAAAAAACCAGCCAAATGGCTAACAGGTATATAAAAAGAGGCTCAACGTCTCTATCACTAGGGACATATAAATCAAAACCAGAAGCTGTCACTTCACAACAGTTAGAATGACTTCATCAAAAAGACAAGATAGCAAGTGTTGGTGAAGATGGAGAAAAGGGAACTCCTGTGCAGTGTTGGTAAGAATGTAGATTGGTACAGCTGCTACGGAAAATGACATAGGTGTTCCTCAAAAAACTCAAAATAGAACTATCATATGATCCATCAAATCCACTTCTGAGTGTATAGCCAAAGTGAACGCGCTACGTCCAAGAGATATCTGCACCCTCACCTTCACTATAGCATTATTTACAATTGCCAGGGTTTGGAAACAAGTGTTCATTTATGGATAAGTGGATAAAGAAAATGTTATATATATAATATTTGTATATTATAATATATATAATGTTATCCAAATCTGTAGTTGAGTACTATTCAGCCATAATAAAGAAGGAAATCCTACTATTTGTGACAACATGGATGAAACTTGAGGGAATTATGCTAAATGAAGTCTGAAAGAGAAAGACAAATATTGCATGATCTCATTATATGTGGAATCTAAAAAACCTAAACTCTTAGACGCAGAGATCAGATTGGTGGCTGCAAGAATCAGGGTGTGTGGGGTGCGGATTTGGGTGAAGGTGTCAAAAGGCACAGACTTCCAGTTATAAGATAAATAAGTTCAGGGATATATTGTACAGAGTGGTGATTATATTATATCTTTGAAAGTTACTAAGAGAGATCTTAAAAATTCTCATCACAAGGAAAACATTTTGTAACTATGTGAGAAGATGGATGTTAACTAAACTTACTGTGGTAATCATTTCACAGTGTATACCTATATCTAATCATTATATTGTACACCTTAAATGTACACAAGGTCATATGTCAATGATATATCAAGAACTCTGGAAAAATATTTGTTCTTTTTATTACAAACAATAATTTTAAATGTAAGTATTCAAGAGTATTGTATTTTACCCTTTCCCAATTATTTCTACCTATAAATGAATATGTACTATCTTCACCATTTTTTATCACTTTGATATCATCCATTTTGAAAGATTTGGATTTCTAGACAACATATTTTAATTAAACAATCTTCACTGGAAAAGAATGTGCTAATTTAAATCTAGCCTGATTTCTCTCCTAGTTAAGAAGTAGCAGATAGTGTGGTAGACGACACTGTCACTCTCTCACAAAAGATGTGACATAAAGTGGGAAATCTCATTGTCTCATCAACGAAGAAAATAAAAAAAAACCATTAAATTTAGCATGTTTTCTATTGTCAACTGTTCTTGTCTTTATAATTAGAGCGGAACATACTTTTTCTGCATATGCCTGCTGTTTCTTAAAATGAAAGTAAACCAATAAGGCAGAAAACTTCTAGGATATGTATGGTTTGAACTGATCTTTTTTTTTTCTGTTTTTATTGCTATAAAACAAAATTATGCCTTATCATGTGTTCAGCATCATGGCATTCAATAATAGGTTAAGAACTAAATCCCTGAGGAATTTGTAAACACTGTCGGGAAGCAAGAATCTAGTCATCAATCCAGTTTACAATAAATGCTAAAATGTGATGGGGAGATCAAAAGTGCTATAGAAACTATGGAAAGAAATCAGATTTAAATTAGGCCTTGAAGGTTAAGTAGGGCTTGAGAATGATGACAAGGATACTAAATGGTATTCTACCCTGGAGGAAAATCTTGAACAAAGGTAGAGAAACAATGGAACACAGGCCAACTGGTATCATTGCAAAAAGTTTGAGGAGCACTGGTAATCTAGATCATATATTAAAGCTATATTTTATAGAGATTTTCTTACTTGGAAGAGTAAGTCATGTGACTTCAGAGCTTGTGCAATGCTGAGGATTAACTATATGTCATCAATTAACCAGCACAGGGCAAGGGCAAACATCTTAGGGCATTGTAGCCATCATAGTGGACAGCAATATCAACATGAAACAGAACTGCAGTGGTACATTTAACTCAGTTTAGATTTAATATTTTTTATAAATGGAGGCTGCACACATGATTAAAGAAAAATTATCCATAGTTCTACTGGAACAGAGGGCAGTTGAATTTGAATTTGTCATTATTTGAAAGAATTTATCATTGAGATAGCTATACTCCAACTTAAGAATGTATCTGGCCATTTCCAATAGAAGAAAGAATTTCAAAGTCATAATTATTTACTTCTAGATTGTGCCTGACTTAATTAACCCCAAACACAAGACTGTGTAGCCCATATGAACATGACAATGCTTTGTAAAGATCACCTGTGAGTGACAGATGTACAACATGAAGGGCTGTTCCCTAAAATAACAGGCTGGGATGGGCCTGCCCACCAATGTGTAGAGATGGGAAATGGAGATAAAGTTTTAAAAGTTTTGGGAAATGTAAACAATAATTGCATCAAGCTGGAAGCACTAGCACAAATGCTCTTGGGAAAGGAGGCATCAACATGGGCTGCAAAGAACTGGTTCTGAGTCTACATCCTAGATAATAGAAAAATATCTTTCTTCTATTTTAAAAAGGTTTATATTTTTCATTTCCTTTCTGGCCTCTCTCTACCATAATTGCTACCCCTATTGTCCCAGCATATGAGGAGGGAAAGGAACAGATACACTGGGATTCAGACTGGATGATGTTCTAGCTGCCATTTGCCAGTTGTATGACCTCAACCTCTCTGAGTGTCACTTTTTTTCTTCTGTAAAATAGGAATGATAATACTTAGTTTTTTGATGAGGAGTAACTGAAATAGCAAATATGAAATAGCTAACACAGAGCTAGACAGGACATAATTATATATTGGAAGCTATTTTACTTCCCTACTTCTTCCTTTCATCCCCATCTTCCATTATCTCTCCTTCTCCCCATTCCTCCTTTCTTTGCCTCCTTCTTCTCATTCTTCACTGATTATTTATTGAAAAATATTTTAACCACTTTTCATTTGCTAAATATTATGTTTGGCACTGAGGATAAGTTGGTGCCTTGAAGAGGGAAAAAATCCCTGCTCTCATAAGCTTACAATCTAATAAGAGAGACATAGTGACATAGTGAATGTAAAAAATTATAACTGTATAAAACAGAAGTATATGGGGCTCCTGGGTGGCTTAGTCGGTTAAGCGTCCGACTTTCGCTTAGGTCATGATCTCGCGGTTCGTGGGTTCAAGCCCCGCGTCGGCTCTGTGCTGACTGCCAGCTCAGAGCCTGGAGCCTGTTTCAGAGTCTGTGACTCCTTCTTCTCTCTGACCCTCTCCTGCTCACGCTGTCTCTCTCTCTCTCTCTCTCCTAGAAATAAATAAAACATTAAAAAAATTAAAAAAAAGAAAAAAACAGAAGTATATGATGCTATGAGAGTGAATAATTGTACTATTAATATCTTTTCCTTTTCCCTTTCTATAAGGGGAGAGTAGAACACAGAAAATTAATAGATTATATAAATGTATACGTGTTGATGGATTGATCTTGGAAATGTATGACTGTTGGTACTTCTGGATTTTGATATTCTGGACTCAGAAAGTTGAATAAGAGAGAGCACAACCTAAAATATTTCTTTTTCATGTTTGTCTTTTATGCTTCTTTTGCACTTTTTAGTTTTGGGTGAGTATTTGTTTTAGTGGACCTCCATAGGTTTACTCTTCCTTTGATTAAATGAATAGGAATTCTTTTGTTCCTTAGGGAGAAAAATGAACTTTGCGATTCAAAACAGTGGGTTGCCCCAAAACTCTATGTTCAGCCACGTTACAACCACTCAATAGAAAATAAAGCTTCTTTCCACATAGGAGTTTGATCATAATGAATAGAGCTGAGGCAGTGTCACAGTATGGAATGCCCTGTAGGGACTGAAGCCTCTCCCAAGCTGTGTGGCTTGGACAGAATAGGGAACTCAAAGTCCCCATCTACATAAGAACTCTTGCCATGAAGTGACAAAAGTTAGCAGGCACAAACAGAAAGATACTCTCTTATTGGATAATAATTCTCTTCTTGTTAATCCTAGAAGGAATAGGTTCTTTGCAGGGGGCCTTGGAGTCTGGGATAAAATTAACTTTTTATTAAAAGACTTTGCCTGGGAATTCTCCTTTCCTCTCTTGCCCTGCCTGCCAAAACTGCAGAATTTGGGTCCTGTCAGTGTGTTTATGTCACATAAATATAATCTAATGTAACATTTCCTGTCATTATAGTAAGTGACTATTTTATGGACAAAACTAGAAGAGAAAAATAAAAGATAGCTACCAATGGTTTGTAATAGAGAATTTGGAGTTAAGTGATCCATGAAGTATCATAGTCAAGGACTGTCATTTCAGAAGTGCCAATCAGCCATGGCGATTGTTGCACTTGGAGATGGCCTTCATGTAATATACCATACCACATGCATGAGCATGCACGCACACACGCACATGCACACACATGCACACTGACACAGACACACACATTTGTTATGTCTCCTCCTACTACACATTACCAAATAAAGAAAAACTTTTGACTTCACTTCCTTCTCCAGCTACCTCATTTCTCTCCTTTTCACAGCAATGTTCCTCAAAAGAATTGTCATCTTGATCACCTTTCGTTGTGTCTCTATGATGTTCCAATTGGACATTTCATCAAAACTGCCCCTTTGAAGGGCCTTGAATTGCTACATCTGAAGGCCAGTTCCAGTGTTTATGTTACTTGACCCCCTTGAGACAACTGACAACAAGCTCCTCTTTTACACGTTTTCTTCACTTGGCTTTAGGATCCTGCCTTCACCTGGTTTTCCTCCTACCTAACTGGCCTCTGCTTCTTTGTCTTCAGGCTACATCATCCCCTTTGCCCTGGAGCCACCCAGCTCTCACTCCCTTGGTGATCTTATTCAGTGACTGGCTTTCTAATATTTATACTTGGGTCACACCCAGATATATATCTCCAGGCTAGATCTTTGCCTTGGATTTCAAATTCACATAGCCAACTTCCCATGGGTTATGCCCATTTAATGTCTAGCAAGCATCTCAGCATTAGCATGACCCAAACTCCACTCCTTTTTTTTTTTTAATTTTTTTTTTTTATTTTTAGGAGAGAGAGAGAGCATGAGCAGGGGGGGGGAAGAGAGAGAGGGAGATACAGACTCTGAAACAGGCTCCAGGCTCTGAGCTGGCAGTCAGCACAGAGCCTGACGCGGGGCTCGAACCCACGAACCGCGAGATCATGACCTAAGCGAAAGTCGGACGCTTAACCGANCCCCCCCAGCTCTGTTGCTCTCTATCTCCCTGCAGTTTATTTAAGGGTAGCATCATTCCTCAAGTGTTCAGGTCAAAAACCCCTGAGCCATCGTAGACTTCTTTCTCTTATGTTCTCTGCCCAGTCTGTCAGAGAACCATGTCAGCTCAACATCTGAAATATACTATCTGTCCAATCTCTTCTCTACATTCCTTCTGCCAATAGCCTGGTTCCAGCTACAATCTTCTCTTCCTGGATTACTGTAATGACCTTTTGATTCATCTCCCTGCTTGTCTTTGTCTCTCACAGACCAGTTTAGTCTAGTAAGAGGTCCTAATAAAGCAGACGTTAGAAAATTTGTATAGTTGTTACTTCTTTGCTTAATATCCTGCACTGCCTTCTAATCTTACTGTGGATAAAACCATAGTCATTGAAATGGTCCACATGGTCATACACTATCTGAAACCCAGCTAATTCCCTCACCTCATTGCATACTAGTACCACTCACAGACCTCCTTGGTGCCCCTCAGAGACCCCAGACATGTTCTTGTCTCTGTGCTTTTGTACGTGCCTGGAGTTCTCTTTCCCAAGAAATTTAGGACCTGTAGGTCTTCACTGAAATGTCATCTTCTCAGTGTGGATTTTCCTGATGTCACTACTTAAAATTTCAACATCCACACTTCTTTCCAACATTCTTCATATTTATTCCTGTTCTCTTTTTCTCTATAGCCTGCATCATCCTTTAACATACCTCATTATTTTACTTATTTATTTTGCCTAGATCTACCTATCCCACCCCTCCTTTTACTAAAATGTTAAGTTCCATGAAGGCAAAGGACTTTGTTTCTTTTATTCACTGCTGTATTCCCATTGCTTCTAACAGTGCTTGACCCATACAAGTAGTCAACAAATATTTCTCAATTGGACAAATGAGACTGTCAGAAATAGGATTTATTATTTATGACTCTAAAATGCATTATCACCATGTTTAATGTATTTGTACTTTCCTATTCCTATCTACTTCTCATGCACTGTTCCAATGACTGCACCCTCCCTGGCTGGATGGGTAGGCAAAAGTGATGGTGTGGATGATGCAAACAGGATTACATCACTGTATGGGGTAGTATATCTGGTGTGTCTGTGAAAGCATATAGTTCTCCCTACTACCCTGAGGCCACCCTTTCAATGAAACCTGAAAACAACTAAATGTTGTGTGTCACAAATTTGAAAAGATACATGCATCCTCATGATTATTGGATCATAATAATCCTTATGGTTATTATTTACAATAGCCAAGATATGAAAGTAACTTGTGTCCATCAATAGATGAATGATAAGGAAAACGTGGTGTGTGTGTGTGTGTGTATAATTGAACATATATGTAACAGAATATTATACAGCTTTAAAAAAAGAGGAGATCATGTCATTTGAGACAACATAGATGGACCTAGAGGGTATTACACTAAGTGAAATAAGTCACATTGAGAAACACAAATACCATCTGATTTCACTTATATGTGGAGTTAAAAAAGAACATGAATAAACAAACAAAAAGCAGAATCAGACATACATACAGAGAACAAACTCGTGGTTGCCAGAGGGGAACGAGGTGAGGAGATGGGCAAAATGGGTGAAGGGGAGGAGATACAGGCTTTTAGTTATGGAGTGAATAAATTATGGCAGTAAAAGGAACAGATAAGGAATACAGTCAATGATACCATGATAGTGATGTAATGGGATAGGTGGTAGCCATATTGTGGTGAACATAACATATAGGTATAAATTTGTCAAATCACTAAGCGGTATATGTGAAACTAATGTGACATTGTGTGCCAACTATACTCAAATATAAACAAACAAATAAATGTTGGGTGTCAAGATCTCTCGAAGTTATTTGTGGATGTTTTTCCATTACTACTACATGCAAGAAGTACTACATGCAAAGGTAATAGAACTATCTTTACGTGTACGCATAATTTATTTTTTATTATTTTTTAAGTTTTATTCATTTTTTTTGAAAGAGAGAGAGAGAGTGCAAGTAGGGGATGGGTAGAGAGAGAGGGAGGCACAGAGTCCAAAGCAGGCTCCAGGCTCTGAGGTGTCAGCACAGAGCCCAACGTGGGGCTCAAACCCACGAACCATGAGATCATGAACTGAGCTGAAGTCGGATGCTACCTGTTGAGCCATCCAGGCGCCCCTGTGTGTTTTTATTTAAAAAAGAATTAAAAATCTTTCAAAGTCACTCTAAAGAAGGTACATGCCTTATACCTACATAATATATTAGCTCTTCATGGGCAAGTTCCAAGGCACATATTTGTTTATTGAATATCTATCACTGACATCATATTTCCATTTTTTACTGAAAACTTTTCATTATCATTGCAAAAAGAAACATTTTCTAATGCCAGAATCCCATAGAAAGATTTGTGCTGTAGTTTACAAGGTGCCAAGAGAAGATGAGGTAGTATCCAGTAGTACTGTTGATTTGATTAGAGCTACACACCCCATGGCAGATGGTAAAAAGGGTTTAAGAGGTGGGTACTCGTAAATACCCTCTCAGCCCTTCCGCTCCCCTACACTGCTACAGAGGGCCAGTAATCCTGCTGCTAGCCAGAGATTGCTCTGGGTTTACATAATGGAGAATATTCCCAAGATACAAAGTTTTTAGTCTCCTACCCTCCTTTTATTTATTTGTCTCTAGGAGAAAAAAAATAGAATTGCAAAATGAAGTCAACCTACACAAACTCCATGCTACAAAGAAGACATTATTGTAATTTTCAAGTGTATTATCCAAGTAGTTTTTGAAAGAAGCTTAGTGATGATTTATGACCAAGTTTTTATATAAATCATAATTACTAAACCAGAATATTGATCCAAAAATAAAATGAGGGACAATGTGCATCATAAATTTTATGATTTGGGATTTATTATATACATATTTCAAGTAAATATTAGGTCCAGATGATACAGATGGTGACTTTAACTCACTCTTTTTTTTTTTTTCAAACTCCATCTTTATAAACAAAAATACAGCCAACTATGAAATCGGATTACTGTGGTGGAAACATTTCAGTTCAAAGACAAAATTAAACACCTATTTCAATGTGTGTATCCAAAGCATAAACACTTAAAAAAATTATTTGCAGTATTATTGACTGTGATTCAAAATTGGCGACAAGAAAAAAAAAGCAAAGAACGCCAATGTTCCTGGTATTCTGTATGGTGCTTGTTCAGTGTTTTAATTTTGTGTTTTGCATTTTTCTTGTCCAGAAAGTGAAAATGCAGTGTGATATTGCAAGTGAATATCTGAGTTAGGCCCACTACTGTGCATTTTTCAACCCATAGTCCTATTTCTCATAAGATAAGATGCAACATAGTGGCACTATGTGTGTATTATAAGTGTGATAAGGTTCTCTAAAGCATCTTGAGGGATGATGAAACAGAGGGGGCACCAGTTGGAAGACAGGATTGATTACGTGGAGTCTGCTTTTGGATACATTATTGAGTTATCCCATCTGCAAAAAAAAAAAAAACAAACTTTGTTTCCCCTTCATAGTCAGAAGCTAACTATTGGCATACAGGAGGTAAGACTTCCCTTCCTTGTGTTCAGTCCTATAAAAAAAAAAAAAAAGATCTTTTTTGAGAGTAGTAAGCCTGGGAAATAGAGACAAAAGTATTTTCAGAGCAGTGCAGGTAGCTTTATTTTTAAAACCATAACAGGCCTGAATCTTAGTCTTAATTTTTTTTCTTCAAGGATTATGTTGAATCAAGATGGAGTCTTGAAACAAAAAAAATGGGAATGAAAAACATGGTTTTCAGAAGCTCAAAGATGAGGATAATGAATTATTCACTGCTATGTGTAGCATCTTCAGGATCTAGGAAGACCATCTATAGAGCAAGGCTGGGCAAATTGCAGCCCATGGGCACATTTGGTCTGCCTCATGTTCTTGCATGGCTTGGAAGCTAAGAATAACTGTTAAGTTTTTTTTTTTAATATTTTTATTTATTTCTAGGAGAGAGAGAGAGAGAGAGAGAGAGACAGCGTGAGCAGGGGAGGGTCAGAGAGAGAGGGAGATACAGATTCTGAAATAGGCTCCAGGCTCTGAGCTGGCAGTCAGCACAGAGCCCGACGTGGGGCTTGAACCCATGAACCGTGAGATCATGACCTAAGCGAAAGTCGGACGGTTAACCGACTAAGCCACCCAGGCGCCCCTAACTGTTAAGTTTTTAAATGGCTGAAAAAATCAAAAGGTATTTTATGACACATAAAAATGGTATGAGATTCAAATTTCAGTACCTATAAAGAAAGTTTTACTGGAACTTACACATGTTCGTTTGTTTGTCTATTTTCTGTGATTGCTTTCACATTACAACAGCAGAGCTGAATAGTTTTGACAGAGTGCATGGCCTGCAAAGTGGAAAATATTTACTATCTGCTGCTTTACAGAAAAAGGCTTGTAGACTCCTGGTACCACTTATACAACTCTTCCCTAAACTGACATGTAGATCATTTGCAATTTTTTATGTTAGATATAAAGTTAGGGATAACTATATCTGTTACATAGTATAGCTCTAGTTTTTGCCTCCCTAACTGTAAAGAAAGCCACATTCATCCATGTACTTGATTGAATATGAGACTCAGGAATGTGTTCTCCAGATTACAGTAGGGATTCAGACCCATAGTCCGGACTAGATGCTGAATGTGTTCCATACTTGCAATATTGTCTTGTCTACCCTTATTTTACTATTAACACTACAATGAAATAGCTGAACCTCACCAACAAAAGAGATACTTTTGAAAGAAATGAACTTTTTAAAAGGTGGAATGTTTTAAAAGGCAAATTGCAATCCCTATTTCACTAACTGTTAAGGATTATGTATTTATGAGCCCTTAATCTCATAGAAAACCTTGTTTAGAATATGGCTAACTGTGATTTACTGTTTAATTTTAATTTAGAATCAAGATATTCCTAAATGGGGCCCCAAAAATGCAAGCATGCTTGATGTAAAGATCCTCCATATATCCCTCAGGGACTAATGTCCTGACATCTTCTAGAGTTTTCTAATGGCTTTCTGTTTAATGTACAGAAAAGCATGTGGAGAGAAGGGGAATGAGTAATCTTTTCAGTCTCTTGAATATGCTCCCTGAGATCTAGGAATTCTTGCTTCTTTTCCCTATAAAAGATTCAGAGGAGAAGCAGAAACAGATTCTAGTAAAACAACTCCTGATCACGAGGGGAGTGGGGGGAAGGAAGAGGTTTTCATCTCATCAGAATAGTATCAGTTTCTACTTTGTCTTAGAGACATTTCTTTAAAAACTGCCTTGACCAGAATGTTCCTTTAAAATTGCTTTTTCAAAGAGCTTTCTCTCTTATGTAGAACAAAACCTATCTTATCAGGATTCAAATAAAGCTTTGGCATAGAAATTTAACTGCTTTCGTGACAGCAGATACGGAGTTGACACTGAAATGCTGAATGGAAACTAGATTCTGCAGTGACAAACGGCTCATAGAACAGGTGTTAGCTATGCTTGAATTTGGATATTTCTGTCTTCAGCTGTGTGATCATGCATTTATCTCAGAGTTCCAAATTCTGCCAACCGACACTGTGGCATCTGATATCATCATAATCAACTTCCTAGTAACTGTGTTCCTCACACATTGTCAGATGGTTGTCCCTATACAGGTATTCTGATGGGAAAGAAGTATTTGTGAGAACCTAGGTAGATTCCTGGGCCGTGGCAGGTCTAACAACTCTGTAGAATCCTTGGAGTTTATATGACCTTGGTGCTTAGATAACTACCAAATCCGTAGGGGGCATGGAATCCCCTTTCTCATACTCTTGGTGGAGACATACACAGACACTCTTTCTTTATGCATTCATCGATGTTGCTACCTCTGGGCCTTGCTGTAAACTTCTTCTGAATTACAAGTGCTTCTTGTAATTTTTTTTATTATTAATCTTTGACTCCTTGGAAATGACTTCTACTTACATGGAGTTGCTTAAGCCATGAGGCCTGAGGCACTGAAATGCAGTGTGCTAACTTGAACTTCATGAAATGTATTTTAGCAAAGATGAACTTGCTATATTTGAAGGCCCTAGGTGTAAGGCTACTCCATGCTAGCATGCACGCAGAGTTCAATCCTTTGTACAAAATTAGGCCTTGTCTTGGGAGAGGATTTCTAGTTAATCAGCAGCATCCCTTTTGCTTTTAGGTGATGATGAAGTACTCCATTTCCTTATTACAACTATTTTACTACATAAAGGCTCTATTTGGAGATGGCCCCTATTATCCCAATGGCTCATGTAAGATGCCAGAAAAAACATTAAAAAGAGAGAGAGAGAGAGAGAGAGAGAGAGCAAGATGATTTTATACAAGCTTCAATGGAATCATCTGTGTTTACTACACCATGCCCACCATTAATCTATCTGTATTTAAGCTCTCAGACCTCAAGTCTGCTGAGTCTTTGAAGTGCTATTTCCACTTCTGATTTATTTTTTTTTCTTAAATAAAAATGAAAGGAATTTAACCTTTTGATTATTCAGAATCCTCATTCTCTATTTTACTTAAGTTTCTGAACTGGAAGTTGCTTTGTCATAACTATGCCAATCTGATCTGATCATTGGTTCTAGTACTGTTTTCATTCTCCTCAATTTTCTTATTTTTTCCTGAGCATGAAATGTTCTAATTGTGTTACACATATTCAAATTGTACATATATTAAATGCCAGTATAATACTATTTTAATAATGTTTCCTTTTGCTAAGTATCTTAGAGAAAAGAACTTTCACATTTGTTTTGGGTGTTTGCTTCTTGCATTGACTATAAAAATGTGACCAATATCTTTCCAATTAGTTCTTTTGATATTATCCCTTTTCACAGAGGATACAGCATTTCTGAGTGCTACTGACAACTTCCAACACTGTACCCTACAGAGTCTCCAGGACACTCATTATTAGTGTGTCCTCATTCTGACTTGTTTAAGAAATATCAACCAGTACGTCGCTATGGATTAAAGTTCCTCCTCCATCTCTACTCAGAGTGTCACCATCAGAGAAAGCAAATCCGCAACTGTAGGGCTTCTTCAATTATTCATCAAACATGCACTGAAGGACAGGCACTATGCTTGGTGTTTGGTATAGAAGTTGACTCAGATGGCTAGGAGGAGGCAATAACTAACTCTGGATGGCTTCTCCATTATCAGGATTGGTAAAAACTCAGGAATTAATCATATTGTTTAGGTGAAAAATTGCACTCATATTCAATTTTTGGGGTAGTTATTGGTGCTTTCTTTTTCCACAGTCATACTCCTTTCTTCTTTCCTAAAAGAAGTCCAATTTTGCTCAGGTATGCGCTAGTGTTTTCATCTGAAAAAAATAGGATCCACCCAGTGTTTTGTGAGATAAACCAATATGTTGTCCAAGTCCATCATGGCGATCCCATTTGTTTTTGCCAATGATTGGTTTGATAATGACCGAACATATTAAGCAGTTTTTGCCAACAGGCTAGTTGGGTAGTCTAGTCTGCACGCAATCCCTGATATGAGGGAAAGCTGACACTTTTTTATTTATTTGGAAGTTGTTCTATGAAGATATAATACTTACAGCTGGTGTAGTCATCCTAAAGTCCTAAGTGGGGATATTATCAACACATCAAATGAAGATAGAGCAGAAAAATGAAGCAAACATTATTAAGCTACTGAATCAACCATGAAACTGCCTAGGCCCAGAGTTCTTGTTAAGAGAGACAATAAATGACTATTTCTTAAAGTACTTTTAGCTGAGCATTGTGTTACATATACCTAAGGAATCTTAACTGATATATGTTACTACCATGTTTTGCATTCAAATAATCCTAAGTCATTGCTTCCTTTCTGAAGCCTTCTCTCAGTGTTAGCTATATAATACTGTTATAATAGAGAGAGTGCTATGTCTTTCAATAATAATTAAGAAGGCTAATCAATTGGACCAATTTTATACTATTAGTGGAGAGCTGGGGTAATTTTTGGCTGGTTCCATGGAGCCTTTGTGCTTTTTGGATATATTGGTGTCTAATGGAAAGAACAGCATACCATATTCTATTTTACATTCTATTCTAATTCACAGTCCCAGATTTTAATTTATTCTAGATTCTATCAATTAGGAAAATTGATCATTACTGAATATGTATTGAACAGATTGCTGATTTTAATTTTAAATGTTCCAATAATATAATTAATTGTGTGCATCAACAGATATATTATTGCTCTAATATTTGTTAATATTATCTTTTATTTCTCCACATATCTTTGAGGGAAATAACTGATATAATGAAAACAACCTTCACTTAGAGAAAACATAGAGAAATTTTGTGGAATTATGTTTATGTTCCTTAATTTGGAAAAAGGAAAAACAGGAAAGGTTACTATTGCATTGATGAAATAAATTGCTTGAAATTATGATAACATGTTCTTGCAGAGTTTGAGATTGTGTTTTTTAAAATGAGACAATAAACTACAATTAAAGTTAATTTATATTCATTACATTATGTTGAATTTTATCATTTGCTTTTAAGCAGTGTTTTTTCTATTGCACTATTATCTACTTAAAATTTAACTGTGCCTTTTTGGGAGTTTCATTTAATTATCTCTAAGTCAGTATTAGCTGCTTAGTTAGCCTAATTATGTTATTATGTGATAAATAAAATGCTTGTATATGGACATTCGGCGAAGGATATTACTACGTATGTTATTAAAAATAACTCTCAATCTCTGATTAAAAAAACAGCATTCTCATACTGTTTTTTTTTCTTAGAATTTTGCTGACAAGTAGGCTTCTTGATATTCAACAATGAAAATATTAATAATTATGACCAAAAGATAGAGGGAAATTATGAAGCCCAAAACTCATTTATGTAGCCACTCTAGTTTGATGAAAACTAAATAGAAAGAAGGTTAGTATCTTTCTACTAAAATCATAATGCTTACTCCTTCACTTTATAGAGATGGATATAGAAATTATTTCTTACTGATGCATTTTAAATATTTCTAACAGAAATGTCACCAGATGTCAGCACAGGTGAAGAATGATGCTTGCAGAATGAACATGTTTGGTTAGAATATGTTCCACTTCTTTTTTCCTTCATCTTCCCCGTTCCTCTCACTACCAAAACCTTCCTCACTGACGATCATACAAGCCATGTACACCACCTCTATACCCCCCATACCTCTATCCAGGGAGGAGGAAACTGAGCGAAATAAATCCAAGGTTCCTTAAATATTTGGTAGGAGAAGAGGTACTGAACTCCTAATTTCAGTCTAGTTCTCTGAAATAAATATTCTTGGGCAGTCTCAACTCTTTAGGGGCCACATATTCCATCCAAATATCAGTCTGAAATGTCTTCTTTGGATAACTGCTTGTTTATATAGCTTGAGATGCACTATATATGAATAAGTTGTTCAAAACAACTCAGTGCTTGGATATGAACTATAGGATTTCATGTTAAGGCACTAATTAGCATGGTATTACCAACAGTCCAATAGCTACACCAACATGTAGTACCACATAAGCCTGTCAGCTAGGGCCCTCAGGACCACTGGAGACCTGCTGCTCTTGATCTAGTGTGGGGTGTTTATTAACTCTATCGGATAACTTGTCAGTGCCTAAATCTATCTTATCTAAAATTAAAGTCATTACTATTTCTTACAACTTTATTTCTTCATTTCTTTATTCAACAAATATTTACTGAGTACTTCTTTGTGTTAGGTAGTGCTCTAAAATAAAAGGTTTTCATAGCACTGAATAAAATTGACAAATTCCCTTTTCCTTCTCCCATGGAGCTTACATAGTATTAGACTGGACAGAAAATAAATCAATATTTGATATAATAAAAGGTAGCAATATAAACTTTGCCAATGAAGCAATGTGAGTGGTCAGACAGGTGGTGGGCTAGGGAAAAATATGCACTGTGTGGCCAGAGATTGCCTCTCTGATATGACAGTGAATTGAAGATCCTATGCATGTGGCAATTGGCATGTGTTATTTTGCCTTGTAATTTATTTTTCATCCCTTCAGTAAGTATTATTATGTGCCCTTTTGTTGTGAGACGTGTTGCCTCGTATTATGCCTGGCTGAAACAGTCACAGGTTGTTGAACTCACAAGGATCACAGTTTAGAATCAGAGATATCACATGTGTACATAGGAATAGCTAAAACAAGGCAGATAATGGTAAATGTAGAAGATAAATATCAGTAAAGTGCTGGGGAGTTCAGAAGATAGAAAGAAAATGAAGAGAGGTGCTTATTTGTATTAATATTGTCTTCCCAACCACGTAGTAAGGAGGTGGGCATGATACATTTTTCCTCCTTTTACCTCAACTTCCTAGCACAGTACCTTCCCTGTTTGTGCCTTGTTTGGACTATAGAAATTTGTTGCAGATGAGGACTATTGTGTTAGTGGCAGCTCTCATTTAAATTGTCCTATAGGAAGCAAGCATTCACATGTAAATGAATCATGTCTAAAACGAAAGGCAGCTTTTTCTTTTAATTCTCTTATCTGAGTCTACCCAAATTTAAACCATCTCCTGTCTCCTTCCTCTGTCTTAATCTATCAGTAGGCGCAGTGTGAAGAGAGGACTCTGTGTCCTGTCAATCTATGCAGGTATTAGGGACCCATGTGCAACATATGTATAAGCGAGCAACTGAATAAACGAAAAGACTTTCTGGGAATTGAGTTTGGCATTATTCAAATGACTTATAAAATGGACTTTTCATGACTGAAGGGAGCAGAGAAATGGGGAAAAATTTAAGTCTAAAAAGAAGCTTTTAAAGGGAATATACAACTTGGACTCCATGATTGTTTTTATTGGAGCAACAGGACATCCACTTCTAGTGCCTGATTAGGTCGCCATTTTTTAAGCAAGTAGAATAATAATAATAATTAAAAGAACTTAAATAAGTCTATGCATAAAATATGCTGTCTATGCATTTAAAGACAGCAGGACTCTCTCTTTTGTGATCTCTCAAATCCCAAGTGTCTCGTTTTAAGAAGAATCATTTCAGTTCCTCTTTCAGTCAAAAAATTAAACCGTTTTAATTTTCTGAGGGAAGAAGCCCCTAAAGCCACATAGACGTTTTTAATCCTGCCCTAATATAAGCTGAATTCTCCAAAATGCCTGCCTCTGAGGTAAACAGAATCCATTAAAAAGTGGTTATTAAGCCCTGTGAACAGAAAACAATATTAGAAGCCTAAAAATGATAGCTTTGGGGCAATGAAGCTCATTGGAAGCAGAGTGCAAAAGCAAGAACAGGAAAGGGAGAGGGACTCTTCAGTATAAAAAAAGATTATGATGAAAAATATAACTAATTTGCATTTTCATTGTTTCTTTCAATAAAAATCTCAAGAAACTTTACAGGACAAGTAGGGTGATAAAATGAAGCCTCGGGGTAAGTTACCAGATGGAATAATATATACAGGAGGGAAATATATACAAATATGGAAACTTCACTGCTTATGTAAGCGATGTAACTGCCTAAGCAAGTTTTCTGCACTTATCTTCTACCACATTTAGTGCTTTTGAAGAGCTTACTGTTTAACAACAATATACATATTTTAGAAAGAACTGTTACCTTAGAAGTGTACCTCAAAAGTCAAGTACAATTGAGTAGTCAAGTTTCAGAAGTTTTTATGTTGTGAAACAAAACTTAGGCACACACCAAAAGCTGGACTTTTGTATCACGGTATGTCCTTGTTGAGAGAAAATATAAATATATATAAAATAAGTATGAGAATATGATATTTATGTATTATACAAACACATGTACGTATGTGTGTGCATCTTAAGAGCTCTAGGAAATAAAAAATATATATGTATCTTTTGTGGTACTAAGTCCTATGCAATTGAGTGCAACACAGAACTGGAAATTCACAATTCTTATTTAGCTTCTGCTATAAATGTAGGTGATGTTCTTGCTAAGGTGAGATTCCCCTAACTGTCTTAGAGTTAATATTCAAAAATCATAATGAACTTTAAATGTAACCCATGTTAACACAGTGCATGTGTTCTGTTCAGATAAGGCTTATTTTCAATAAATGGCATGAAGGATCAGCCTCAGTCTCAATTCATTAAAGCCCTCTATTGCACTGACAATTCAACAAAAATGGCTCATAAATTAATGATTATATTTCCAATAAAATATATAGATGGAACACAGATTATGCTATATGGACTTCTGATTAGTTTCATGAACCCTAAAATAACACTTGCTATATATATTATTACTGACCTAGAAATAAGCTTTAATCTCCTTTTAAAACATAAGCCCACCTTAGTCAACTTAGGAATTAAAGAACTCATTCATATTGCAATCATTTTCTATTGAAACTAGTCTTTGGAGTATCTTAGCATTTTTAAAGCAAAAATGAAAGTACTAACATCACATCTAAAAAGTGGAGATGATGTTCCAAAGACTAAGGAACCTCACCAAATTTATGCTCTTAATGTCTCTGGAAGTAAGTGTTCCAACATTCTTCTGTCTTCTGGATATTAAAATTTCTGTTACATTTAGATCAGCATTGGATCTTGTATACATACTTGGTGTTCTCACCACCAATTATAGATGGTGATGGAAGTTCAACTCAATAGCAGACCCACCTCTGTCCTTAACTATTTCACAAAGATTAGCTGAATAGGGAGTTGGGGGGACTGGCAAATGGTCTCTCTCTCACCTTATTTTCATCAGTCTTTCCTAGATCTTATGAGTTTCTTGGCTTATTGGTTGACTCCTCCCTAGAACTAATTCATTACAAGGTGACTGACTCCTCACAGGCACTCTGATGTCAGTCATGTAAATGTTGTATATTCCCATTTACTCGCAGGTAACTTTTTGGTAACTCTGTCTCTATTGCCACCAATTCTTAAAAAAGAAAGTTCTATCAGGCCCATTACCTATAATTTCTGTTTTAATCAGTTCCAAGAACTTTGTTATAGTCATCCTCTGATCTAAAACTTGACAGTCTGATTGCTGCCAGGGTCTCTAAGATACTAATAACAGTTTTCAACTTACTGTGATCATGCACTTGCTTGATTTTTCCATAGTGACTACCCACTGACTCAACTTCACTAGTTATGATTTTATGATCTCAGGTTTCTGTCTTTCAACAACAGAGTAAATTTGATTATTTCATATAAGTTTTTTTTAAAAAGTATACTATGCTTAGTTCTTATGTAGACTGTGGTCACCCAGATTTCTTTTCTCCTTTCTATCCTGAATCATCAAACGATTGGATTTGTAAGCATTTTAGTCATTGTGTTTTGAAGCAGCCAGAGACACAAGGGGAAGAAATATTGTAAGAAAACTGGAAAATAAGCCTGGTTACCATGGCAAATATATGTACAGTATTTCTGAAGAGACCTGTAAATAAATCATTGATCAGGATTTTTGCTCACTTCTTAACTCATCTTTGTTATCTTGAAGTATATCTATCTTCAAATGAATCAGATTATAGTATTCAATACATTATTAAAGAACTATGAGTTTGTAACCAATATAGAATCCCTGATTTCTAAAATGCATGAATGTAGTGTTAAGCCAGAGGCAGAAAATACTCCAGGTAATGCTACAACCTAGAAACATTAACAACCCATACAACTTAAAGTCATCTAGAAACTAAAGTTAGAGCAGTTAAATTCAATGATGCAGAGCTTAGCACAGTAGGACTACACGATGCCTAAGCTGCGATTCAGCAAAGTGAAATATATTCAAAATGCATTTTCAGTTAATGATAAAATTCTGTTTAACTGCAAAAAAGGAAGGGAAGTATGTTTTAAAAGTCAACACACACACACACACACACACACACAACACTGTAGAAAATCCTTTCAGCATTGGCAGTTGAAATCTATCTAGCCAAAACAATTCAATACAACAACCATTTATTGAGCATCCCTAAGAGCTAGTGTTTTGGTGCTGGGAATAAAAAAATGAGTCAGTGGATTCTGCACTCAGATAATTTACAAACTAGCCAAGGAGTCAACAGCCATATAGCTCATTATTATACTATGATAAGTGAGATCACTGAGGAATAAGCAAAGTGTTAAGGGAACACAATAACATTTGGGGTCATTCTCATTCCTGACATCTACGTTCTAGCTGAATGCATATAGGCTCAAGATGGAAATAGGTATGTGGCAGATGGGTAGTCTCTCTACGATTCATTCTTATACATATTCCAGAAACTCAGACATATGCTGCACATAAGCATACATTCACCATAGAAAAACGGGGAAGCTCAATAAAGAATCATAAAGTTAAAAACCCACGGAGTTACTAAACTTCAGTAGTGTGAACAGAGTTCAACAATTTGTATTGATTCTAAATAACTAGATAGACAAATAAGTTGTCATTTGATGAAAGATGTGTAGGAAAAGACTGGTAAAGAAAGTCATATTTCAAAAAAAAAGCTGAAGATAAAAGTTTTTTTTAAACTTCTTTGTTTGTTTTGTTGTTTTTTTAAATTATAGTTTATCGTCAAGTTGGTTTCCCTATAACACCCAGTGCTCATCCCAGGTGCCCTCCTCCATGCCTATAACTCATTCGTTGTTGTTTTTCTTTAATCAAGGCTGGGATAGGATGAAGTTTTAGCAAATGGTCATCATAAAAATTCTGTAAAAATCAAGGAATTACTTTATAAAGCAATGTACACTGAGGGCATATTTATTTTGAAATCAATTTTGTTTTAAAGGCATACTTTCCTATTTAATGTTTTTGAGAAAAGAACACTCACCCCATATATATACTCTGGGTGAAATACAAGTAAAATGCAGTAATATTAATTTGAGGGCCTTGGGCCTTGTGGGCACATGTGGTTGACCATGAAGCCAAAAGGTTTATGAAACTGTAGAGCTGGGAAGACATACCAATAAATTACTTTTAGAATGTGGCTATAATTTTTTTAATAGGAGAAGGGAAATTTAATAACTGAAGGGATTAGGGTATTTATCTGAAAATATTTATCTACAAAAATTCTCAGACACATAGAATATAAACAGGTCTACTAATGGCTTTCCCTCAGGAAATTCTAGATACAATTTAACATGTCTAAACCTACACTCATATTTTCATTCCTCAATTTATTCTTCCATCAATTTACAGTTATTGAACTCATATGAGACCCTCTGGATGCAAAGACAAGGCTTTTCAAAGACGTTAAATCTAGTGCTTTAGATCCATAGTTAAAACATCTATTAATGAACTAATGTATATAAAATGCTGTTGGAATTCATTAGAGGGGCAAATAGATTAGGCTGGCCCGCAGTAGGCCATTTAAGTAAGACGTTTTACAAGGGCCATTTGTGTTGACTTTTGAAGAAAAAAAATAAGAATTGGGTAGGTGAAGAAGGGACAATGATGTGGAAGAAGGAGCAGTTAACATGCAAACACTCCATGTTGTTCAGGAAGCCTGGAGTGCAGACAGGGGAATGCCGATGACATTGGATGTGTCCCTAGGTCATGGAAGGCATTTTACACCATAATGAGAACTTGGATTTTATCTTGTAGGCTATGTAGAAGCACTAGAAGATTTATAGCAAGGACATGATATAATAAGATTTGCATTTGGTGAACTCATTCTGGCTGCAGTGCAAAAGATTGGTTAGAGCAGGGTGAGACAAGACAGGAGACCAGTTAAGAGTCTGATGAAGCATTTAAGAGAGAAATAATGACATGGATAAGGAGGATGGGCTTGACATATGTAGCATTAACATGATCTGGTAACCAAACAGGAATGGTGGCTGAAGAAACTGAATGTACCAATGAAGACTTCCAGATTTCTGGTTCAGCAACTGGTTACAAGTAGATGCCTACCATCAGTGTGGGACTAAAAGAAGAGAAGCAGATTTTGAGAGAGATAAAGTGAATTTAATTTTAAACATGTTAGGTTTGGGGAAGTTATGAAGCATACAGTTTGCGATAACTAGAATGCTGTTATATTTATGGATCTGGAGCTGAAGAGAAGAATCCTGTACTAGTTTGCTAGGGTTATCATAACAGAATGCCGCAGAGTGGATAATTTAAACAACACAAATGTATTTCTCATAGTTCTGGAGGCTAGAAGTTCAAGATCAAGGGGTTGACAGATTTGGTTTCTTCTGAGGCCAGTTCAGCCCATAACAGATCTGATCTACAGATAGATTTCAGACTCACTGACTGTTGTTGCTAATTTAAGAAGCATAACAATAGATGGATCACCCAGGGAGAATGTAAAAATTATATTTGGCTCTCAGGCTTGACCTGGAAGATGAAGTCCAGGGAACTCTATATATAGACCATGAAAAATGATACAATAGTCCAGATGTAAGAGCAAATTGGATAATTTGTACATCAAAATGCAATATTATCTATAACTTTCAAAGCTCCAGAGGCCTATAGCCCTATAGCAACCCTTATATACTATTAACCTATCTTCATTCTTATAGGCAGTAGTCATCTTTTGAAACAAATTTCTTTGAGAGTGTATGTGAACTTTTCTCTTCACCTTTCATTATTGTTGCTGTTATTACACATGTTAGTGTATATGAGACCGGTTACTGTGGAAAAAAAGATGATTCAAAGGAGATTTAGTATGAGATAAGATCTGAAAGGTTTCCCTTAGCTTCTTATCAGTGCTGTAGACTTCCTAACTCATGGAAGCCACCGGTGAAAAGACTTTGCTTCTGGCAGTTGCCATTTCTACATTCTACAGTTAGAGATGCTCAGGGTTTGGGCAATCATGGAAGTTTTTCTTGTCCTTTTCAAGTTGGAGAGAGCAATCCTGGACAGTCTTCCAGTGGGGTGTCTTGTATCTCTTTACCTGTGGAGAGCCTAGTAACCAAGATATATAGTTAAATAGCTTTTGTTTTCCTTTAGCTGGAATTCCAAGTCAGCAAACTGTAGAAAGTGTTTCACCATATCCATTATTTTCTCTTCTAGTTCTCTGAATTTATCTAAATTCCACTGGTGATGACATTCTAGCCGATTAAGAAGAAATCATAGAGTTACATCAGAAACCAAATAAATGTAAGCTCTATATTCCTGTTTGTATGACACTTTGGGTGACCTTGGAGAAGGACATTGTTGAAACTCAAGAGATGTGTTTGCCCCCTATATAGAATTCTACTCTTGAGTAATTCATTGCTATTTGGACCAATGTTTTACACATGGTAGATAATGAGGCTAGACCATCATTTTTTTCTTCATGGAAATAAAGGAAGCTGGGTAACTCTGTTTATTAAAACCTATTTACTTGGTTCTGCTAAGATCCATTTTGACTGTCTTAATATTTTACAATTATTATGGCTTCCCTAAAAGGAAAGAAATTTACCAATCCATTTATGCACTGAATTAGGAAGAATGGACTGTTAAAGTTCCCTGAGAACAGCTGTTTAGAAACAAGATCATCATAAAATACTTTTAGAAGCAACCAATCAAATTTGCAACTGGGCCTGGACAACAAAGAAAAATGCCAATGTAGTGAAAGATAAAAATGAAATGATTTGGTACCTCTATCATCATAAATATCAATGAGCACTGTAATTTTATGTTGCTGAAATTGGCACTAGGGCATTATTGATTTTCTGTATCATCTAATGGTTTCCTGCAAATATCTTTTATAAAAGTGCATTATATGTCTTCTTAATAATCTTTTCTTGAGTCATATACTATCAACTCTTGCAGAATACTATTCATTCAGCAATAAGTTAAAGTCATCAAGCATATTTTTATTAAAATTTTATTAGACTTGAATACTTTGAAACTGATACAATGTAATTTTACTATTCAGCCAGTCATCTTAATGTTTTATGTAAGAAACATTTTGAAAATCAGAAACATTTTTTAAAAGGACTATTCAAATTTATTATAATTTTATTTTCTGGCATTTTTAGTGCAGGGATAATTATTTTAAAGGCCTATCATGACAACTTTCCTTTCTCAGGAAATCTCCCCGCTCTTTTCCCCCTGAGTGCTTTCACTTAGGCAAAAAAGATATTCTCAGATCATGACCAATGTGAAATATGTGTGTTAATTTTGTTCAATCCCCAGCTGCTTTACATCATGACATAGAAGAATTACTGCATCACACAATGTTAGAAATATAGAAGATAGAAGATAATTACTGAACTTTATATTACTATTGATGTGTGAAAGTTTTCAAGGAAGAAAATCCATTCATTTGGATAACAGGCACACTGGTTAAATGCACATCTTTCTCCCATGAAAAATTTATTCTTAACACATTTTTTTCCCTCTAGTAAGCCATTGTTTGAGAGTGCTTCAATGAATTTTGATTTTATTTGGAGGATATGAGACACATATTTTAATGTGTATATTCTTCTTCTCAGTGTCTCAGAAATAGTAATAAACTTTTTAGTTGCCGAGTTATTTAAAGGCGCTTTGCGCTTCTATTTGGGACAGTGTGCAATCAGTTTACTTTGGTCTTACATGTCATCTTTCCTTCTTACTCTTGAGAAGAGGATTTGTGTTACTTGTGAGGCAAAGAAGCTGAGGTCAAGTGGAGGGATGTGTCTGGCCCAGTTGTCTCTTTGTTCACTTTTTCTTTCTTTCTCCTTTTTCTGAAGTTCAAGAAAGAGACAAGTTTGTGTATATTCATGTCTGCTGAGTGGAGACAGAAATTGGATTACTAAGAGGAGGTTAGATATATTTAGTTGAAGAACGCTAATATTTTTAGATAAAACAAGAACCATCAGGTATTTCTCATGCTCTCTGGTTTTCCTTAAGACCACTCTTAGAAACTGAATATGGGGCTGCACACCCATTAATCTCATCCATTGTGCACTTTCTTATGTTCTTATTACATATTGCATTACTCTGACCCAGAATATGCTGCTTCTTAGGTTTTGATCTACATACAGTATAGAGTTCATATTTTTCTTCCTCGTTTATAATTAACTGGCAATGCAACTAAGATAATGTGTTAGCCCAAACCTGGCTTCCTGGATGGCAGCTGTATGCAAATGACTTTGTACACACGCACATCCACACTTTTCTGCGGGAAGGTACAGAGCCTTTACTAGAATTGTAAATGTTTCCTAAAATTAAGAATCTTTGTAAATGGATCACACTGCTCTAACTAAATCCATGCCAGGTTTTCCTTATCAAATTTAAAATGAGAAATCATAGGGGTGCCTGCGTGGCTTAGTTGGTTAAGCATCAGACTTTGGCTCAGGTCATGATCTCATGGTTCGTGGGTTCAAGCCCCACATCAGGCTCTGTGCTGACAACTAGCTCAGAGCCTGGAGCCTGCTTCAGATTCATAGCTCCCTCTTTCTCTGACCCACCCCTGCTCACGCTGTCTCTCTCTCTCAGAAATAAATAAGAACATTTTTAAAAATTAAAAAAAATAAAAAAATAAAATAAAATGAGAAATTATAGCCTATCCTCTTTGCTATAGTAAGTCTTGCTCTACTAGGGAGAAAAGAGTCTAAGTTTATAGTCTGCTGCTTTCTGCCAAAATCATTGATTGTGGATTGATGTCCAGTTTGTGATACACTTTTTTCTTCTACAGTCTTTTGTAGGACTTACATAGTCTTGTCTCTTTTTCTCTATTTCTTTCTGTTTCTTCCTTCCTCTCCTCTCACTCTTCTCTCACTTGTGCTTTATCTCTTCCTCTGTGTAGCTAAAAGGGCCAAATTTGAGAACTGAGACCTAGTGTGTAAATTTGGCTCTAAAATGTCTTTACTGCTAATGTCCTAACTATTGAGGGATTTCCCCTACCCCCTTGAATTACCTAGAGAACAACCTATCAGTGATAGGTAAAAAGAGACAGGTTGAAGCATTATCCTTTGATGCCATTTAGTTTTGGAGGTAGCGGAGGGAACTAGTGGTTAAGGCGAGGCTAACTGTGGTGACTTAGCCTACAAACTCTGGGGTGGGTCCAGATGGTATGCATTGGAGATGCTTCTACAAGAGCTTACACATATCTCACAATTGGACCAAAAAAAAAAAAAAATGGGGACATTCTCACTTGCACATATGTTAATTTATCCCTGAATAAATAGGGATGCAAAACTCCAATCTGAAGTTCCTAAGAGTAACCTAAGATATCACACACATTATCAGAATTGCACTATTCTAGTGTGTACTAGACTGTACATTCTTTAAGTCAAATAACTGCATCTTTTACCTTATTATTTTTAGAAACTAATTGGTGGGGGCACCTGGGTGGCTCAGTTGGTTAAGCTTCTAACTCCAGATTTCTGCTCAGGTCATGAGCTTGTGGTTCATGAATTTGAACCCTGCTGATCTCTCAGTTCATGATTTCGAGCCCCACACTGGGCTCCGCATTGACAGTGCAGAGCATGCTTGGGATTCTCTCTCTCCTTTTCTCTTTGCCCCTCTCCCACTTGCATGCATGTGCACTCTTTCTCAAACATAAACAAATAAACTTAAAAAAGAAAAAAGAAACTATTTGGGTACTGGTACATAGTAGGTATTAAAAACTGACCAACTACAGTTCTTAATCCTATGTGGTAGGAATTTACTTTTTCTCCTTGCTGATTATGGTCTTTCTGTTCATTCCTGATTTTCAAGGTCATGGATCACAATGTTCTTTAAATCTCATTTCTCCTTTCCCTTTCCCCAAAACTGTTATACTTAGAACAATGGCTGACAATTTACCAGATTCTTCCAATTAAAAATATTTCACAATATAATGTGAGATGGCATGATGAATTCACATGTGAATACTTATCAAACCTGGTTGAGTTTTTATTTTTTTTTATTTTTACTTTTTTTAATGTTTATTTATTTTTGAGAGAGAGAGAGAGAAAGACAGAGCATGAGTAGGGAAAGGCAGAGAGAAAGGGAGACACAGAATCCAAAGCAGGCTCCAAGCTCAGAGCTGGAACCCAACAAGGCTTAAACTCACAGACTGCAAGATCATGACCTGAGCTGAAGTTGAATGCTTAATCGACTGAGCCACCCAGTTGCCCCAAACCTTCTTGAGTTTTTAAAATAAAATCCTTTCAAATTTCTGAAAGACTTGTACCTAATAACAGTTTTCTTAATAATTCTGTCCTCCGCTCCAATATTATCTTCTGGTTAATTTGAAATTCTGTCCAATCAAGAACTTAACATTTAGTATGTTTAGTTATTCACAAAAATATGGACCATAATTGAAATACTACCTGTAAATACTAATGGAGCAATTGTAGATTTATCCTTGATTGGTAGTACATGCTTGTGGATAATTTCCCCATTTGTTATCTGAATAACTGTTCTTGTAAAATAAAAGATAAAACCATGGAAAGATTCAATCTAGTTTGATCATTGCCAAAGTATTTGAAGAAAAAGAGATGGGTTCTGTGAGTCAATTATCATAAAGAGAATGGAAAGTAAATGACTCCCACGATTTCTTTTAGATTAGTAAAAGCAGCACAGAAAGCCTCCCAATTCCTCTTCTTCCTCCTTAACTAATTTTATGTTGCTTTTATTGTCAGCAAGTCCACAGGCATACACAACACCTCTCCTCTATACCCTGAAGGAATTAGGCTGTTGACAATATTTGGAAGAAAGTACAGAACTTGAATCTCTTTTTGTGCTACACAGGCATGTGACGCAGTAAAATAAAACTAGCTAATGAGGGATTAACTCAATTTAAGATAATGAAAAGTGCACTGATATATCAACGAAAGGTGTGCATGTAAAATACATTGAGGTTGGGATTGTCTAGGAGAGAAGTAGTTTTGTCTCATTCAACTTAAATATCTGGTGTGTTTTTTAAATGTAGAGCTACAAAAAGACACAAATAATTATCAGCTCATCAACCAACTAATTCATAAAATCAGATTATCTCAGCAATTTCTCAATAGTTTGTTTTATAATGATGATACACAAAGATTATTTCCATCTACTTATCATCGCCTTAAATATCTACTTGTTTGCATCATATCCAAGTGACAATAAGTAATTAAGTTTATGAACTGGAGTGTCACTGCCATCCAGACAAAAGTCAAGTTTTCTGGAAATATTATCAGTAATTGAGTCCCTGGGTTTTAAAATCTGAATAATTAAAACAAACATGGCTTCATAGATCTTGTAAAAAAAAAAAAAGCAATAATCCAGAACAAATTATAATTAAATATTATATTCAGTTTCTCTCTAGACAGATACCCTTTTATTTTTTCTGGGTATGAGGCCTGGGAGTGTAAGATGAAAATTTGGTAAATATTCTGATACTGTTTGGTTTGAAAGTTATGGTAGAGTTTACCTACATCCAAATACCCTTTATGGATATCGGAGTCTAGTGTTGTTACTTATCTTTGAAATTTTGTTTTCTATGTGTAAATCAACTTGATTCTGAATTCTACTTTCCTTCAATATTTGGCTACAACTCTCCAAACCTCCAATTTTCTATGACTTTCGACTTGAAGTAACTAAAAACAAAAATTGTCCTTTCTCCGAAGCCCTGCAAACTGAGTGTGAATGACTTGATATAAACATCAGAGAAATTGCCACAATAACTCATGTTGAGACAATCTTCATGCTTGTTGCTATTTGGGCTATTCAGAAAATTTACCTGAACCCAGATGATATTATCAGAGACATTCAAACCACAAAATATGCTTCAACCCTGATATATAGAAATCTCAACTGGCTGCTCCTTGGGCTCAAAAACTAGTTTATAATTTGTTCAAATCATTAACCATGATTTTTCTTCTGTTTTCATAGAAATGCCTTGTTAGATACATGACTTCTTGCACAATATAGGCCTAACTTTGAAAGGCCAGATGCGTCACCACCTCCTAAAATGAAACACAACTGTTTAACTGAACTGACCTATTTTCAAGACTAACAGATTAATCAGTGAAATAATGGAGCAATCTACCAGCTCAGGTTTTACTATATGAAACTTCCAGGAAAGTTTCAAAGAAGGGAACTGATGGGGTTCAGAGCAGCCTGCCCCACTGCCTGCCACTTTGGCATGTGGATTAATTTGAGCTGAGATCATCAAGGCCAGAAAGACTCAGGAACAGCTTTTCATTTCCCCTTAAAGTGCCTAAAAGGATTTAGGTAGAGGGCCTGGTCTAGGAAGAGAGCTGTCACCAGAGACAGCTACAAGAGTAGGGGCTAGGTGTGGTAAGCTGGGAGAGGTCAGCATGTTTATTCAAATTCCTCTCTGGGTCCAGTTGACTCTCCACAGCATGACAAACATTTATCCCCCTTCCTTTTGATGTCCTGATCCCTACCTTCTTCTTAGCTCAAGGTGGCACATAAAATTCAATTGCCTGAAGTTTTTCTCTGTTTTTTCTTACAGTTGTTCTTCTTTGGTTAATCTTATGTCAGTTTAATTAATAAATAGCCAAAAGAACCTTAAAAGGTAGAGAAACATTTTTTCCTCCGTTAATATATAAACATATTTTTGTGAGCATAGAAAAAAGTGAGGAAATGTAAATAATACAAGATTAGATGAGTTACCTCAGGGACATGAAACTGGAGAATGTTGGGGGTAAATGATTACATTTTCTCTTTATTCTTTATTATTTTTTTTATTGTTATAGCTAGCTGTTTTGCTCTTATGATTAAAAAAATTGAGTAAATTAGAAAAGTAAAAGTTTTCAAAAATTTGCAGTCATTCTTAGTTTCATTTATCATAAATTAGCAAAATCATTATGAAATTGGAAGACTATCATAGAGTTGTCATCTTTTAAATTGTCCCATTTTTTCATAAAATAAAAAAACATTTAAATATCAAGCATGTAGAGAAGACTTTGATAAAATCACTTTATCAAAAATCACATTGTTATTTTGCACTTCTTATTGCTGATTGATGAAACCTGATCAAAAACTTCTCTCAATTGTATCCTCTTCTTTTTGTTAGTATGGTCAATATGGACTAAAAGTGGATTCCAACATTACGAAAAAGTAATTAGGAAAAGTAAGAAGTTATTATTTCTCTAAGACAAGTACTTAGAAAGTTCTCTAGGAAATTAGAAGAATAAATTAAATTACTTCGACATACCACGTACCATCATATGTCACAAATTTATCCTTCCCAGTTGTTTTTACAATTAGATAGCCTCAAGAGGAACCTGCTTTTTTACAAACTGAGGAATGGCCCTTATGTTTGGGGAGCTTCAAAGGAGTTCTGATTAATGGTAAAATAGTTCTAACGTACCTGGATAGTCCTCCTTATAAACAAACAAAGCTGGGCCACGTGTTAAAAGTTCTTCCTAGTCTAAAAGCATTCAGATAAATCAGTCAATGTGTTGGCAGTCGCTGCCAACTAAAAGTCTTTGGAATCCATTGAAGAAAATGAATAGGCGTCAGAAATCAGGATCAGGTCCAGATCTTTATTATACCCTTACTTTCTGGTCTGATATCTTTTCTTGTGGGTCTCTTGATATAGTGGAGAATTTGGTGTGTAGGTGCATTTTATTTAGATGGTTAAGTTATTTGGAGTAGGAAGATTAAGAGAATTTAAAGAATGATTTCATCTTCATTCAAAAACAAAAGAACACAGGGTGCCTGGGTGGCTCAGTTCGTTAAGCATCCAACTCGACTCTTAATTTCAGCTCAGGTCATGATCTCACAGTTCATAAGATCTAGCCCCATGCTAAAATTATCTCTGAATTTTAGGCTTTCCCAGGACTCTCTCTCTGCCCTTCCCCTGCTTATGCTGTCTCTCTCTCTGTCTCTCTCTCAAATTTCTCAAAATAAGTAAATAAACATTTCTAAAAAGAGAACAAAAGAACAAATATTTCTATTTTATATGTCATCTCAGTTTGCCTCCCCTGACATGTTATAAATAGCATCCTTTTTTTTTTGTAAAGCAATAGAAAAAGTAAACAATAGTAAAAGAGAGAGAGAGAGAGAGAGACATTACAAATTGTACTGTAAGAAAAGAAATATAGCCAGATCACTGAAGCATTGTTTATTTGGGAGATACGCTGGGATATAGATATAGCTTAGTTATACAGAATTTTCTGATACCCCAAATGATAATTATTATAACAAGACTTTTACATGACTAAAAGTAACACTATTTCAAATGCTTAGAGATATTTAGAAGATTATAATACTTATTCAATTAACTTAAAGAAAAAAATGTACTAAGTATCTACAAATTCTGTCTGGAGCAAATACTGTAGTAACACAGAATGAACAGTCTGTAGAAAATGTCCAAACAATGGGCAAAAGCTTAAAGCCTAGTCATGGGATAGGTTGGCATTAAGAAGCCTTTCATCATATTAGTTTACTTTCTCAGGTATCATTCATTATAATAATTGGGAGCACCGTCCACCAACAGCTTGTGTAGATCCATAGATCCTCCTTCCCTCGCTCCTTTTACTTTTTTTTTTTTTAATGTTTATTTATTTTTAAGAAAGAGACAGAGACAGAGCATGAATGAGGGAGGAGCAGTCAGAGAGGCAGACAGAATCCAAAGCTGGCTTCAGGCTTCAGGCTCTGAGCTGTCAGCACAGAGTCCTACGTGGAGCCCAAACTCACAGTGAGATCATGACCTGAACTGAAGTCAGAAGCTTAACCCACTGAGCCACCCAGGCGCCCCCCTCCTTTCTTTTACTTCTACTGTTTTGTGTTCCTCACTCCAAGCCTCAGCAGTGTGTGGCCATAATTATCATTACTAATAGCGCCTTAGGATATTGTGTGTTCAAAAGAATAATAAACTGCTTCTTGACAGCAAATATTTAGACACACAGGTTTATGCCTCAGCTTCCAGGAGCAGCACAGACGACCCATTTTGGGGGTTAGGAGAGTCCATCCTCTCTGTTCCTTAGACCCACCCCAGTCTTACCATTTAGGTCCAGGTATTTTGAGCCCACTTGTGTTTATAAACTGTATTAAGGTTAAAAAGCCTTATCTAAATATTATTTAAGAAAGTTTCCCATATAAAATAGGATTTCCAGAAAATGATACTCAACCTTCTCAGTTTCTAGGAAAAAGGCCTATGGGATGGGTGGAAAAAAGCTGTATAATATGAATACACTTTTTTGCAAACACATCATTAAGTCAAACTCAAGAGCACTTTAAGTTCTTCGTTGGAACTACCAGCTGGTTACAACATATTCTTCCTAAAAATCTTTAATGGCTACACTAATACCATTGATACTTTGGTATGCAAGCAAGCCTTAGTTCATATTATAATGATCTGTATTTGCATATTTGCATATAATGTTTCTCCAAGGCCATGCTGGCAGGCCTATTCTAATCAATAATAGTGGCACAGTTTGTGTTTTCATAGCAAATTAAGGTTAAATAAACGTAATGTAAAAGTTATTTCCATTGAAATCCAACCAACTGGAAAGAAATAGGAGGTCATGATGTATAGGGAAAATAAATGATCCGTTCTTAATTGAATATTCCTTCTTACATTTACTTTTGTTTTATTTCAAGAAAAAACATTTTTCTTGATTAGGAGCTTTCTTCACATGATCAGTCATTGTTTCTCTTTTGAAAATTAAAAAAAGGATGTATACATTTTACTCAGAAGACTGAATATACAATGGACAGTGTTTTTAATTAGAAGACAGACTTCTGAAGTGATCACAATAAAAACTTGCTTTCTTTGGATACCAGTTACCAAGTTTTTAAAAAAGTTAGTTGAATCTGAATAATATAATTAAAGTTACGACATACTCATATGTTACAGGAGGGGAAATGTCTGTAACAACAAGGTTATGTTCCTTGTAACAGATCAACCATGATCACCCATAATATCTCACCCACATGGAAACCTACAGAATTTCTGAAGGGTGATAATTTTTCCTTTTGATCTCTGAGGCAACTAGAAAATCTCAAAGTAATCTTTCTTGCTATATTTGCCTTGTGGAAATTAGTTTTCTGTTTAAATATAAATGACTCATTGGATTGACGTGTAAGGACAGTTGCAAATTTACTTACTATTTTCTCCTCATGGTATGCAATCAAAACTACAACATCTTAATCAAAGAAAAGTTTCACAATTGCAATTTAAATATATGAGGCATCCAGGCATTTGCCAGTCATTTTCCACCATTGTATATATAGAATTTAAATATGTCACATAATTCCACACACGAGTACTTCTTTGCAGGTGGTGTCTTTGATATTATTGCCATGTGTGTTGGACCAAGGTCTCGGATCAAGGAAACCACGTGGTCGTGTCACTATATCAGTAGTTGTGACTCAGATCCAAGGTAGTATAGAGTTTTCAAGAGGGAGCTGGCTCTATTGTAGGATATATGGTAGCTCAGATCCACTCATGCTAGAGCTATATTCCAAAGATATACCATCTACATACCTTTGCACAGATGAAGACATGACAAATTCAGAGGGAAACTGTGAAATCTCTCAGATTTGAACTATCGTTTTCTTTGCTCTCCTTTCCTCCAGGTGACCTATTTTTTTTCCTCCCTTTCTACCATCTAAATTCACCATCTCTGAATTTTAGGTCTTCCTAGGGTTTTTCTGTCTTATAAAAATCCAATCCTGGTAAGAACAATTGCTAAACACTGAATATTTATGTCCCCCTCAAATTAGTATGCGAAACCTAACATCCCCTGTGATGGATGGTATTTGGAAGTGGGGCGTGGATGAGGTGATTAGGTCATAAGGGTGGAATCCTCATGAATGGGATAGTGTTCGAGACTCCAGAGAGCTAGCTCCCCAGTCTCTTCTGCCGTGTGTGGCAACAGGAAGAGATGGCCATTTATGAAATAGGAAGGAGCTCTCAGCAGACACCAAATCTGCTAGTGCCTCCAGAACTGCAAGAAATACATTTCTATTGTTTAGAAGCCATCCAGTTTATTGTATTTTTATTGTAGCAGCCAAATGGACTAAGACTTTACTCATGCTGTCAGTCACACATGTAGGATTTTTTCATATAACGTCAGGAAGGTTTCAATCCATGTATATATTGTAACTCTCTTACTGGTGTTTAGTTTGAAGGAAGGGTTCAGTTGTATTCATCTTTGTATTTTTCCAGAATGTAACACATTCTTGCTGTTACAGATCCATTCCACAATGCCTATCAAGAGCTCTCCAACTGTGGAAGGAACGTGTGTAAGAAACATATTGTAAGTTAAAGCATTTTAGTGAGTAGTTGGACAGTATTTTAATGTGAAGCAGTAAAAAGATTATAATAATGATGAAAAGAGTGAATACCAGAGCAACGAAAAGACCGGTCCTTGGTGTGCTGGGGCTAGGACCCTGTCAAGTAATCACTCTTTGTTTAAAATCAGGACTCAAGATTAAAAATCAGGACTTTTTCTTTTGAAATTTGAATATTGGGATGCATGATGGTGCTGCTAATATGGATACGGACATCACGTCATATCATATTAGGAAATACAGACAAAGTTGAAGATAAACTCCCAGAAACAGGTCAAAATGAAGGGGAGAATAAAACCGAGAAAGAAAAAACCCACCTGATTTGCCTGTTTAAAATAACGCTAATTTCAATCACATATGTGATGAACAGCTTATTACTTATTCTTAAGCCCCTTATCAGCCTGCAGATATTATGCATATGGTAAATATTGAACAGATTAAATTTGTTTGATTCAAACAATAACCTCACTTTTATGATGAGCACTGGGTGTTCTATGTAAGTGATGAATCACTAAATTCTACTCCTGAAACCAATACTATAATATATACTGTATGTTAACTGACTAGAATCTAAACAATTTGAAAACAAACAAACAAACAAAATTGTGAAGTCACTCATCTGGCTTCATATTTTGGGAACCATTCTGCATAGTGGTTGCATCTAAACCATTAAAGAGTACAAATACAGGAAATACTCTAGATGTTGGGAATATAGCAGCAACAGAACAGACTAAATTTCTCGCCTGTGTGGAGGTGACACCTGTCACTTCTGATAACTCTTCCTCTTGAAAAATGTTTGTTCCTGTCTAAAATATCAAGATCACATGTACATTTTTCTTTGTTTGAGGTTGATTAGGGAGATTGATCCAATTCTGGTGGAAATATGGATTCGGCATGAGGTTAACCAGTGTCCAGGCCAGTTAGCTTTCTTAGTTCTATTAACACACTTAAGCATGAATATTAGCAAAATCCTTCAGAATGTATTTTACTGCTTAGGAGTGAACCCAGGTAACATAAGCCTACATAAATCTGTCCACTGCTGAAAATCAGCCACAAGGCAAACACATGCCTAAAGAACATAAATTAAGAGTAAAATCTTCCTACCTACCAAGTCAGCTATAGACTCAAATGAGGGACAATACCCTAATCGCAGAGAAATTTTGATATAGGTGTTTATCAACACCTGTTTTGCATCTGTTATGTGTAGAAACAATATAATAACATGCTCAAATTATTTACTCTTTTTGATGGCAGCTTACTCAAGTTTTTCAGTGGCCTTTGTATACCAGAGATGGACAATCTTCCCAGAATTAGTAGTAAGAATGCATGGAATTGAACTCCATTTCTAAGCATATCTGGTCCAGAAAAAAATAACTCTCTTGTCACATGGCTATAGCTGTTTATTTCTCCGACATGACATACTCCCAGGAAAACACAACATTATTTCCCCCTCTATACAAGCTCTGTTAAAGGGCTATTTCCCTCTGCCTTTTTGGCAGAAAGTTTTCTTGAGATGTGAGTTTGCTGCATTTGCATGTATGGCCCAGAGGCCCCATACAGTCTCAGCTGGATAGGTCCCTTGGAAAGGGAAATAGCTAACATATCACATTTTATGATGAGGCTGCCAGCTTGCTGTTCCTCTGTATATACCTCCTAGTTGTCTGCACGAGAGACTCCCTAGGGTGGATGGGAGAGATAAATGAGGGGTTGAGGGGAATAATAATTTTTGCATAAGGTGAAAGGATAAAGGAAAGTGAAAAACATTCCTGCTTAGCCACAGGATAAGTCATATTAATTAGTCTGCATAGGACACCACTCTACAAGTGGAAATGAAATTTATGAAAAGAGAACTATAAAATGGATACCCCTCATAGATAAATATCACTTGAATGCTACACTTCACAGCTTTTCCACATTGTGTAAAATTACTTCATTATTCATGACCTTATTAAAACACATTATAGATACACTTGGATATGAATTCTAATACTTAATCTCAGTATGCTCTGTGTATTTAAAAATATAATAAAAGACCCATTTCTCCCATTTCAGATTTAGACATTTGCTTTACAGTGACAAATTATGAAAGGAAATAGTTTTCTATGGTTCATTTAGTTAAATACCTATGATTCAAGTCTAGTCCACAGGAATGCAAAGAGGCAGTGATGTGCATAATCTAAAAAGCAAGAACACACATTTGCCTCTAGAATATACCCGTAAGTATTTTCTGCCTGTTCACCTTCTGAATTTTGTTTGGCTTAGGATATTACTAAAATTTGTATTTATAAATGTACCTCAATTGATGACCAGGAAAACCAGACCATGAAAAGAGATACATGTTAGTAAGGAATGCCATTTAGTATCAAAAACATGATACAAATAATCTCTAAGTAGGTATAAGAGAACTGATAGAATAATAAAAGTTCTCCTCCTTTATTAGCAAAAGCATGAACTCAATTTAATTTTAAACAGAAAACCAGGAACGTTTCTGGTTTTCAAAAATTTTAAAATGTTTTTATTTATTTTTGAGAGAGAGAGAGAGAGAGGGAGGGAGAGAGAGAGAGAGAGAGAGCACATGAGTGGAGAAGCGGAAGAGAGAGAGGGAGACAATCTGAAGCAGGCTCCAGATCTGAGCTGTCAGCACAGAGCCTGACACAGGGTTCAGTCCCATGGACCATAAGATCATGACCTGAGCTGAAGTCTGACGCTTAACTGATTGAGTCACTCAGGTGCCCAGCAAAGTTTCTGGTTTTAAGTACATGCAATCAAGACATAGCCTTACTTCATTAATTTTGCTTTGTATAATTATATTGATTAGATTAGACTGACATACCTTTATAGATAACCTCAATTACAATTGTAGGCAAACAACAATGCTTATGTTTTAAGCTTTTTTAAGTAGGATGTAGATAATTATTCACATTAAAGAGGTAAATTTTTCTTCTCCTTTTTCTTCCTCTCAACCCTCCATTAGTTACTTTTTTTTATATTGGGTTAAAAAAATAACACTAAATTTACTATCTTACTCATTTTAAGTGTATAGCTCAGTAGTGTTTTCTCTTTGGGTTTATGAGGTGGTTTCACAAATGTTTATAAGAAAGCTGATAGGTCATGAACAACTAGAATTTAGTATTAAATTGACTTTGTTTATCTACATTTTCCTAGAAATACTTGAGCACAAGTTAACTGGAAATCTCAATGCTCCTTTAAGAGATATGTTTGGCTATTAATGTATTGCCCTTAAAATACTGTATATAAATAATTTTATCAACAGACTAAAGTTATATTTCTTTAAGATGTGCCTATATCAGCATTGTTTCTCTTGTATGATGAAAGGAGTAACCACTATAGTATAATGATTATCTTTTTTTTTTTTTCCAAGGAGTAATTAGGAATGCAACCCTGAATAAGTAATGGTGTGTAAATTACTGCTGGTGTCCCAAGGATCCAGTAGCTCACACATTCTTTTCAAAAGTTTTTTCTTTGATCATTATGTCTCATTTATGCTATCAAATATAGGATTCATCCCTTTTTTATAGCTGACGCTGCCTGTTTTGGAGTAAAGTATTTGAAGTTTATTGACTTCCTGGGGGAAAAAGTAATTTAAAGATTTTAAAAAATATTCTCCCTCTAGAAAAAAATAAAACTTTCCTCTACATAAATATAAAAGTGGATTCACAAGTATAACTCTTGTGAATTTACAGAAAAAAACATGACAATTATTATAAATATGGTTGGTAGGACATTCTGTGTTTCAGATATTTTTGTTAACTCATTAAATGCGTTTTTAAAAATTGAGGTACAGCTGATGTACCCTTAGTTTTCTGGTGTACAACATAGTGATTCAACAATTCTATACACTACACTAGGCTCACCACAATTAAGTGTAGCTACCCTTTGTTACCACATAACATTATCACAATACAATTAACTATGCTCCCTATGTTGTACTTCTCATACCTGTGATCTATTTATTTTACAAATGGAAGTTTGTACTTCTTAATCCCCTTCCCTCTAGAAAGAACCAGTTCATTCTCTGTATTTATGAATGTTTCTGTTTGTTTGTTCATTGGCTTGTTTTACTTTTTAGATTCCACATATAAGTGAAATCAAAGGGTATTTGTCTTTCTTTCTCTAACTTATTTTACTTAGCATAATACTGCTGGACACTTTGGTTTCTTCCATATCTTATATATTGTAAATAATGCTGCAATAACATAGGGTTGCATGTATCTTTCCAAATTAGAGTTTTTATTTTCTTTGAGTAAACACTTAAAAGTGGAATTGCTGGGTTGTATGGTACTTCTATTTTTAATGTTCTAAGGAGCCACCATACTGTTTTCCACAGTGGTTGCACCAGTCTACATTCCCACCAACAGTGTGTAAGGGTTCACTTTTCTCCACATCCTCATCAACACTTGCTATTTCTTGTCTTTTTGATACTAGCCATTCTGACAAGTATAAGGTGGTATCTCATTGTGGTTTTGATTTACTTTTCCCTGACGATTAGTGATGTTGGGCATCTTTTCATGTGTTTGGTTCATCTAATACATTTTGAATAGAAATTACATATACATAATATCATGTTCAAAATGGACAAAGGTGTATGTAATAATAAGTGCATATTTCCATTTTTTCTCCTTCTCCTGTAATCATTTTGACTACTTCTTGTGTATTCTTTTAGGGATAGTTATTCATACACAAGATTATATAAATGTATATGTGTGTATCCATATCTGCATCCAAAGCTACATCTATATTTACCTCTATATACCTACATCTTTCTGCACTAATGAATTTTTACTACACTTACAATAGGGAACTTGGCAGTTTTGCTTATTATATTAGTGTATATTGTACTCTTTCTTTTTAACCATTGCATAGTATTCCATTGTATATACCTGTTTGAATATATATTACATACAATATCAGAAATTATCTAATAATTCATTAACCCAGTCCCAAAATTGTGGAACATTTATGTGGTTTCTGATCTTTTGCTACTATAGCCACTACACTAAATATTCCTTTACATATGTCATTTCACAAATGGCCAACATGTCAGAAAACATCCTAGAATTAGTGTTGTTGAGTCAAAAAGATTCTTTGAGTTATAAATCATGATTGCTATTTTCAAATCACTCTCCATATTGATTGTACCTTTTAACATATGAACCAGCAATGAAGTGTCTATTACTCCTCACATTCACAAACTGTGCTTTATATCAGAGATACAATATTCCAAATTCTTTCTTAATTTAATATGGATATGATGTCTTGCATTCTTTAAAAAAAAAAACAACCTTCTTTCTTATTAAGAATATCAAATATCTTGAATTCTTGGAGTCATCCTAGGATATGGAAGAAACAATCAAGCACAACTTGTTATTGAAACCAGCTTAACAATCATGTGAGAGATTTCAACCACTCCTGCCTTCTCTGTAATAAAACAATACAATTCAGTTTAATGGAAAAGAAAATTAAAATAATTTTTAATAATAAATATCTATTGAGCACCAACCATACAAGGAGTACTGTAGACAGAACCCAGACTTGGACATGGTCTGAGTATACTTAAGCCACAATTTAAAGTTGGGTAGAGAGAATATATAGAAAAACACATCTTTTGTTTGCTTGTTTGCTTCAAGCTTTTATGTAAATTCCAGTTAGTTAATATGCAGTGTAATATTAGTTTCAAGTGTAGAATTTAGTTTGAACTAAAGTAAGTAGTTTGCAGTAAGTTTGAACACTTACATGTGATACTCAGTGCTCATCACAACAAGTGTTCTCCTTAATCTTCCTCATTTATTTCCCCCATGTCCCACCCACCTCCCTTCTGGTACCATCCATTTGTTCTCTATAGCTAAGAGTCTGTTTCTTGGGTCTCCTCTTTTTTTTTCTCCCTACAAAAACATGTCTTTTTAAAGTCTATTGCTTGTTAACTTTCCCCAAGCAAAGTTAATGGCTTCCTCTTCTGTATTCTCATTGTGCTGTATTTATATTGCTCCACTTCTCACTGTGTATTGATTGTATTTATCCACTTACTTCTCAGCAACCCTTCTGGATTGTGAGACATTGAGGTCAGGAATGTGAGTTTTTTGTGTGTCCTCAATATTTTGCATAACACTTGGTACATAGCAGGACTATAACTATTGTTTGTTTTATGACTGCATGGACCCTCAGCAACATCTCTTTTTATCCTCACAATAAATCTGTGATACAAATAATATTCTTGTTTTAGATGAGCTAATTGACATCTATAAAGAATATTTGTTCTATGTTGCACATTAGGTAGTTGCAAAGGCAGAATTCATGTCTTAAGACTTTCTGATACTAAATTCAGACTTTGGATGAAAGGTGAGATACAGCCTTCTTGGAAACAAATGAATTAATGAAGGCATCTCTCAGGCCAAATTTAGATGACTGAGTGGACCATTATTCAAGTTTTACAAAGTTGCTGAGATTTAGTTTCAAATCTTTCCTCTAATGAGCTTTGTCTATTCCACTGTCCCTGGAGGTTCTTTTCTGTGAAGGAGGATTTTAGAGAAGGTGAGTTTCTCCAGCCATCTCTGCTCTTGCTATCATCAACAATACATCCTCTCTATACTAAGTTTTCCTGTTAATCACTAAGAGATAAAAGGTGGGGCAAACAACATAATAACAAGATGAAGAAATTATGACAGATCTGAAAAAACTTAAAAATTACTTTTTTTTCATGTTATCTAGAAGTCTCAGGTTCTTTCTTTTTCCAAACTCAACCTATGGCAGATTTCCTTTCTCCAGCAGAAAGAACCAAAATTAGAGCTGAGATGGACAAAGATTTTAAAGTGGTGAGACTTCCAAACACCAACTTAAGAGATAGCTCATGGAACAACAGAGAGTTCATCTCCATTTACTGCAACTGTAATCCAATTAAGATCATGTTCAGAAGTCTTCATAGTTTTCCAGGGCCATACTCCCAGACCACACAAAGAAACCTGAGCTTCTGATCAGATATGTTTACTGTCACAGTCTTCACATTAAAGGTAATTATGGGTCCCTCAATTAAATTTTAGTTTTTATTTTTTTTAATCACTAAAAAATACAGACAGCTGAAGTCAAGAAGCATTATGGCATCTAAAGCAGAATCACATTCTTTCTATTTTTCATATTTTTTAAAATATTTATTTTTGAGAGAGAGAGAGAGAAAGAGAGAGAGAGAGGGAGAGAGGCAGGGTGCAAGTGGGGAACGGCAGAGTGAGATGGAGACAGATAATCTGAAGCAGGCTCCAGGCTCTAAGCTATCAGCACAGACTAAGATGTGGGGCTTGAACCCACAAGCTGTGAGATCATGACCTGAGCTGAAGTTGGACACTTAAGTGACTGAGATACCTAGGCTCCCCACATCGTCTTTCTACTCTTTCAGTTCTTTTTTCTACTCTGACCCATGTCCCATTATATTTATGGTACCATCTGTGGTAGAAGAGCTTTTGGATAATTTGGACACAGAGAAACAATTCCCTTTACAATAAAATGAACAGATTTCCATTAGCTTTGATAATCTGGATTGAAACATATTATTCACCAAAAATAGGTAGAATCATTAGTATATTGATAAAGTCAGAAATGTGCAAGGTGTTCATGGGGGACCAAATGCTTTCCTTTTGGGAAGACAAACAAAGATATGTTTGCTTATTTTAAGGTAGAGGAAAATGGGCTTTGAATAATTGATTATCTTAAAATGATTTATGAACTCAAATTTAAAATTTAGAAAAAGGAAATGGGATACCAATGAGAAGAAAAATGATGTAAATTCATCACTTATTAATTCAACAGGAACTTTTTAAATACCTACAATGTGCCAGCAGTTTGGTGGAGATATAGAAGTAATCAAATCAGACAAAAATTCCTGTCATCTGGGATGTATTTTCTTGAGGATGAAAGAAGATCTAAGCTAGGAATTAGGTTAACTGGATTCTAATCATAACTTCAAGAGAGACTTACTATATGAATTTAAGCAGATCACTTCACCTATGACTAACCTAATTTCAAACCTCAGATTTATTCTACTTGTCTCATACATTATTGTATAAAAATAGATAGTGAATGTGAAAGCACCGTATAAAGCCTATCAAGCTATACCAAAGTAACTGGATGGTACTTATCTTGTATTATTCATTATAGGCCTGTACATCACAGCACTATGAGATATTTGAATCAACTACTGATTTTGAATTCTTTCCCACATTGGTAATCCATTTTGATCAAAATGTCTAGCTGAGTGACCATCAAAATAATCAAGAAGCCAGATCCAGCATGAAATGTACTGGCATTCCCATTTCCCCCATAAATCTGTGACATGGCTAGGTGAAGTAGACCAGAATATCATTAGAAGAAATCTTGAATAATCTCTATAGACCAAGAAAGTTTTTTAAAAATGTTTATTTATTCATTTTGAGAGAGAGAGAGAGAGAGAGAGAGAGACAGAGACACACAGAGAGAGAGAGAGAGAGAGACAGAGAGACAGAGAGAGATTGAATGGGATAAGGGACTGAGAGAGCATCCCAAACAGGCTCTATGCTGTCAGCACAGAGCTAGACATGGAAGGACTGGACTCCATGAACTGTGAGATCATAACCTGAGCTGAAATCAAGAGTGAGACGCTCCAACACCTAACTGACTGAGCCACTCAAGTGCCCCTAGACCAAGAGAGTTTTAAAACTATTTATGGCCCCCAAAAATTCTGATGGTTTTTATCACTCTTTGTAAAATTCATGCTCAATATATGAAACCTTAGGTATAGTTCTGGTGATGTTTTCTTTATTTGATTTTTATGAACTCATAAACACGAGACTTAATTCAATCAAAGTCCAGTGTTAATTAATTTCCTTTATTTTTTGATAATATATCCTTTCCCTTTGGAGAAGACAGTTTATTAGGTCTCTCTCTTCTCTCTATCTCCTTGTCTCACTGTCCCTGTCTCTCTCCTCCTGCCACCTCTTTCTAACTACTAAAGTAGACATTCTTGAAATATTATATTGTTAATCCATGCAACATTAATGTTCTACTTATTGTAGAAGATTCTTTTTTCTTCTCTGTAATGAATTTCAGTTTTCACTATCTCCATGTTATAAAAAGTGCTATAGGATTAAAAAAATTCTATCAGTGCCTAATGTGCAAGTAATGATGCATTTCTTAGATAATAATATAGACCTACATGAAAAAAAAAACCCACAAGACTACATATCTTGATGATAACTGGGGAAAGAGTGTTATTTTGAATTCTAGTCCATAATTCTGCCACTAATTACTTATATGTCCTTGAGAGAGCCCCTTAACAATTGTAGGCTCACTTTCCTCAACATTTAAATGAGGGGTTAGAATTAGTCAATCTTTAAGATCTTTACTTTCAGTGTCAATGAGTCTATGAAACTACTTGCTTTTACAGTAGGTGCATTTCAATTTGCTAAGCAAAACCTTCATTAACATGATTAGATGGCTTATGAGTTTTTAATTACATTAATGTCACATAAAAATTGACTTCTGAGAAATCAGAATATAGTTGCAGTGACATTATAGTTTTACTAAGAGATATAAGTTAAGTTATATGAAACACAGTAACCATTTATAAGAAATGCTATTCCATTTGGAACACATGGAGTGAGTTAAGATTTGGGGTTTCCATAGTAGACTGTATATACAGTGCACATGGAAGTCTAATTCTTCAGGGTTTTCAAGTCTGTTTTGTTGTTGTTTTGTTTTGAGAGAGACAGAGAGAGAGAGCAAGAGCTAGTGGAGGAGAGGCAGAAGGAGAGAGGGAAGAGAATCTTCAGGCTCAATACTCAGCAGTGAGCCTGATTCAGGCTCAATTCCACACCAGTGAGATCATGACCTGAGCGGAAATCAAAAACTGAACACTCAACCAACTGAGCCATCCAGGGACCCCAAGGTTATCAAGTCTTCTAATCTATATGGGTTTTATTATTTTAAAAAGCTTAAGGAAATTTTTAAATTTGAAATTCAAAATCAACCCAAATTCATTAATACACATGGAGCACAGAGCTAACACAGTGGTCCAGCGCATCTCCTCTTGCATTGAGATGTTCCTTCCATTTCTCCACTGATTCCTCTCTGAGTGTATCTGTTAACCTGTGCTGCTGGGGCCTTACCTGCTCTTTTCAGGATCCCTCTTCTTTCTCTCCATCTTGCTACAACTGTGCTCTTCCTTTTTACCTCCTTGTCTATCTCCTCATACTCTTCTTCTCTAGTTTGATTTCCTTATAATAACATATATTCCTTCATTTTATTCTCTTTTTCTTGCTACTCTGCATTTACTTTTCACTTCCATTTCTATGGCACCCCAGAGTTGAGCCTCTATTTTCCTATTACTATCTTTGAATTCTTCTTTGGTCTTCGTCCTGTTTTTATTTTTTTTTACCTGCACTATATAAACTATTTCATCCCTATTTGTGATTATCATTAACTTAACTTATTCATTCTTTAAAAAAATTTTAACTTTAATTTTTTTTTTGAGAGAGAGAGAGAGAGAGAGGAAGAACAGAGAAATCTGAGTCTCAAGAAGGCTCCACGCTCAGTGTGGAGCCCAATGAGGGGCTAAATCTCATGACTGTGAGATCATGACCTGAGCAGAAACCAAGAGTCAGACACTAACTGAGGCACCACTGAGATGCCATCCAGGCACCCCTACTTATTCATTTTCTTTCTTTCTTTCCTCTTTCCTTCCTTCTCTTTCTTTCTTTCTTCTTTCTTTCTTTCTTTCTTTCTTTCTTTCTTTCTTTCTTTCTTTCTTTCTTTCTTTCTTCCTTCCTTCCTTCCTTCCTTCCTTCCTTCCTTCCTTCCTTCCTTCCTTTTTTGAAAGAGAAAGAGACAGAGTGTGAAAGGCAGAGAGAAGGAGACACAAAATCTGAAGTGGGCTCCAGGCTTGGGGCTGACAGCTCAGAGTCCAATGCAGGGCTCAGACTCATGAACCAGAGATCATGACCCAAGCCAAAGTCGGATGCTTAACTGACTGAGCCACCCAGGCGTCCCTTCATTTTTTTAATCAAATACTTACTGGGTCTCTGCTATGTGCCCTTAGGCTCTTATATCTCCCTCTATAGGACTAAATATTAGAGAACAAAACACATATTTAGGAGGAAAAAAAGACATTTAAAAATCATATCCTTTGTTCTAAGTATGAAACTATTCATTCACTTATTCAATAAAAGAACAAAAAGCAACTGCCATTGCTAATATTACAGCTGAATATTCGAACAAGCTTGGACGTGACTTCATGAGCAAGGCAATAATTTTGTATGCACCTATATATAAATACACACAAAAGAAATGTACCCATATCTATGTGCATAGTTAAGTCTGTAAATATACCATATACGCAACAATAAAATCTATACTTTCTGATCAATGTTATCACTGAATTTATTAAAAGTTGTGAGTATATTTTCACATTAAGTGAGCATAAAACTATGAATACCTTTATTGTACACACATACATACACAAATAAACAGACGTGAATGTTAAAACTAATGAAAACTTATAACAATGTTAATCTGACAAATGTTCAATAGAGTACATTAATATATTATAGTAAACAACAATTAGACATAAATGGTAAGCTATTCATGTAAATGAAAATGATTATCTTTCTAGGGCACCTGGGTGACTCAGTTGGTTAAGCATCCAACTTCGGTTTAGGTCATGATCTCACGATTCATGAGTTGGAGCCCTGCATTGGGCTCTGTGCTGACAGGTCAGAGTCTGGAGCCTACTTTGGATTCTGTATCTCCATCTCTCTCTGCCCCTCTCCTGGTCATATTATGTCTGTCTGTCTGTCTGTCTCAAAAATATATAAATATTAAGAAAGCTAAAAAGAAATAAAGTGATTATCTTTTTTCCATGCCCAAATCTGTAACAGATCTTGCCTTCTTAACTTGACAAGAAACAAACAAAAAAAGGCTTACTTTCAAAGCAGCAAATATTTGCTTTCCTAAAAACATTAATGTGTTTATGAAGGAAGAGAGGAAAATGAGAAGAATCTTGGAGTGTAGGATACACAGAAGGAAAACGATTTTATCAGCCATGAAATAAAAATAATGGCATGTGGTTACTGAGTTGTTGTAGAATAGTAGTATAGACAGGGGATGTCCATGATGATGTAGCCTCCACCTTTGCTAAAAGCCATGGCAGCTGTGACTTAACTCTTTGAAAGTACTATCCCCTTACCTCTCACCAGCCACAGACAGCTGGGTTTAAGGGCAGTCAGGCAGCCTGGGGATGGTACAGTAAGAGCAAAGTCTATGCTCTAACGGTTGATATGATATTTAATGTAAGGTAAATGATGATCACAAGTCTTTGATTTCAGAAATATATGATCACTGGGGAGAGTCACTGTACACAAGGGTAGAGTTGAAAACAGAAGAAACTTAAATCACACTGGAAGCCAAGTTCAAGTCGGAGTAGTATAGAGATTATCACTTCATGATGTTTCAGATGAAATAAATACTCTCAACCTAACATCTTTTTCAGTGAACACTTTATCATTTAAGCGGTTTCTTAAAACTCTGGGTATCGGAGAAATGGAACTGAAAGTTTAAGGGAAATATGGCTCTTTGAGTTTTCAACACACTTGAGTAAATATAATCAAAAGGAAATGTTCAAAAACCAACGTGAGGCTTTGGTTAGCAGAAAATGTATATTTCTTATCTCTGTCTTCTTAAAGGAATGTGATTAGCCCTAATTTAGTATTGAATCTCTTTGCTAAGATGAAAACAAAACTACTGAATTCTTTTCCTATTGGTAAGATATCTGTAAATTCCCCGGCATTTTGCTTAAAATAGCTTCATTGTTTAGAAACTGAGCTCTAGGGTTTGTTCCCTTTTTGCCCTCCCACACCGCCCCCCCCCTCATAAAATGAAAGCCCTGTGGCTCTTTATATAATCTTGGAATGGGAAAGGTCTTCACTGCATATTGGTTTGGGCGGAAATCAAAAAGAAGACATTTGAGACATCTGTCTATGTACAAAATAAAGGTAAAGATGAGAGTTGAGACAAAAACACAAGTTACAATTAACAAAACTGCAAGACAGATATCTAATTTTAGATAACTATCAACAAAATCAGTAACAGAATTTATTTTCAGTGTCTTTGGGCCTGATTCCATCTAAGAGTGGAACAAGTCTGCACTGTGGAAAAGGGAAAAGAAGGAGCCATCGTGGTTGGAAGGAGAAGAATAGGCAGGAAACAGGTCCCGGAGAGATCAAGGACGGCAAGGCTGTAGCATGGCTTTTGTGAATCCTTGTCAAGTTTTTTCTCATCGCACATTTAGAAAGAGACAGTCACTTCCTGGCCTGTGTTAAATGCATCACATATGGTTGGAAGAAGAAAACCTTGGGTCAGATTGTCATAGGAAATGTCTGGGTTGCAAAATAATTCCAGCAGATCTCAGTTTTTAATTTCCTAGTGTCACATTTTCATCCTTTTTAAGTAAAGTGACCTTATGGTCTAGATCTACACAAAAGATAGCAAAGCTAAATCTTGATGATGGTATCTATTTTCTCACCTCACTAAATGTGAAGGCTTCCAATTCTCCCAAAAGAGAGGGAAAATGGAACTTCTTGGCTTTATACAAATGAATGTTAAGATATCTGGCCACTGGACACATAATCCTAGATTAGCATGTCCTCTGTTAACGTGCCATTGATTTTGTGGCCAGCTGATAGGCAGACTTTTATAGCAACGAAGCCCAAGGCTACAGTTCTGTACAATCTCTTCATTTAGTTGTGAGAACTGGAACTGTTTCTAAACTTGTATCTGTTTTACTAAACCAATTTCCTGAGTCATTTAACAACGTATAACAAATGCCCTCCTGAATGAGGATCATTGCAGTAAGCACAAAGAAAGATTAAAGGCAGATAAAAGGACACATACAAAGTCTGCAGAAAGGCAGAACTTCACAGAAAAAAAACAGCAATGCATAAAAAATAGAATATCTGGGGCGCCTGGGTGGCTTAGTCGGTTAAGCGTCTGAGTTTCGCTTAGGTCAGGATCTCGCGGTTCGTGGGTTCGAGCCCCGCGTCGGGCTCTGTGCTGACTGCCAGCTCGGAGCCTGGAGCCTGTTTCAGTCTGTGACTCCCTCTCTCTCTGACCCTCCCCTGCTCACGCTGTCTCTCTCTCTCTCTCCTAGAAATAAATAAAACATTAAAAAAAAATAGAATATCTATTCATTGTCTATTATGGTTCAGATACTGTTAACAACCATCAATAAAAAATGGCCAAAATACAGTCTGATTCTAGCCTATACATTTAGACAGGGCCAAATCCCAACCAGAAAACACAACTGTGAGAGTGTAGAAGAATTACTAAGAAAGACTATTTTGAATTTAGAATATATTAGGAGAAGGGATAAATATCATACACATGCATAATTTCTGTAGAAGGCCTTGCTCTTAAGTAAAAGTGTTCTTAATTAACTTCCAAAGATAGGACCTGGCTTCTGATAGTGTGAGCATTTACCAGTAAACAGAACTTAGAGTTATCATGAAATTATTAAGTGAATTTTTGTGATGTGTACTTCCTTATCTTTGTGGAAAAGACAAGCATTTTCTGCCCACCAGGAACATTTAATCTAGTTGAGATGAAACTGGATGCTGTCATCTTGACCAGAAATAAAATCTTTGCTAATGATTTCTTTGCTTTGATATATTTTATGCTAACATTATTTAGTATTATAGAAATTAAATATGGCCATTTCCTGGTACTCATTCTTTTCTAGAGGTTTGGAAATTGATTTTTAAATCATTTATCCTAGCAGTTTCCTTGGTAGAGTTAACAGGTCTATCATTTATAGTGTTTACCTTTCTAGAATCATCAGATTTTATTTGGTAATACTGTCTGGCTGGAATCTCTGGGCCTCAGAAATGGAACTAGGTTCAAGTATGTGACTAATATATTTTCCAGTAGACTTGAAAATAGGAATGTCCCTGAAATGGATGGCTCTCCCAAATATAATAATTATTATTTGACACTCTTCTATTTTCTTTCTTTTTATAGAATATTCTGAAATTCCAGTCCTAGTCTTTAAATATTACCCTAAATTCTCAAATGTGGTAGGTTGTGTCCCAGTAGAGGTTTCTTTTAGTTTCTTAAGAACTAGAATGTTAATCTTTAAACGTATCTCAATTTAAAAACATATATACTTGCACTAAAGTTCATTTTGAGATGGTTTTTAGTGAGGTGGTATGAGGAAATAAGTCTAGATTACTTAAAGTTTTCAGATAATATGCTTTAAAATAGCTAATAATAAAATAACATACAAAGCTAATAACATTATATTAAAAACTATACAATCATTTTATTGCAAGTATCAAAATTAATTTTTGAAAAAAGATTATTGTGATCTTTATTTTCTAGTCTTCCAAGAAAATTGATCTTTAAAAGGATGTTGGCTTCCAAAGTATTAAAATGATTTCTCCAAACTCTGAAATAGCATGAATCATTTATTTTCCTAGAACCCCACACATAGACACTTAAAATGAAACACTATATAGTTCGAGATATAAATATCTATAATTGCGATCAAATCATATGCACTTGGGACACAGAGCATGCTTTTTCAATTGAGGATTATATATTTCTAAATGAACAGTTTTGAGAAATACATGCAAGTTTCAATATTGTATGATAGCGTTAACTTCACAAATTAGAGTACTTCTTATTCTGTAGATGCCTAACAACTACAGCTTATCACGGGAAGCCCACTTTTACATTTTATTCTCATTATGTTAATGTCACTCACAAGACTAAAACTGCATTTCCCACGGCAAATATTATTTCCTGACTTAGCCAAAAAATATTTATATGTGGAATAAAGAATGGCTTTAGAAGATAGTAACTTACTCCATCAGAGATTTCATTATATGCTGCCCTGAATTTGTCATTCATTTAGTTAGCAAACATTTTTTTGATGTGTACTATGTGCAAAGCTAGGTACAGTTGTACCTGGAAGAATTTTTGTGATCAACTTATTGGAAGTTGGAGAGTGCCATGCAATGGACAGTATTTTTATTGGAGAGTTGAAAGTTTTTTTAGAGAAATTCTGATCCATATTGGAGGAAAAAGCACATGACCTTGGTATGACACAACATGATTAAAATCCTAGTTCTGTTTTCTAGATGTGTAATCTTAGCAAGTAAGTTGAAGTACTAGCTTTTAAATCTACAATTGACTAGTTCATAGAGACTATGTTAGGTTTAAATAGACAAAGTATGTGAAAATGTTTTGTTAACTCTGATATAGTTTATAAATGTTCATAATATGATAAAACATAGTTCTTGCCTTAAAGAAGTGGACTTTCTACTGAAAGAGAAAAAAAGTCTGGGAAACTACACTGAAACATCTTTATTTCTCTTCAAAATATTTCATTATAGCTATGGGATATATTTTACATAATAAGAAATGTATATAAAAGACACTTTATATAATACATAATAAAATTGTGTGTAAGTAACATTATATTTTTTATTTTATTAAAGGGCAGATCTGGATATGGATTTCTCTTTGAGGACACGATCAGTATCTTTGACCCTGAGATATATTTGTGATATAAATAGGGAAATGATTAAAAAAATGTAGTGATAGCTCTCATAACGACAAAGAGAAAATAAAGTACCTTATAAAAGAATCTCAATACCGAACATCCAGAAATATTTTAATTATATTCTGATTCAATAATATTTTTGTTATATGAATTTAAACTGGGTATCAAAATACCAGCAACTGTAAGGTCAAAGGTGCTTATCTTGTCAGGAAATGACAATGGCTGATTTTTCAGGCTACGTGTTAGTAGGTGGGTATGAGAGAGCTGTGCTTTTCTTTATGTCTTTTTCATTATCTTTTATCTTTATGCTCCATAACACAGAATACTGGTTACTATTCCCAGGAACATTTTATGATTGGATTTTTAAGTATCAAATATGAAAAAAAAGGAAACTGCTCAGAAAAGTTTTAATAAGATTCTCACTTTAAAAGGAATATCCAATTGAGTGATGTAATAATGACATTAATAGTGTCTTGTTTCATTTCATGTCATTGCATGGATATTAAGCAAAGGCGCTTTGAAGTTTTATCCATCAGCCCATTGCATCTGGGGGGCATTTCTCCTGGGGTGCCTACGTAGAAGTCCAATTAAAGTCAGTGGGAGTCAGGTACCCAGAGGAAAAGACAGGCAGGCACTTGGAGAAAATGTCCATTATCCATGTGATTTACACAAGGTCATGGATTATTTTGGTCTCTGAAAGCATGCCAGTAGGGGGAGAGCTTGGCTGGAAATCTTCTTGCCTCTCTGTCTCCAGGGAATCTGGAGGGCACAAGGCCTTTTTGAGTAGCCATTCCAGAAAGACTATCTTGTTTCATTTTCCCCATGTGTTCTTCTTAGGTTCAACATTACAGGATTAGCTGGGGGATGCCAAAAGACAATCCCTGAATGAGCTGATGCCAGATCTACACGGAGTCCAGGTAATTGGAACTGCTGGGTTAACTAAGTAGCTGGCCTAGATGAAGCCCCGAGGACTTCAATCAGATTCCGTTTTAATTCTCTGGATAATTAGACAGCCCACACTGGTTGTGGAAATAGCATTCCTCAGCTATCTCTCTTTCCCTTGTCTTCCTTCAATAATCCTCCTATGAAAAATGTATCCCATGTAGCAAAAAATACCAATCATACCAGCAACTTGGTCCTTGGCTAGATCTCTCCAATGGCTAAACAATATCTTTTGGAGCAAGAAACCAAATGAAGGATTTACACCACGAGCTATTGGTAATAACCAAATTCACAGAACAACTAACATAAAAATTTTCCTCTTATAAGACATTTTTGAAGAATTTGCATTATAACTTTAGGCTGCTCTCAATGGAAATATACATTTATACAAATATAAATCATTTAAATATATGGAACTATATAATGTTGATAAATGAGATTTACAATGCCTCTTATGTTTATGATGTATTTTTATGCAACACAACCATTTAATGAAAGGGTTCAAAAAGCCTATTGACATTTACTTTTCTTCTTACCATATATTTATTAAGCCCGAATATAACATTCACATTAACATCAAACACACGTAAAATATGAAATTGCTGGAGAGGAATGATGACATATTTTAGTACTTTGATGGTGGTGCCAACATTTCATTTAGGATATTTATATGTGTCATCTAAAAAGGACAATAAATTTCAGTGAAGGCTCAATATATTACAAGACTTTTCATCAACACACGCCACAGGGTAGGCTAAAACCACAGAGGGAAAGAAGAAATACTGCTGAATAATCAATCTTTGAAAGCATTCAATGTTATTAAAAAAGCTACATTTAAACTATCCATAAGTCTAAAAAATGAATGTGTCGGAAGTAGTGTGATGCATGTGCGTGGATATGAGGGTTGTATGGAACACCTACCTTTCTATTTTTCAGTAGTAAGATTATCGGGTAAACAAAAATATTTTTTTAAATACAACGGGATATTAGTGATGCTAAGGCTTTGACGTAAACCCCACCCCTGGAGGTAGAAGAAATCTCTTTGTGTGAAGAGTTTGTTAGTTTCCAGCACCTGTGTTTGCTAGCTGGCATAGAACGATTCCCTACGTGACCCAAACATGTAACACAACAAGGCAGACAAACTTCTCACTTTTAAAAATGGATGAGTTGGATTAGATGCATCCATTACTTATATCTGCTGCTTACATTTCCTGTATCCTAAATTTGCACTGACTTTGTGACTAATATCTCAGTATGATAGACAAGTAGTGACATGAATCCATAAAAAACCACTACGCCCATGCTGTGGTAAATGACCAACAGTAATGGGAACAATGGAAGAAATACAGCTTTTCTCCCCAGGGGCGGAGTTTCACTGTTCCCCGCTGGGACTGGGAGAGCCATATTTTAAGGTGAAGAAGAGGCCTGTGGTTGTGCCCTTCATATCCTTTGGAGGGAATCATTTCACTCGCTATAAAAAGGCCAGCTTTACTGTTTTTTAGGCTTTATTCTCTGGTGCTTACCAATGTATCATATTGAAAAGAGAAATTCCCTAAAATCCCACTGCAAAAGACTTGATTTTGTTCTTTCCAGAGTTGTTCTTTTTCACTTGTATTTGCTCTGTGAATAAAGTCTCAAAAATTGATAGGATTTTCTCTCTTCTAATGCCAAGAAGATCTCTTCCCCATGATCTCTCCAGTACTATCAAAGCTGTTGTAGTACGTCCTTCTCCAGGCTTTATTCAGTAACAAAGAGTGTGCATGCTAGCATCTGAAGTTCTCTCGGCTATCTATGAAGCACCAAAGGAAAACTATCCTAAAATTCATTCTTGGAAAATGGGCTGAAAGCCACCCTCAACAAAATGTCACTCAAGAGGAACCTGGCAAAGTAACAACTTGCATAGTTTTGTTTTTCACTTTTATAAGCCTCTTTCCCTACACACACACACACACAAACACTCTCACACACACACACACACACACACACACCCCACTAGCCCTCTCTCTCAATGATGGTATGATTTTAAATAATTTATACATCTTCTACACTTTTAATGGTTTCTTTCATGTCTATACAAGCCCAAAGCACGTATGAAGCACCTGCTGGGTGCAAACACACTTTTGTGATTTCCAGGAAGAACTTTCCATTTTGAAGTAGAGGGAGGTATGTAAGCCTTCTCAGTATGAAAGCACTATTTACAAATGGGACTTTTTACTCTCAATATCTTTTTTTTTTTTTTTATTTCTAGGAAAGAGAGAGACAGCGTGAGCAGGGGAGGGTCAGAGAGAGAGGGAGTCACAGACTGAAACAGGCTCCAGGCTCTGAGCTGGCAGTCAGCACAGAGCCCGACGCGGGGCCCGAACCCACGAACCGCGAGATCATGACCCAAGCGAAAGTCGGACGCTTAACCGACTAAGCCACCCAGGCGCCCCTTACTCTCAATATCTTAAAAAGGAAATTATTTGTCATCAAACTGAGAACCATATGTATCTCATTTCTACTCCTCTCCTACAGTGTAATATCATATTCATTTCATAGGACTCTTTTAGGATCCTCATGAAATTTAACACTCAAGAGAATAAATTTAAGAATTGGTAAATATCTAGTTATTAATTAGGTAGGATATCTAAAACTCCTCCCCAAATGTCAGGCAAAATCATCCCTTTTGCAACTTAGTTTTCTACATCTATTATAGTACTGGCTATATCCCTAGAGGTGCCCTTAGAGGTTCTCTTAAATTTATGATACTGAATGTCTGTCCTTTAGTCATATTGTGGTTCAGTGTGTCTTACAGATGCCAAATCTCTTGAAGAGTGCTAGTCATGGAAGCCCACACCAAAGACGTTTAACAGCTCTCCATTACCTTGCATGGGGCTTCACACTGGGAAAGATAAAAAGAGCTCATGAGCATGAAGGAAATCTCTTCTTTAGCAGCACGCATTTAAGAAATTCTGAAGGAAGACCCTAATCCAAAATTTACTTGGCCAAACTTTTTGCTCTGACCTTGACTTGACTGCAGCCACTTTCTTTCTCCTCTACTGTGTGAGCCAATATAATCTACTCTCTCAATTTTAATGTATTTCTTTGCTTTATCTTTACTGTTTCCCATATCAGTTGTGTTTATGTCTTTGAAGAATGGTTATCTTCCAGTGTTTGCTTTTTATACTTTATTTTAGCTCTGAAGTAGACATTCCACCAGGTCTTCATCTTCAGACTCTCAGCAAAAGCTACCCAGAGGCTAATCTCTTCGAACGAGGTCCTAGAACTCTGTGATGGCTATCGGGCTCTTCAGACTATTGATAGGGATAAAACACTTCAAGCACTGCAATCATCTTAAGAAATTTGAAGAATATATTTTCCAACTCTGGCTTCGTAAAAATTCACCACAGATAGATTTCTTTTGCACCAAAACAGTGATTAAATCAAGTTAAGCTCCTTATCCACATACAAAATAAGCACTGGGATGGTGAGAGAAATTGTGGCCTTAGGCTAATGCTTATATCAAAAATGGATAGAAATGGGTTCTTCTCTGTGTTTATAGACTATTGTTGATGCTCAGTTAACGTATTACACTACTGTTGTTTCTTATTCCTTAAGTGGACAATTACCCTGAAATACATGAGAAATGCAAAATATTTTAAAGAAAAAAGTGAGAAAGAATAGTTCTTTCTCAGTCCATTACCTATTTTGAGTCCAGTTACAACCCTTTGCCCTAGCTGGACAGGTATTATTATAATCCATGTATCTAGGATTCAAAGAAGTTTTGGATTTATCTGGCAGGTAAGAAACAGGATGAACTTGGTCTTCAGACCTGCTGCTGGGATTCTTTACTGTGTTCACCAATTTATTTAACACTAATTTTCTTTAGAAGTCTATGAAAAAAAGCTAGATTCCAGGTTATAGACACTTGATTAGAGAACTCCTGAGACTTAAAATTTAGCAAACATTTATTGGCATTTATTATGTGTTTTGAAATGTAATGCAATTATGAATCAAAATTAGTTACTCACTTAGTCTAGACTGTATGTTCCTCAAGGGCAGACACCACTTGTTACTCATCTTTGGCTCAGAAAGCGAAGTGCTGGCACAGAATGATACACAATGAATGTCCATTGAATGAAATGACACAGTGGACCTTGAGTCTGGATGAATCACCTTCTCTCTCGTTGCTTGGGTTCCATAATGGAGCCACAAAGATGGACTTTGTAAGCACCGGCAGTTTCCTGCCTCGAGTTCTCCAAGTCCCTAACTGTAGAGTATTTGGTTGTCAATTTATCAGAGGGAAGCTAGGCAATAGTGTAGGAGGGCTGAGCCATGATAGATTTGGTGGGTCGTGGAGAAAGAAGCTGCCAATTTAGGGATCCTGCAAAATGCTTACTCTTCTATGTGTGTTTTTAAACCTAAATGACATTCTGAATAGTTTCCTTCACAGGCCTTCACAAACGGCTCCTCAGTACATGCTTTCATGTCACCAAGACATTTTGTTAAGACTCATCTTGCTATATTATTATATGCGCAAAACTTCAGACATGAAGAGAGCTCAAGTTCTGCATGGTGAAAAAAATGCAACTTCATTTAGTATGGAGAATATTGGCAAACACAGAAAAAATCCTAGTTAATCACAAATTTTAACCACTATCTAGTTGACATGTGCCTGCTGTGCTAATTGCTTCATTACTTAATTATGCAAAAAATAATAACATCCACAGCAAACATAGTCTATGAAGCATTATTAAAATACAAAGAAACATGCTCTAGACTCTTCAGTGCAAACATAAATATTTTATAATAAGGAAGAGTGCTTATTATATAACAGTAATAAGAAATTTGCAGCTAATTTGAGTTCTTCCTTCCAGCAAACCTGAAATACTCTTATGCCTTATGACTTCTGCTGATTTTGGATATAATTTTGGATCTTGCTTTGATTCCAACCTAACAAAGTAAGATTTCTGGGGGACACTGTTAAATATTTCTTCTCTAACACATAATTTCTGATCACTGTGTATTTGTTAAATAAAAGAATAAATGAGTATGCAAGTGCATCAGTCAGTGAACAAATAAACCAATCAATCAAGAGATTAGCTGTGGAATTAGAGATGAAACCCAGGAAGCGCTTAACTCAGACACAACGAGGTAGTTTCTAGAAGAGGAAGGCCACAGCTGTGTTTAAGATTTTAGTGTCCTTGGTCCAGGGATTGTTGTTTTTTATTAATACTTATCCCTAAAAACTCAAATTAATATTGTTATTCAAAATCTTCCTAGTCTATTGTTTTAAGTGTTTTAGAAATTCTTTAAGAATTTTTCCTAGAGAGTTTAAAACTCATCTAAGAAATTTGGTTTCATTATTTTTCTACTTTCCCCCCTCAAACTCTAAAACAATATTTTGTCCCTGTAATTGACCTTACCATATGTAGCTCTTAAATTTGGATGCTTTAAAAATTCAAAATTCAAAGGTACACTTGAAAGTCAAATATTTACCATTGGTGAAGACATTCCAAAGAAAGGTTTTACGACCCTGAATATAATTTTTAGAAAAAGATTATCACGTATCATAAAAGACGGAAGCATCGCTGGAATAAATATATATGCTCCAGGGAGTCAATTCTGAAAGAAGTAACAAACATTCATCTGATGATCTCTGTTGTATTTTCAATCTTTCACAGTTTAGTAAACAAATCTCAGTCCTTCCCTTGTAGCTACTAACATTTGTGTAGTTCTTACCGTGCTTTCATCATTTTACTAGGTCTCCAAGTAGAGAAAAGGAAGTTAGGCATTGTCCCTGCTCTCAAGCTTTATACAAAACATTAAAATACTTGACAAGTTACAGTAGCAACCACAGCCAATGCTTAGCTCTACCAAGAGGTCCCAGCATGAAATAGATGGATTCCTATCTTAGTCAACTGAATGGCTAGTACTGTTATTTTATTCATTCATTCACTGGTTACATCAGACAATTTTTGAACATCCATATGTGTATGGTGACCTGCTCTAGATTCTAGGACTACAGCTGTCAAAAGAACAGACAAACTTGTAATATAAGAAACTTAAGTGTCATGACTGTTTTCAGAAGAAAAGTGAAAGGTGTCAGATAGATTCTCAGTAACAGGGGGATCTAACTTGGTGAGAAGAATTGGAAAAGGCCTTCCTAAAGAAATGGTGTCAACAAGTAGATTTTGTGGATCAACAGGAGTTGCTCAGGGAAGAAGGGGTAAAAATATTCCAGAAAACAGGAGCAGCATGATGTGGTTGTGACGTGAAGAAGAGATGGTATGAGATAGTTTTGCAGCAATTTCAAAATTGCTGATGTCTAGTCCTGTAAAGTAGGGGGCAGAAGAGTAACCTGAGATGAGGATGGAGGTGGGGGGGTAGAGTCATGGGGCTCTCATCATGACTTTGGGCATTACCTTAAGGCTAGTGAGAAGACATTATAGGATTTTAGACAGGGAGGCAGCACAGTCACGTTTGTAATTCTAAAATTTTACTCGGCCACAGAGTGCAGAGCAAAGAGGTGGTGAGCAAGAGAAAATGGGATGGGTTCTTTAGAAGTTACTGCAAGTGCCAGGTGAGAGATGACAGTGGCAGCAGCTATGCCAAGAATGGGTGACTTTGAGAGCTAACGGGTATAATTAACAGACTTGGGTGTGGCCAGGATATGGCAGGTGAGTTGAGGGAAGTCACAAGATAACATCCAGGATTCTGGATTGAATACTGAGTGTATAGTAGTACCAATTCTTGTGCTTGGCGGCACAGTGAATGGAGAAGCTAGTGTTAGTCTTATTAAATATGATATGTGTTTGTGATATATGCAGAGACTACAGGAAGCAGTCTCTGGAATTGTCAAATAATACTAGCCAATCCTTGGATAGAATTTTAATGTGCTCACAGTATATTTTCTCACTTAAAACTATAATTCAAATTTTGATGTCAGAAGGTATTACATTACTTATCATTATTAAATTAATATTTGTTGCTTGTTGAATATCTCCATTTTCTGAAGAAAGCAATTGAAGCTCAGAGAATTGAAAAGTATTTCTTGCCCAAGGTTGGAATACAAGCTTAGACTTTGTAGCTTCCAATTTTATAGACTATCCATTAGATCAATATTACACTGTCTAAATTGAAAAGATTTTACAAATGTTAGGGATCATGGTGATATTAGGTAGTACTCAGCTGACTTTACTTTTATAACCATATTTTTCCTATATTTGGCAGTGTTTGTTTTCCTTGACTCAAACAGCTTCAAAATACTTGCAAGATGCTTATATTTGAAATCCTTGCTATTTTGTTGAATTTAAAAGTTGATGTATTCTCCAAATGACATAAGGTCAGGCTTATGTATTTACTTAACTATTATTCAAATGTTGCCATTTTATAAGAAGAAACCACTAATCTTTCTCATTTTATACCATGTGATGAATTCAGAGAGGCAAAATAGTTGAGAACATGACTATGAAAATAGATTTTCTAAGTTCTAATGTTTAGTCCACAGTTTTGGATAATAATTTTTGATAAAACACCTAAACTTTCTTAACTCTAGTTTCCTCATCTGTAATATGGGAAATAAGAACACTCATGAGTTTTTTTTCTAAGGAGAATTTAATGAAATAATCTTGAAAAACATGTGTTTACCTAAGTTTGGCTCTCATTACAAGCTGCATGGGTCAGTATTGCCACAGGGAATAGCATGTCTCTTTCTCCCACACGTATTGCTCTTTCTTGACCATCCATCAAATGCCAACATTAGGCTTGGTTTCTCTCTCTCCAATACCATTGTCGATTCAGTTCGTGCCTTGGTATTGTGATCCACATTTGAAAAGTGATTTTTTTTCTGTATTGATAAATAGCTACCCCAAATGGACTAACCATTTAGTCCAAATGCTAAGTGTGCCCTAACGGAAACTTTATAACCAGTAGCACTGTTCTTCTTTAAACAGTTCTGAGGAAATGGCAACCATTTGTAAAAGCAACACTGAACAAATAGACAATTAATTTAAAATGAAAGACATTGTTAACCTTACCTCCTCTCAATTCCTCTTTCCTCTGAGAAGGAAAAGAGACATTTCTTTTCAGTACTTGAAATGGCAATAAATCAAGGTTCTATTTGTGTGATTTACAATGGTTAATAAAGCTTTGAACTGTGCTGTTACGAATGGAATTATTTTAGTTTGACTACCAGTGTAAGAATTGTTGCAGGTTTGAAGGACTCTACTTATGCTAAGATTGGAGATTCCACCCTAATCTAGGTGTCTCTTTGTAAATAGGCTGCAGACAACCAGGTAGATGTCAGCCTAGCTAACAGAGAGTCCTAAGTTCAAAGGCTATCTCTAAAGGTAGCAGAGCAGGGTATTAGACCCCGCTCTTCTCTCTTCACTCCAGGGGCAGGCTGCCACACCTCTCCAGGCCCGTTCCCTCACCTGGGAAATGGTAAATAACACCTCGTGATGTTTTAAGGATGTTGGGTTAATCTATGTAGTGTGTACATTATTTAGAAAAATCATAGTTATTATTATTTAGTAAAATCATATGAATAAAATAAAATAAATGTAGTATGAGAAATTTTGGTCAGGTATATTTTTTCTCATCTTGTAATGAAAAGGAAAGACCTCCATATGCCAGTAGCAAAAGATATATTCCGAATGCTCTTCTCACAAGTCAAATAATTCCAGAGAGAGCTCTTCCCTTGTTCTGTACGCTGTGTACTACACTTCTCCAAAGAAAGTAGTAACTATCATTTACAGATTGTTGTCCCTGGCTTTAAAAATTCTTTTCCTTTAACTACTTTCAATTTCTTAGATGTAAGGTGTATACAGATGCAAGACAGAATTATTTATTTTCTGGAAGCATGTCCTTGTTTTCCACTGTTCAGCATGCGTGCATATATACTGCTGAAATTACATCCTAATGATAGCAAATTGCAGAATTATGAGATATTCTGTACCATCTTTTTTTTAGAAATAGAAAATTGAGAGACTTTAATAGCAGATGCTGTATTATGAATACAATTTACTGGAATTGCTCTTCTCTAATCATATAGAAACCATGTTATGTCCCAGAGAGGTGATAAAAATATACAGATATCCATTTATTCTCCAAGAAAATTGGGGTCTTAGTTAGAATAATGACCAGAACCTGAAATCGAGTTGGAAGCCCTGACATCATGAATTGAGACAGTGTCCTAATGATTTTATTTTGTGAAGCTTCAACATACTGAATATATAAATAAAATAAGGACAATTCATACTACAGAGGATATTGATCTTTTTAATCTTTGTGTGTTGTTCCTTGGTAAGAATTTCTCAAACGAGAGTTTGTACATTTGTATGATGAAGAGTTTATAATCCCCATTTCTAGGCTAAATTCAGAATAATGAAGTACTTGTACTGGATGCTCTTATTATGGGCTGATAAAATAAATTATGCATATATAGTATTACTTTTCCATATTTTCTATTTATAGAAATAAAACCCAATCTATGCAATGTGATATGTGGCCCAAACAATAGTCATTCCTTTCCTATGTTGTACAACATTCTAACTCCATAAACTAGTTCAATATGCTTTTTTAGAAAGCATTGTATCAAGTAACATACGCAATTTTATTGCCTGCCAGAGGAAAACTCTAATGTTTTCTGTTTATCCTCCTAAACAATAGAAAATATCCATATAAAAGCTTGCATTTTTAATGTTGTTGTTTACCTTATTTTAAGTCTTTACATTATTTTAAGCAAAGTAGTAAGTTTTTAATAACTTTAGACACTAGTTTTGATTTTAAAAATCACTGAGTCTCAAATGGAAATGCTGTGACTCTCTGAATACCGGCTGCTTCATATGGTGTATTCATTTTTTTTTTTTTTTAAATCTAGACAAATAAANTCGGATAGATAATGACTCAGTAGGTAAAGATTGTAAGAATACCATTTACATTTGCAAAACCTGTATTTTACAAAACCCTGTGTTTCATTTAATGCCATACGAATAAAAAAAGGATAGAAATATTACCTTGATAAAATTTTCAGACATTTCTCAAGATAATAGGTATTCATTTCCTTCTCTATCAACAGCTTTGGAAGCAGTTGTTAGAAATACATCTCAATTCTTAAACTGCACTTCCTTAAGGCTGATGTGATCACTAAACCAAAGATTTTCTAATTTACAGATTTACTTAGCAGATGTAGTTAGCACGATTCTCATAACATTAGCAGGCATATATACCTAATTTCAATTTCTTCCTTAATATATTACTGTAGTCTGCTTCTGGCAAGAATAATTTTCATATTAGCACAACAACAAATGAAAATGCAAAACTTTAACTAGGATGTTTTAAAACTCAAGTGATTTATCCTAGAAAACCATGCTGTGAAACGTATATATGACTTAAGAGCCTTTGAGATGCCACAATTATTCTTCTAGTAGCTTGGGAATTTCCTGAACGATATAAACAATAAGAGGAGATTTTGTTAGTATTGGATGAGTATTTTTATTTGCCATGTTTTCCTAATAGTTCCTTTATAAGAATATTTATAAATTGCTAGGAAGTAAAAGGGCCTGAGCTTTTGTTATAACAGTCCCTGCCATTCACGTCTGAAAGAATGGACTTGGTGAGATCATGGCTGGATACTTCTATAAGTAGAATAATGGAAATTGACACCTAAAATTTTGGGTAGTTTGGGAAAAAAAAACTTTATACACATTTCAGAAATTCAATGACGACTTTGACAATTTGGATCACTGTCAATGCACTAACATTCTGTCTCACATTTCTTTTCTTTCTTTTTTTTTTTTTTAAGATATCAGAGTGCCTTGATCATTTCCAAAATGTTAATGAATTTGTATTGGTCAAAGAGTAATTGTTTCAGCGTAGTGAGGTCAATAATGTATGCGTCTGCCACATCATAATGAAAGTGACTTCCTAATAATCTATCTACGAATGGTTCAGTGCTGAGCACTGCAAGAAAACTAGTTTACTGTCTGTTGAGTACTTCCCCCTAATGAGAGAAATGCCCAGTCTGTATGCTCATCTTCTTTATTTTCTTTAAATGTCAGTGCTGGGATTTCTTTCCTTTAGTATATTCACTCTTGGGTCTTTAGTTATGATATCTATACTAATGACTTCTAAATTTTAATACCAGCCTCAACTTCTCCCCTAAACTCCAGACTTGTATGTATAACTTCCTACTTAATATTTCCATTTAGATATTCTTCTGACATCTCAAACTTCATATGTTCAAAACCAAACTTGATTTTCAACCCTCCGTTCCAATATAGCTCCATTGTCCCAGTTGTTCAGTCTAGAAACTTTAGAATCATCTTTTACTCTTCTCACACATAATACAGTCCACCCAACGGTCTTCAGATATATCCAGAATCGTGTGTAGTCTAACCATGCCAACTCCCCTTCCAGTGTAAGCCAATGTGGCTCTCACCCATACTACTTCAATAGCCTTCTAGCTTGCAGTTTCCACCTTAACCACTTACACTCAGTTTATCAGTCAGCAGGCAGAGCAATTCATCTAAATTAGTCTGCTTAGTTAATTTCCACCTCGCTAAACCCCAAATCAGAAGTTTTTTGCATGGCTTACAAGGTGTACCTCATTTGCTTCATGTCTTCTTCTTTAACTCAATTCATCCTGTTTTCTTCCCTTTTCCTCCACAAACCACCTGAAGCTTCTTTCTGATACTTCTTGCCTCAGAGATCCTTAAACTTATTTTTCTGCCTTGACAATTCTTTTCATGGATATGCACAAGGTTATTTCTTTATTTATTTAAACCGTTTCAAAATGACACCTTATCAGGCAGCCTTTCCGTGAGTGCCTGTGTAACTCACTCCCTTACCCTGCCCATTTTTCTTAACAGTTTCATCATATTATTCATCACATACTTGTCTTAATCCTCTGTCTATAATATAAGCCTCTGAGTTCTGGAACTTTCTTTTTTTCCATTGTGGTTTCATCAGCACATGATAACAGCCCACAGTACAAAGTAGGAGCGCAATAAAAATTTATTGAATTAATTCAGAAAAGCTGCATGAAGTGATGCTGAAGAGAATATGGTAAATATGGATTTAATTATAGAAGTTTCCAGGAGTGCTATCCATTTATGTAGTGGTTGGAACTGGGCACTTGGGCTTAAAGAATATGCTCCTTCTATAGCCTTTAGGATTCCTAGCCACATAAGGGAAAAAATGTTTTCCCCCTAGAGGCACGGTTAGTGTTGTTTCATTAATGTATTTTTATTTATGACAGATCTATGCCCTAGGAAATGGCATTCTTAGTCCATTCAGTTACAGACCTGCAGGTGTACTTCGTCTCCAAATTTGACTTATTCACCTGAAGAAACTATCATTAAAATTAAAATTACTCAAAGGAGAATTCCTGTGAGGACAGCCACAGTCAGTTGGCAGCATTGTAGTTAACACTGCCTCAGTGTCTGGTAATGTACACATTCCTTTGATTTTTGGACTGTGGAAAGTTGACGCTGCTTTGTTCACTCTGTGATGCGGTAACTCTAAGAGCACCTGGGCTCCACCTCTCAGGTGACCTTATTGTTGAGAAAATAGCATAGATTGTTGGTTGGCAGATTTGTTTGGTTTTACACCTTTAGTTTTTTCATCATGGTTTATCATTGTTCCTTATGAAAGGAAACAATCCAGTCATCTCAATTATTTGGTGTCTTTATTTACTTTTTTATAATGAATCACTGTCTTATAATCTGGCTTTTTGCCTTTCAATTCCCTTGGTGCATTAGCTGCCTTCAGTTCTTTTTAGATTAAAAAAATATATGCTGCTATATTTCCTCAGTGCCAATGATTCCTGGAAACACCCTGTGCATTTTTTTATGTCAAACTTCCTGTACTAGCTTACATTTTTAATTTCTTAAATTACTAATTATTACAGATAAATTGAAATCTTAACTTTGGATTCTTTAAGGCCTCCTCAGCAAAGGCAATAACAACAGCATTTATTATGTGTCTGCAAATAATTAGATGCATACCTCACCTATTTATAATAAACTAATATATAGTTTTTCATATTATATATAATCTATTATAAATGCATCTGCACTGTGGCTACGTACAATTTAAGCATGAAAGTCTTTGATTAAACTATATTGGCAATGACATAATCTTCCCACTTTAAATTGTGGAATAGTCCAAAACATCACTTTAATTCAATAGAATATATATTTTTAACCAAGAAGATTATAAATTTCACTAATAGGACATTGACAAGAGAGTCAAATTATAGAACAATTCCCTTAGAACTGAAGTAAACTATAGTGGGTAACATTTAGTATGAACTTCACTTTTCCAAATAGGTATTTATTTGAAAAATTGGCATAAACCAACATTATGAATTGCATTGTAACTTGTTAAATCAAATAACCTCATTCCTCAAGTAAATGAAAATGCCTCAGTTATCCATTTTTAAACAATCATATTGAAAGTAGGATGGCTATTGTATGTTCATTTGCCTTTCTCTTCAACCAGGTGAAACTCCCTGGAAGGTTACGACCTGTCTTTCTTCTCTGTGTTCTGGTGATGAGCACACTGCTGGACACATTACAGATGCTTAATAAGCGTTTGTGGAAAGTGAATTCATTTCCAGTCCATCTATGTTGCCAGTGTACTGGGTACTTACTTGAAGTTATATTGAAATATAATAGCCTTGTGGTGTGTGATGAAAATCGTACTAGGCACACATGGGAGTCAATGTTGACCAACTCTAGATAAAATATTACACAAAGTCAATGAGACTGGGACTCTGTCTAGTGCATGCCACGGCACTGGAAGGGAACATGGGGATCATGAGAAAACAAGCATGTTTTCTTCAGGAGTTTCTTTGTAACCGTATATTTCTTTAGTGTACTGTTCTTTTCAAAGCATATTATCTGAACTTCCAAATAACATTATGAGTTGCGCAGAACAGAAACCAAAATCTCCTTTTTAAACAATAGCAAGAAAACCTTAGAAATATTTGAGAGGTGGTGGTTTACCCACGTGAATCAGCTTTCAAATCTTGAATACAATTCCATCTTAATGTACAGTGCAGTCTATTGTAACATTTATTTTCAGATAAGTTCCAGTATTCCAGAAGAGACTGGGGCCATTAGTTATGGACTGATTTAGGCAAGTGCACTATTTTCTTTTTTATTACTAGTGGTAGAATCAAATAGTATTGATTGATGATGGACTTATATTACAACCATCTATCCATGTATTCTATGCAAAACTCATTAACCTCAGGAATTACCTTGGTTAGGACCACCTATGATTACTCTTTTAACTCACATTTCATTAGAAATATATATACTAATGTACACAATAATAATTGGGATTTATTTTTATGAATCCTTGTTATATCTCAAAATGATTACATGATACTTGAAAAAAGAGGCCATGCCCTTTCTTTTATATATTCTCCACTGTAATGCTTAATAGCAAAATGGATTTTCAATAAACTTTTTATTATATATCAAGAACATTAACTTAAGAGTCCAGTTTTCTATGTAGAAACAAAAATGAATCAGGCAAATATATAAACTATTTATTTATGAAGCAATAAGACAGAAAATGCAAGAAAAGTAAATAATTAAATATTAATGAATGCAGATGGCACATTCTTAATAATGATATTAAAATAAAAGCTATAAAGAGTATAAACAGTGTTAGAACAATTGAAAGCTTCTCATTTTGGTTTGTAAAATGTCACAAGTTTTAGAGCTTCCCAGTGCATTTTATAAAGGCAATTTAAAACTTCTATCTTTGAACTTGCCAAGTTAGGACAAAATATTGATCATTTTATCATAACCAATGATTGTAAACTTTAAAACTGGAATCACTAATGAATGAATCCAAAAATTTTTGTCTGAGACCATAATTCCCTCAACTTTTCCGTGAGAAAGTTATTCTTGTGAATTTTTCAGTCAGATTTCAGTTTGAAAAACTTACATATGCTTCTGAATATTCTTTATTACAATAAACTTTGGATTTCTTCATGGTTTATATTGTTTCCCACAAGTAAAATAGATTCTTCTACCTCATATACACTATGAATTAAGGGACCCTTACCTTAGGACTTTTCTTCTGAATTAAATGAATGAATTACTTTACCTCACTTTCGAAAAGAGAAGGGAAACAAGAAATCAATCGAAATATTGATATTGTAGAGAGGACAAGACAACCTAGGTATGAAACTCTAATAAAGTTCTAAAATATATTTCTATTTTACATTTGAATTACAGTTATAATTATGTAATAGTAGATAATATTTTTGCAAAGCCAAGAGAAAAATTCAGAGCTGTGAAAATTGGAATGGAGACTGCATGCGATGTCTTTAATGAGAACATTACATTTTTCTCCTAATGGCCGTTGCCTTCCCTTGCTATTTTACTATGGTTTTTATTTTTTTCTGCCAATTACTTACTCTGCTTCATTGGTTCTAAGTGATACAATACACTAAATCACTTGATCTTAGACATCGCTTATGAGGGCTACTCTTCGGTTAATTTTATGGCAGCTGTATACTGCAGTTAGATGTTAACACCACACAAGATGGGCCAAGTCTCATTTGACTCCCCACCCCTCCCCACCAGAAATGAATCACATAATAGGCAAAATTGTAATTAGATGCTTTCAGATATACATTAGTGGTTGCTTTTCTCAGCTGTGAACTTCATAAATTTGATCAAAACTTGTGTTGATTCTTTTACAATATAATCAAAATTGGTTTCCAAAAACATGACTGTTGGCTCCTTCAATCATTAAATGTATTATTAGATAATTGCATATTCTATTTTTATATTTGAAGTTTTTAGGAAGGATAGTTGATTGGCCTACTTCTTCCCTCATGGGTTATTAATAATTTCATGCATTAGCTGCTTAATAGCAATATTACTAAAAATGAGAAAATAATGACAATACACGCTAAATGCAAGTTTCCCAATAGAATGCAATAAGTTATTTTTGTGTGTTTTTTTTTCTCATGGTAAAGTTGCTAGAGATCTCAAAAGCCTAGAGATGCTCAAATTCAGGAAAGCTGCACCATAATTAATGTGTAGTATTGGTAGAAGAATCCATGAAGCAAATTTATCTTGAGACCAAAATATACTCCTGTCTAACTGCTTTCAGGCTTGGTTAGAATATGATGTGACATAGGAACGGGAATAATATGTATGTGTGTTTTATATCTGATGTCAAATTAAAATCTTGGAAGCTTAATTGAATATACCATCAGAAGCTAAAGTTAAGAGCCTATTGCGCCTTCCATCTTCTCTTCACCATCAACCACTTTACACACCACTATCCAGAATAACTTTCCTAAAAACAAGTGATCAGTTCGCAGATTGCTCACAAATTCTACATTCGTTCATTGCTTGTAGACAAACATATGCATTAACCAACATTTTCCAACTCACTTAAGTCTGATGCTTTGGACACACCAGTGTACTAATCCCTGAATGTTCCTTATGTTTTGCTCCTTCCACAGTTTGCCTCATGTTCTTCTACAAGTCTAGAATTGTTCATCATCCACTCTGACCATTCACATTTTTGTCATTCTTCAGGACCTGAGTAAATTCTCACCTGCTCCCTAAAGTTTTCTGTAACACCTTCCTCTGAACATCTTAAAAAATGATTGCTTTTGTAATTAATTTGACAATCTAAACCATGTCTTTCATGTTACGTTTTATTTATTTTTTTTTATTTTTTATTTTTAAAAAAAATTTTTTAAATGTTTTTTATTTATTTCTAGGAGAGAGAGAGAGAGAGAGACAGCGTGAGCAGGGGAGGGTCAGAGAGAGAGGGAGTCACAGACTGAAACAAGCTCCAGGCTCTGAGCTGGCAGTCAGCACAGAGCCCGACGCGGGGCTCGAACCCACGAACCGCGAGATCATGACCTAAGCGAAAGTCGGACGCTTAACCGACTAAGCCACCCAGGCGCCCCTCATGTTACGTTTTAAACTCAAAAGATATCATTGAATGTCTTCCATATGCCAGACCATGTATAAGTGCTGTAGGGTCTTGGTCACAGGCATCAAAAGCGTTGTTGAAAATGCAGAATCTGAGAACCCTGCCTACACCGACCGAGGCAGGATTGAAACACTATGTAAAGAGATCTACAGGCAATTAAAGGTGGAGAAGCACTGCTGGGGAGGATACACATAGGAGCAAAGGATAATTCTCACCTTCAAACAGTTTCCTAAAAGCAGAGCATTAAATGATCAGGGCAGAGTGAAAGTAAGGGTCAGGAGAGAAGCATAAACAAGGTTTCCAGGGCAGGGTGATATTGAAGGGAGAAAAGATGACAACCAACACAATCATAGCTATTAATACCATTAATTATTATTATAATAATTAATACTTATTTGCTGATTCGAGGGTATGTACTTGGTCCAATGTTAGGTGTTTAACATCCTCTGCTACTCATCACAGTGATGATGCTACAGAGTTATTAGTATTCTCATTTCACATCTAAAAACAGGGTTCAAAAGGGGTTATACTAGCCAACTATTGTCTTGGTCAGGATTTTGATCCACATCTATTTTCTCTGTTTTTTCGATTTTTTGATATTTCCCTGTCTACATTTATATCATTATTTATATATTGCCTTTCAACTGAATATGTGTTATTTATCACAGACTTGATTGCACAGACTTTTAAGTGTTTGTTTATGTACTTATTTTGAGAGAGACAGAGCACAAGCAGGGGAGGGCCAAAGACAGTGGGACAGAGGATCTGAAGCCGGCTCCATGATAACAGCTGATGTGGGGCTGTCACATCGAGCCGATGTGGAGTTCGAGTCTATTAACTGTGAGATCATGACCTGAGCCATGTCAGACACTTAACTGACTGAGCTACCCAGGCACCCCTTACGTCTTCTTTATGCCTCTTTGCTTCTATATACTGATGAAAGGTACTGAAGAAATATTTCATCGATGTCTGAAAGTAATTCTCCTAAGGAAAATTTTTTTTTCCGGTTTTGGCAATAGAGGGCATATACTGTCTTGGTTTACCCTAAAATGTCTAGATGTAAAGGAGGTCTAGGATGTGTGTGCATGTGTGTTAGGAAAAGAAAGAGTTATTTTAAAACCTGAGAGGATAAAATAATGGCAGTTGTATGAGTGTTCCATGATTCTGCTATAAATCCCAGAATATGGTGGGAACTTAGGATATGTTTTATATATTTACTTACTTGCTTATTAACAGCAATGATAAGACTGTATATATAATGATTGTGTGTGGATTATTTTATTATTAATTAATTATTTAAATTACCTAACAATCCTTGGTAAATAATCTTTGGGTAAAAGCTCCTCTTCCCTGACTCATAGAGAACCTGACATATCTATTTTGAAGTAGCATCGGGCTTGCTCTCTTGAAAGACAATCTTATAAATGCAAATATATTGGTCTTCATGCATCTCTAAACTTTGATGTTGATGTCTTAATAATTAAACCATTCTTCTAAGAAGGTTTAACATATGTTGAGTTTTCTCAAAACAAACTCAGACACATCAGTTCTAGGTTATTTAAAACCCAATATAACATGACAATAAACCATTTGTGTAAGTAGAGGATTATTTATTTTTAAGTAAGTGGCATTTTACTTTTGCTTATAATCCAGTACAACATATATAGTGTGTTGTAAGACTTTCAGTGGTCATTTCATTGGTCAGGTCATAATAAATTAATGAAAAAGAAAGAATCTTGGAGAAGAGATTCATTGTTTCATTTTACAAAACAAAAAAAAGAGATATCCCTTTATTTTTAATATAGTTGACTGTCATTCTTCACAGAAGTATCAAGGGTAGCTGGACTCTTTAAAAAATCATGAACAAAAGAGGAAGAAACCCTGTTCATACCACTCCTAGAGTTTCCACCTTCATCGGTCAATAGCGGTTGCAAATAAATACACTGAAATGTACTCTTGTTTTGTCCCTTCATTTATTCAAAATATAGGAAAAACATATTAACCCCACGCCCCCTACTAGTACTACCACTAGATACCGTGCTAGAGTTACAACAGTGAATACGATCAACCTGCTCACTGCCCTCAACATTTACTCTGAACTCCAAGTTCTAGTCTTTCATGGAGTACACAGTATGGCTGTAAAGGAATCAGTGACCGAGTGCCTCTTAACAGTAAGAGAGTATTTTTTGCAGTTAGAATTCTGCCAGTTTCCATATGAGAGAGTGAATGACAGCATTTAAATGAAAAACACATGGTATTAATTTTTAAAGACTGCTTAATTGAGATTATTTATTTGTCATAATTAATAAACCTGTTTCTATATTTATAAAATTATTAAGAATCTGTATTTCTAAAATTATTAAGTATTTATAAATTATTAAGAATTACTTATTAAGAATTAATAAGTAATTTTTCATGTAATAAGATAGAAAATGTTCATTCTGAGACATTAGAAGGATACTCATATTGCCTAAATATTACCTATATGAATAAAGCTACCACTTGATTCTATTTATTCACAAAACAAATCCTTTTCAGCTTCCTCTTTCCCACATACTATGTTGAATAGGGCAGATATAAATCTTGCCTTTGTCTTTCTGTTTCACAAATTCATAATTTGATGTTCTGTTTTCAAAAGATCAATAAAATGCCAAGCATAGTCTTGACAGTCAGAAAACATAAAATTAAAGCTTCCTGACTGGTGGGCTAATGCTCTTCGAGGAGCAATATCATAAGACTATATTCTGATTGTTTAGTTTCTGTTGCCATTGTTACAAATTCTATTTCATGCTTGTAAGTTATGTTTTCTAAATTTTTGTGCACAAAATACTATTTATTACACCAGTGGTTGGTTTTCTGATCTTAAATTCATGCATGAACTACTAGCTGTTTCATCTCAACTATTCACATTATATATGAAGTTACACATTTTTCTATGTCTTTATAGTATTTTGAGAGAGAGAGACAGAGAGTGAGTGGAGGAGGGGCAGAAAGAGAGGGAGACACAGAATCTGAAGCAGGCTCCGGGCTCTGAGCTAGCTGTCAGCACAGAGCCCGACGTGAGTCTCAAAGCCATGGCCTGTGAGATCATGACCTGAGCTGAAGTCGGAGCTCAGCCAACTGAGCCACCCAGGGACCCCTGAAGTTACACATCTTAAACATTTATGTTTTGAAGCTTATTAAAGATATTTACCTTCATGAAAGATCCATATATATTCAGTCAATAGGCCAAGTAATATTAGAACAAAAAGCTTAGTTATGTTTTTGTTTCTTAATATGATAACTATTTCATTTGTCATTCAACAAATATTTAAGATAAAAACAAGTAACTAATGACTTTCAACATCCGCAATTCCTTTGGCAAATCTTCCTAAAATCTCTAATGTGAGAACAGAAAACATCATAAAGATATACTTTGTTTATGTGTTTTTTAAACTGATATGTCTAGCCATATGTCCATATGTCTAACTATATTAATTATATATAAACTTCTATAATAAATAAGACATTTATAATTAGAGACTATAAAGTTAATGCAATTGTAATTCAGTTTAGAGACCCACTTAGAAACTCTTCATTTTAAAGAGACACTATTTGAGGAAGAAGACCATTAGATCAATGGTCATTGAGCAGAGAATTTAGGTAGTTGTCTACATCATCTAAAGACTTTTAGGCTTTTGTGCATATAGTCTTTGGTCTCTAAAATTCAAATAGAAAATGTTTTAAAGGCAGGATGAAATTATCTTTTATACAAGAGTCACTGGACTCACGCAGGACCTATATTTTGATTCTGGTTTCAAGGTAAGAAAATGGGTAAATTGGCTTAAAGCACTTTCATTATAGAAATCCGGAACACACATTTATTATAACTTCACTATAAAACATCATGTGATAGCACAAAGTCTGGCATAGAAGTGGTACTTTGGATATTTTCCCAAGGAATGTAATTACTAGAAGCACTAGGCTATACCTGCTTCACGTATAACATGCTCCAGGTCAAAGCCAAAGGGCAGTATGACAACCAAACTGGAGTAGAAGTCATCCACATGGCACATCTGGAACTCAGATGCATACATCTTGTCTTCTGAACATGACATTTATGTTGCTGGTGGGGTTAATATGCAATGACTAATGTGATCATCAGAGTTACTTAACTCATTTTTTTAATGATTAACCCTATGGTCTGTTGCATGTGCAAACGTTGCTGTTGTGCTCATTTGGTTGGGAAACCAAGCAGACAAGGTAGAATTAAAACCAGAAAGAGCTGAGAAGTAAAGACATGGGGTGGAACTAAAACCAGGAAGGGCCAAGAAGATGAGGCATTAGGGTCTGAAGGATGCTCAAGTGTGACCCATCTTGAGAACGGTAAGTTACAGTATAACCTAACACACGCATACATGTATGAAATAAAGTTTCACAAAACTTCTACCTTTAATAACCCTAATTAAATAAGATGCAAGGTGTATTCTATTTTCTATTTTGTTCTATTGTTTTTCATTAAAAAAATTACTGGTCTCTAGAAAAGTAAGTAGATTTCTCTTCAGTAATAATGAGTTGTGATGTGTAGCTGGAGGGGAAAGTGACTAATTTTAGTCAATGGTTCTTAATATGCTGTACATGGATAGGTTTAAAGAGCTTATTAAAGACATAAAATTATTTGAGGCAAGAGCCCATTTCTATCAAATCTCAAATGGATTCATAACATCCCCTTAAGATAATAAATAAAAGCTAAAATATATAGAGCTATTTATAGTTCAAATAGTGCATAATACGCAAGTATTACATTAAAGCCTTTGTATGTGTTATTTAGTCCTTACAACAGCCTTTTAAATATTTTTGTTTTGTTTTGTTTTTTGTTTTTTGAGAGAGAGAGAGAGAGAGCGAGAGAGCGAGAGAGCATGGGTGTGGGAGAGGCAGAGGGAGAGGGAGAGAATCTTAAGCAGGCTCCACACTCAGTGCGGAGACTAATGTCGGGTTTCATCTCATGACCATGGGATCATGACCTGAGCTGAAATCAAGAGCCAGATGCTTAAACAACTGAGCCACCCAGGCACCCTGACAATAGCCTTTTTAGACTGGTACAAATTTGTATCCAAAATTTCTAATTGAGGAAATTAATGATTAATGGGAGAAAATAACTTTCCTTACACTGTTAGTATATGTCAGAGAGGACTTTAATACCAGCAATTTGATTCCAGAACATATTTTTAAGCCCATGAAATCCAGTAACCTTTCGTTCCTCCCTCTTACCCTTCTTTACTCCCTCCCTTCCTCCCTCCTTCCCTCTCTTCTTCCCTTTCTTCCTTCCTTCCTCCCTCCCTTCCTTCCTTCCAACAAAAAGATTTATCTATGACTTGCTCTCTACCATACACTGAGAACATAAAAGTAATTGGCTGTCCTGATATCCCTTATAGACAAGTGAAACATAAATAGAAGTCAAGGCTGAGGGACATTTTAAACCTACAATAAGAGACAGAAAAGCAGAAATAGACCCAGGTTGACCATGAGATGAAAGCAATTTTTTTCGTTAGACAAGAAGCTTTTTGTAAATGTCATGATACAGCAGGAAATAAGGCTAAATTTGGCAATTTCAAAATACACAGTCTATGAACCTGCCACATTTTGCTTATCTCGAAATTCTTAGTATTAGACTGTACATGCACATTGGATCACTCTGGAGTGTCCTTGGTTGGGACTAAGTTTCATTCCCTTGAGCATTTATATGTTAACTCTAGAGATACTGTTTGCAGTAGTTGCAGCCTGTACTGAAAACTGCACAGTTACTGGTAGTATCTTGGCTGTGGGGAAAGGGCTCAGGTGCTGCACTGCTGCAATTATTTATGATGGAACTAGTTCTAGCAAAGGTCAAGTTCTCCAGGTCTGGATGTAACCTGTGATATTCACAATGTGCCTGGTGACTTCTCTGACAATATGTTTAATATAGTTTCAGGATTATGGCAAAACAGAGAACTCTACACAAAATCATTCCAGGTTAAATTGCTTATTATAATGGACAACAAAACTCAACCTTATCTTCCTTTATCCATTTACTAAAATTTAAATAGAAACATCTTTGCAGTGGATGGTGGCTAACACTGGTGATAACTATTAGGAACACATAGAACGTAGGGGAAGAATCTCACAGTAATTGATTGAAGTTCGGGTTATCTGCTGAATATTTTGTGGGATTTTAAAGTTTTAAGATTGTAAGAAAATGCCAAATGTGAAAAAGGTCTGCTATGTAGAAATCAAGAGTCAATATGAGAAGCCAAAACTATTTGGTTCAATTTCAGTTTCAATTATTCTGTAATTCTTCTTGATGAGCCATATGGGAAAATATGTCTACTTGATTTATAGTCCCTCTGTGACCTTTGTTTAATTTTGATCCTCAATATAATCACCATACTGCTTACTGAAAATTTGGTTATTTATACAAATTAATTAAACTTTAGAGAAGAAAACTTTTCATCATTTAAAAATATCCTACAAACTCTGGAAGGTAATTCCAAAAGAAGTTTCCAAAAGCACTGTCAATAAAGCAAGCATTCTAGAGAAAATATGCAGTCTCCTAAGGGGATTGTTTTGAATGGAAAAAGCACTTGTTTGGATATGTAAGTTCTGATAATGTTGATAAAATTTCTGCTATGAAAATATCACAGTGTAAAACACTTAACAAGAACCAAAGGAAAGAAAAAAAAACCTTCACACCCCTTGGGATATATTCCTAATGCTGCTGTACTGTTCAATTTAGCAGAGTTGATATGACATTTAAAATAGCATCTAAACATCCAGTGGGCCCCCCCAGTGAACACTTCTGTCACACTGAACAAAGGAACAAAGAGAATTGTTTGGATGAGTATCTACCATCGCTGAGATTGGGATGGGTTCTCCTAGCCCCTTGGCCATCACATGCATGATGATGCTTACATTCTACGGGTATCTTCAGACACCTCAAATACGATATATTTGAGGCAAATATATCGTATAAGGCAAAGCATAACCTTGAACATATATTTCTCATTCTTTTTCTTTTCAATAAATAAACTCAGTTGCTGAAGCCAGAAATCTGGGATTATTCCCTTTTTCTAACCATAGAACTCTGAATCTGTCAGCAATTTCTCTATAATATATAATCTCAAATCCAGCAATTTCTTTCCATGTCTATTTTTATAAGCCTACATCAGATCATGCATCAGTTACCTCCTAGCCATTTCTCCTTTTCTATCTCCTTTCCACAAACCATTCTTTATATAGCAAAGAGATCCTCTTAAGAGACAAGTCAAAGCATGGGGCTCTCTTTCTGCTCAAGTTTATTTCACTCAGAACAAAATCTGGTCTTTGCCATGCCCTTATATAGCTATGAATGATTCTCACCAACCCTCTCACCCCACCCTTTTTCTCCACATCATTTAAGTCCCAACTGCACTGGTCTTCTCTGAGTTCTTTGAACAAGTAAAGCTTCTTCTTGATCCTCTGAATGTGCTCTTCTCATTGGTTGTGTTGAGATTCACACTCTTCACATTAGCTGAAATACCAACTTCTTAGCCCATTCTTTACCAACCTATTTAAGGTATATTCTCCTAGGTTACCCTGTATCCTGTTTGTTTATTTTCTTTCCAGCATTTATTATATTTTCTTTTTTATATATTCTTCAAGAGTAGAAAGTAAACTTCATTAGGACAAGAGTCATACCAGTCTTATTTTATCATGCTATAAACCAAACACAGAATCTGACACCAATTGGATATGAAAACCTTTATTGAATGAATATCATTGTTTCTTAGCTATGCTATTACAATGGCTAAATGCCCCCTCCCCTTCTGTGTTATTGTAACCTCTCCACCCTTTTTCTGTAACCAAGTTCATCTTCATGAAGCCGACTAGAGAGTATTGTAACTTTGTTTTCTCCAAAATATTTATGGTTCCCCTAACTTACAGAGGTACTGTAAAGTCAGAGGTACTTAGATGAGAGTGACATTCAAGATTCTCCAAAATTCCCCTGGACTATCTCCATTATATTGTATCTCCTCAACAATCACGCACCTTGTGTTCCAGTCCTACTGACTTACTGAACTTACTTGTTATCCAATATAATAATAATATCCCTGATATTTCTCACCAGTAACCTTGAATGTGTCTTTATTTCAACTCGGTGAAAAACACAATCTACCTGATTGATGTAGAACCAAATTCAATGAAATAAGAACTCCCTGAATTTTTCAAGTCAATGCAATGCCAGTCATTTTAACATGTCGTCACTGAACATCAAGTAGCTTCAAGGCAAAGCATTTAGTCTTGAGGGTGGGAAATGTTTCTTCAGAAAAGGAGCCCAAACAGTTTGATGCAGTTCCAGATCATGCCATGAAACTATGACATGAGGAAACCCAAGCCCTGGAGAAGCAACTATTTGTTACGTTTTACTCTCTCCTATTTTCTAGTACAAATAGCAGCCAGTTAAAACAGTGATTTATATAGAACTAAATTCTGGTAACCACAGGCAGGATTTACAGGAGACATGCTGAAGGAAACAGCAATAAACAACATGGAGGGGATCTTGGCTATGGGGAAGAAAGCAGCACTTTAACATTATGTCACTCTGAGACATGGCTGCCCCTTATCAAATAAGAATGCACCTAGGGAAGCTACAACGAGTGTCAGCCTCCAGGAAGACAATGGGCACTTTACCTTGGAAGGGAGCATGTCTCTCATTATTTATTTGTCCTTTAAAAGAAAAGCACACTGGACCTCTACACTAATCTTACCCTCCTCGGCTAGGCTACCAAATTCTCTCTCCATAAGAATATCTTATAATGAGACCATTTGGCCTTCAGAAACTGAGCCCCTCTTGGTGGGGTTTGTAACCTTTCTGCCAACCCAAATTCTGTTCACAGATAATCTTGGAGCCAGGTTCCAGAGGAGGATTATCAACGTCAATGTCACTTTCTACCACTGTTGTTGATTCCAGTAAGGCCTCCTCCTGTTTACAGATTTCTGAAGCAAAATCAAATAACAATGAACATGTCCACGTTTTTAGGGCCTCCAATTCTTGATCTGCACATAAAGTCTTATTTACATATCTTACACATTCTTTCTTACTTTGAATTCTATGAGTCTGTGGTAAATGCATTTAAATTGTTAGTGTGTGCCGTTTGTAAAGAAAAACTCAAGGTATGACACAGTAAGCCTTACATTTATTAAACTTTTCCACTATTTTCTCCTAGGCAGAGAATAGCAAATATCTCCCTCTGAAAATTTCTTTGAAGTCCCTTGTTTTATCGTAAAAGTTATGCAAACATTGTATTCTACACCATAACTTATCCTTGTTCATTTTAATACAAAGTAATAAATAGAAATAAGTAGAATAAGTAGAAAAATATAGAAAAATAGAATAAGTAGAAAAACATCAATACAAAAACATTTGCACCATGCCTGTCCTGTGGCATTGACTATCTCCCGGCACACATCAGGTTAGTAAATGAAGTTTCCATCCAAGGCTCATTGCATTTTAATTGAGTTTGGTGGGGGAACATATAAATATAAGTGGGAACGGAATATGTGTGTATGGGGAGAGAGTGGTGGGAGGTGAAATCCAGAAGATTGTTAGCAAAGGAATTGAAAGAAGCAGCAGCGTTCTACAACTGCACATAAAACTGGATGAGGTGAATTTTTAGATCTATAGACTTTATTATAGATGAAGGGGCCCTGAGGTTCAAATCAAGCAAACCTCAAAATGATTCTCTATTGGGTTACTTTGCGCTAATTGTTTAAAGCACTGAGCTTTGAGTGTAGTCTTTTCAAATGATTCCAACAAAGGTTAAAACGCTTTATTAGAGATTTGTTTGCCTAAAAAGCATTTTATATATAAATGATATTTAGACTCCAACAAAAAAAAAGTAGCATACCTCTTATAGTTTAAATGTACCTGGATGTGAAAAGTGGAATTCAATTTTGGTTAGTCTCTTGATAGGGATGTAGGAGGTGACTTTTTGGAGTTTTAACAATCAAGAAAATATAGAGAGGGCTGTAATTCTAAGCCCTGAAAATGACAAAGGACCTCATAAGGAAAATGAAGGACCTGCTTCCTCAGCCAGAATTTCCCTTCCACATCAGGGATAAATTACACCATGGTATAATTCAAGGAACAATTCAAGGAACAGGAATTTGTTCATTGTGGAGAAGAAAAAGAAACAAATGCTGAATCATAACTGTCTTTAATTATGTAAATGGTTGTAATCTTTTTTCGTGAGGTTTTTAGTGGTCCAGCTGTCTGCAGGCACAGAGTTAGACCAATTGACCTTTTGAGTTTCTGTAGTATGCTGTTTTTCTGAATCACTGTATAATATAGCTGGTGGATGTTCTCAAAACCTAGCCCATTCCAAAAAAACACAAAAAACANGTGGGCCTAATAACTCTCTCTATTTTTGTGGCTATCTTTGCACCTTTCCTAAATTCATATGCATACTATCCTATGATAAAGTTTATTTGAACTTTTTTTACTTTGTAATTTGTTTTTTTTTCTTAAATAGTTTATTGTCCAGTTAGTTTACATAAAAACCCAGTGCCCATCCCAACAAGTGCTCTCCATGCCCATCAGCCCCCTTCCCCCCTTCCGCACCCCCATCAGCCCTCAGTTTGTTCTCAGCATTCAAGAGTCTCTCATGGTTTGCCTCCCTCCCTCTCCCCAACTATTTTTCCCCTTCTTCACCCTCATGGTCCTCCGTTAGCTTCCTCCTAATCCACCTATACATGCAAATAAATGGTAGCTGTCCTTCTCTGCCTGACTTACTTCGCTCAGCATAGCACCCTCAAGGTCCATCCATGTTGCTACAAATGGCCAGAGTTCACTCTTTCTGATTGCCATGTAGTATTCCATTGTATAGATAAACCACAGCTTCTTGATCCATTCCTCTGTTGAAGGACACTTAGGCTCTTTCCATGTTTTGGCTTTTGTTGAGAGTGCTGCTATGAACATTGGCGTACATGTGCTCCTATGCATCAGCACTCCTGTATTCCTTGGGTAAATTCCTAGCAGTGCTATTGTTCGGTCCTAGGGGAGTTCTATTGTTAAATTTTGAGGAACCTGCACGCTGTTTTCCAGATGGGCTGCAACAGTTTACATTCCCAGCAGCAGTGTAGGAGGGTGCCCGTTTCTCCACATCCTCGCCAGCATCTAGAGTCTCCTAATTTGTTCATTTTAGCCACTCTGACCGGCATGAGGTGGTATCTCAGTGTGGTTTTGATTTGTGGNAGGTTTTCTATGTGGAGTATCATGTCGGTTGTGAAAAGTGAAAGTTTGACTTTTTCTTTGCTAATTCTGATGCCTTTTATTTCCTTTTNCATAAGTTTTTGATACTTTTCCTCATACAGATCTCCTATATCTTTGGTTAGGTTTATTCCTAGGTATTTTATGGGTTTTTTTGTACAATTGTGAATGGGATCAGTTTCTTGATTTCTCTTTCTGTTGCTTCATTATTGGTGTATACAAATGCAACAGATTTCCGTACGTTGATTTTTTATCCTGCAACTTTGCTGAATTCATGGATCAGCTCTAGTAGGCTTCTGATGGAGTCTGTCAGGTTTTCTATGTGGAGTATCATGTCGGTTGTGAAAAGTGAAAGTTTGACTTTTTCTTTGCTAATTCTGATGCCTTTTATTTCCTTTTGTTGTCTGATTGCTGATGCTAGGACTTACAGCACTATGTTAAACAACAGTAGTGAGAATGGATATCCCTGTCGTGTTCCTGATTTCAGGGGAAAGCTCTCAGTTTTTTCCCATTGAGGATGATGTTAGCTGAGGGCTTCTCATAAATGGCTTTTATGATGTTTAAGTAAGTCCTTCTATCCCCACTTACTCGAGGGTCTTTATTAGGAAGGGATGCTGTATTTTGTCAAATGCTTTTTCTGCATCTATCAAAAGGATCATATGGTTTTTGTCTTTTCTTTTGCTAATGTGATGTATCACATTGATTGACTTGCGAATATTGAAACAGTCCTGTAACCCAAGAATGAATCCCACTTGATCATGGTGGATCATTCTTTTTATGTACTTATTGAATTCGATTTGCAAGTATCTTGTTGAGGATTTTTGCATCCATATTCATCAAGGATATTGGCTTGTAGTTCTCTTTTTTTTTGCTGGGTCTCTGTCTGGCTTGGGAATCAGAGTGATGCTGGCTTCATAGAATGAGTCCAGAAGTTTTCCTTCCATTTCTATTTTTTGGAATAGCTTGAGAAGAATAGGTGTTAACTCTGGTTTAAATGTATGGTAGAATTCCCCAGGGAAGCCATCTGGCCCAGGGCTCTTATTTGTTGGGAGGTTTTTGATAACTGATTCAATTTCTTCACTAGTTATGAGTCTGTTCAGATTTCCTATCTCTTCCTGGGTGGATTTTGGTAGTGAGTGTGTGTTTAGGAATTTGTCTGCTTCTTCTAAGTTATGCAGTTTGTTGCCATATAATTTTTCATAGTATTCCCTGATAATTGCTCGTATTTCTGAGAGGTTGGTTGTAATAAGTCCATTTTCACTCATGATTTTGTCTATTTGGATGTCCTCTCTTTTCTTCTTGAGAAGCCTGGCTAGAGGTTTGTCAATTTTGTTTATTTTTTCAAAAAACCAACTCTTGGTTTCATTGATCTGTCAAACTGTTTTTTTTTTTTTTGGATTCTATATTGTTTATTTCTGCCCTGATTTTTATTATTTCTCTTTTCCTACTGAGTTTTGGGTGCTCTTGTTGCTCTCCTTCTAGTTCCTTTAGGTGAGCTGTTAGATTTTGTACTTGTGCTTTTTCTAATTTCTTGAAGTAGGCCTGGAGTACAATGTACTTTCCTCTTAGGACTGCTTTTGCTGCATCCCATAGCATTTGAATTGTTGTATTTTCATTTTCATTTGTTACCATATATTTTAAAAATTTCTTCTCTAATTGCCTGATTAGCCCATTTGTTCTTTAGTAGGGTGTTCTTTAACCTCCATGTTTTTGGAGGTTTTCCACATTTTTTCCTATGGCTGATTTCAAGTTTTATAGCATTGTGATCTGAAAGTGTGCATGGTATTATCTCAATTCTTTTATATTTATTGAGGGCTGCTTTATGTCCCAGTATGTGATCTATCTTGCAGAATGTGCCATGCGCAACTGAGAAGAATGTACATTCCATGGCCTCAGGATGTAGAGTTCTAAATATATCTGTCAAATCCATCTGGCCCAATGTGTCATTCAAATCTATTGTTTCTTTAGTGATTTTCTGTCTAGTTGATCTATCCATTGCTGTAAGTAGAGTACTGAAGTCCCCTGCTATTAGCACATTCTTGTCCATAAGATTTTTTCTGTTTGTGATTATTTTAGGTATTTTCGTGCTTCTGTATTTGGTGCGTAGACATTTATAATTATTAGCTCTTCCTGATGAATAGACCCTGTAATTATTATATAATACCCTTCTTCATCCCTTGTTANTCTGTTCATCATGTTGAAGATTTCCTGCCATTGCTTTCTGGCCTGCCAAGTTTCAGTAGACAGGTCTGTAACCACTCGGATAGGTTTCTCTTTGTATGTTAGGGCCCTTTTATCCGTAGCTGCTTTCAGAATTCTCTTTGTCCTTATATTTTACCAGTTTCACTATGATATGTCGTGCAGAAGATCGATTCAAGTTACATCTGATGGGAATTTTTGGTGCCTCTTGGATTTCAATGTTTGTTTCCTTCCCCAGATTGGGGAAGTTCTCTGCTATAATTTGTTCAAGGATTCCTTCAGCTCCTTTCCCTGTTTCTTCCTCTTCTGGAATTCCTATGATATGGATATTGTTCCGTTTCATTGTATCACTCAGCCCTCAAAGTCTCTTTTCGTGTTCCTGGACCAGTTTATCTCTTTTTCTCAGCTTCCTCTTTTTCTATACTTGTGTCTTCTAATNAAGATCGATTCAAGTTACATCTGATGGGAATTTTTGGTGCCTCTTGGATTTCAATGTCTGTTTCCTTCCCCAGATTGGGGAAGTTCTCTGCTATAATTTGTTCAAGGATTCCTTCAGCTCCTTTCCCTGTTTTTTCCTTTTCTGGAATTCCTATGATTTGGATATTGTTCCGTTTCATTGTATCACTCAGCCCTCAAAGTCTCTTTTCGTGTTCCTGGACCAGTTTATCTCTTTTTCTCAGCTTCCTCTTTTTCTATACTTGTGTCTTCTAATTCACCTATTCTCTCTGCCTCTTCAATCCATGCATTGGCTGCCTCCATTTTATTATGCACCTCATCTATAGCATTTTTTAACTCATCACAGCTCCATATTTTTAAGCTCCATAGTCTTTGTAGCAATAGTTTCTCTGATGTCTTCCATGCCTTTTTCAGCCCAGTGATTAATTTTATGACAATTGTTCTAAATTCTTGTTCAGTTATGTTGTTTATATCTATCTGTTTTGAGCAGTTCTGTAGCTGTCATTTCTTCCTGGTATTTCTTTAGAGGAGAGTTATTCTGTTTCATCATTTTGGCTAGCTTTCTGTCTCTTGTTAGTTTTAAAAGCTTGTTATGCACTCTGCACCTGCCAGTACTGCTGTATTAAAGAAGGCTCTTTGACTGTCCAGGGCCTGTCTGTTCAGGAAGTGTTCTTTGAATGGTGTCTCTTGGTATCTCTTGTTGAGACTTTGATTATTTTACTTCCCTACTCATGGTGGTATTTGGGACTGCCCACCATGTGCAGTTTGGCTTGCTGCTTGAGGCAGCCTGCTTTCTGACATTGGTTCCAGGTCCTCATCTGCCAAGTCGTCTTGAGTCCAGGCAGGAACCATGAAGCAGGCCAGCCCGAGGCAACTGAGTTGGAGACTGCCGAAAATCAGGCAGGGCACGCCTGCTCCTTCACAGTTCCTCGTTCTGTCACCACCTCGCTGTTTTCCCAAAGCAGTGGCAACAACAGTCCAGCGCGGCTGGGTTTCCCGGTCAGGGAACCAAATGTTGCAGAATCTGGTCTGGATCACTGGTGGAAAAACCAGGCAGCACTCGGATATTTTGGAAGGGAAGCCAGTAATTATTATTAATAGCACTTTCATTTAAAGTACTTTAAAATTTCCTATACCATATCCAATCTGGTATATCTGACTGAATGAAGTCTCTGACAGTCCAAAGGTGAGCGATGGAGTGATAGAGGATACACTGCTCATTTGAGGTGTCCCTCACTGAGTGGAAAAAACCAGCCCTCTACAACTGCTTTGCCTGGTCACAGGCCAGAGGCCAGCCCAAGAAGAGTGTGACTGACCTTGGCTTGAAAGCTGAGGTGGTCTTTACTTTGTAATTTGAATTTATAAAATAATTTATGATTCAAGGTTTGAGAACAACATGCCATCCTTTTCAATTAATCAATGGGAATTCAGTCATTTTATTTTTTAATGTTTATCTATTCTTGACATAGAGACAGAGAGAGAGAGAGAGAGAGAGGTAGGGTAGGGTCAGAGAGAGGGGGAGACACAGAATCCGAAGCAGGCTCCAGGCTCATTCAGAGCCTGGACAATTCATGTCAGCACAGAGCCTAATGCAGAGCTTGAAGTCATTAACCATGAGATCATCACCTTAGCCAAAGTCAAATGCTTAACCAGCTGAGCCACCTATGCACCCTGGAATTCTGTCATTTTANCAATCTGGTATATCTGACTGAATGAAGTCTCTGACAGTCCAAAGGTGAGCGATGGAGTGATAGAGGATACACTGCTCATTTGAGGTGTCCCTCACTGAGTGGAAAAAACCAGCCCTCTACAACTGCTTTGCCTGGTCACAGGCCAGAGGCCAGCCCAAGAAGAGTGTGACTGACCTTGGCTTGAAAGCTGAGGTGGTCTTTACTTTGTAATTTGAATTTATAAAATAATTTATGATTCAAGGTTTGAGAACAACATGCCATCCTTTTCAATTAATCAATGGGAATTCAGTCATTTTATTTTTTAATGTTTATCTATTCTTGACATAGAGACAGAGAGAGAGAGAGAGAGAGAGGTAGGGTAGGGTCAGAGAGAGGGGGAGACACAGAATCCGAAGCAGGCTCCAGGCTCATTCAGAGCCTGGACAATTCATGTCAGCACAGAGCCTAATGCAGAGCTTGAAGTCATTAACCATGAGATCATCACCTTAGCCAAAGTCAAATGCTTAACCAGCTGAGCCACCTATGCACCCTGGAATTCTGTCATTTTAATATCTTTCTTCAAATGCTTAAAAGAGTAACTGAATAATACCCATGTAATTATAATATTCATGAGTTATCAAACTTGTTATATATAAGAAAGGATAAAGGCTCTAGTTACCAGAATAATTAGGTATACAGTAAGAAGGGCCTCATTCTTTTCAGAATTAACGTATGGGATCAAAATACATATTTCTTAAGGTTTATAGTTCACCCACGAACTACGGATGACTGGAATCTTGGTGAGTCCATTCAGTAAATATTCTGAGTATTAAGTGCCACATTATAAAAGGTGCCAAACGTAGTTATTTGAAAAATAATGTGCAAAAGTGCAAAAGAAATATGCATGTCTCACATGAAATGCAGTAAAAACAGACATGGCTGTATTACTTTTCAACATATTCCATCATAATGTATTTAGTACCTTAGCAGCACACCTTATGTGTTATTACCTCCACTGCTGACTGATTCTTAATCACTTTATTTAATGGGAAATACTACTTTACACAAAATTAGTGTTGTGAGGGGATGTAGCTATGGAACCAAAGTGCAATATTAGTGCTTTATTTCATGAACTAGAAGTTTAAGTGTTTGAGCAGAGGGGATTTGAAAGACGAGTTACTTTTTTTTTCCAGATACAGTTGCTTGTTCAAATTCAGCCTGAGTTGTTTATCAATGCTTTATATACAAATTCAGGGACAAATTAGCAACTATGCGACAGCTCTCTATCTGCTCATTAGTAGTAAGCAATTCACAAAAGACATATCTCGAATAGAGAGAGCTGTTGGCTAAATGAGCTGTTGAGTGGATAGGGAAAGCCAGAAGAATCGAGTTTCTGCATTCACTGTGAATAAGGCACATTTAAGAGTTTAGAGAATCTGTATTGGTTGTGCATAAATATATTTTTGCTGGTAAAAGAAAATTGCACAGAGCTGTTAGTGCACAGCTCTACCCATGGAGTCTACACACCATGGGCTGAAGACTTCTTCCTATGAAACATCCTTTTTCTCTTCTAATCTCTTTTAATGGTCTTTCCCGAGGAAGCATGGGCAGCCACCCAGTGATGATCCCAGGGTTTTATAACCTTTGATGATATTTTAAATATCATTGAAAGGATGTCCAGAAAGGTCATTTGATCAGGAGGCTTGCCTTGGAACAGAGTCTGTTTTGTACTTCATTGTGGAGAACAGAAAATGAAATCTTTTTATATTGGTATCTCTTGAGTTTTAGTCTCCACATCTTTACTCATCTGTTTCTCATCACAGCAACTCAATCAGGGTTTTCTGGACAGAGTGGAGTTGTAAGAACAATTCTCTCCCACTGTCCCTTTTACATCCTTTACTCCAACTCTAGTCAAATTAATCACAAAACCCACTCATATCCTTTCATCAAAAGTTCATTTCAGTGCTAACCTACACCCCCAGAAAATAGGGGGCATCAAATCACAAATCTTCCATGGCTGGGCCAGAGGAAGTCTACAGCATGCTGCAAGTTACCCATAAGAGGTCATGTCCGATTACTGCAACTTTCTTTAGGATTCTATTTCTTAATACAAACTTTTGCATTTATAACAGAACTGCTTGCAGCTTCACATTTTAGGAAGGCACAAGATATGATGACAAACGACATATATAATAATTAAGCACTATCTGCCAACTGTCTGGAGTTTGCTAAATAACACAGCAAAGAGCAACCAGGCATTAGTCATCAGGGCAGTCTTGTCTATTAGCAACTTTCATTTCATGGCCTGGATCAGTACTTGTAGAGGGCTGCTGTAGGCTGTAGGACATTGTATTTAGTAAGCAATTAACCTCCCTTAATGATGAAAGTAAGATCATTTGTGATTTCTTTGGGGTAGCAAGATGGGCGTTTTCAGAACTGATGTGAGGGATGACTTTTGATCGATGTGAGGGTGGAGTTGTTCTGAGAACACCAGCTGAGTGGGTGAAGAGACTAAAAGGGCAGGCAGGCTCATAATCCTGAAAATATATATTTGCATACATAAAACAAGGTGAGCAGATGAACCGCATGCTGTTAATGTTCCCCTTCATTTTTTTAAAGAAGAGAGAATGCACCTTCTTTAAAAATGATGTGACTGTGGAGTGACTATACAAAGCTCTGAAAGTAATTAGTTTCCTCATGAATAGTGATTACATAGTATATCTATGCTGTGTTTATTTCAGAGCAGGTGACTGAATGTTTCCTCTAGAGCCTTGCCTCTCAAGCATGGTCTGCAGACCCGCAGTACAGGCGCCTCTCAAAACCTTGTTTGGAAATTCAGAATCTCTGGTCCTGCCCCACAGTGGAATCAGATTCTGCATTTTATTGAGCTCCTCAGTGAATCATGTGCATATTAGAGTAGGACAAACACTCATTCAGGAGATTCTTTATTTCTCCTTCATTTGGGGATGGAGGTGGTTAAACCCAGCTGCCCTGCATAAAACACTTGGCTCCAGCACTGTGAGCTTTTCAGTTATTGAGGAGGGATCTGGCTTCTTATTTTTAAAATGTTTCAAAGATGGTTCTGTAATCCTCAGGGAGCCCAAGAGGCGCAGCTGGTTTACCTAAGAGGTGCTACTGAGGCCTGCCTCACTTTCAATATTTCTGTACCTTCAAGTTAAAGGCATTACAGCTAGATCTCTGTAGTTTAATCACACATGCCATTGAGTATTTGGGGTTTTATAAGGAGTAAATATGATAACATATCTGAAAGTATTCGGCACCTACTAGGCTCTGAAATAGATATGTGTTAGTTGCGGGATAATCCTCTTTCCAGATTATTGCCATATAGCATTAAATTTTTAAATACTCAGTATTTCTGCTTATATGACCAGGATGTGAACTTCATTATGTCCAAGAAGGATGACATTCATACTGTTCTTTATTTATAGTTCTTGAAAAGAGAGCAGCCCTCTGGAGGTGCGACCTGTGCACCTGCACAGGGCCCTGTGCTCAGAAAAGCCCCACTGCTGGTTTAAAGCTCAACTGTGGCTACCTTGAAATTTTCAAATAATTTTTGTAAAACGGAAACTGCATTTTCATTTTGAAAACTCTGCAGCTAAGAGAGCTAGTGGTAAGCAGAGCCAGTTTCTAAAATTCAAACCACATAGTCTGTCCTTAAATTCTCTCACTGCAAACACTTTAGATGGGAGCATTCTTCAAAAATGGCTTTTGTTCTACAAAATCAGCATCACCTTTAAGTTTCAAAAGTTCACAAAACTCAAACACAAAAGGTTTTTTGTTTCTCATGGCAACCATAGGCAAATAGTGGGTTGTGTCAAACTATCCATACTACTGTTGGCCTTGAACAATATGGATTTAAACTGCATGGATCCACATATATGCAGATTTGTTCAATAAATACAGCACTGCGATGTATTTTCTCTTATGAATTTCTTTGCTTTAACCTACTTATTTGTAAGAACATAGTATGTAATACATAAAACATGCAAAATATGTGTTAATTGGTTGTTTATATTGTTGGTACAGCTTCTAGTCAGCAGTAGGGTATTAGTAGTTAAGTTTTGGGAGTCAAAAATTACATGAGGATTTTTCACTGCATGGGTAGGTTGGTGTCCCTCACCTTCTCGTTGTTCAGGGGTCACCTGTATATGCATGCATCTCTACTTCTCCATATATCAATGCATACACAACAATGGATCAGTTTCTGGCAAAGGCTCAGTAACTCTAACAACTAAGAAATATTTAGTGAGTGCCCAAGACTGCTTCAAAATAGTGTGAACAGTTATGTCAGAGTTGACGGAGTGCTATGCCAGCCTTTCCCTCTCATCAATGAAGTGAAAAATGTTGGTTAGAAATTTCAGTCAATCTACGCTGTAAGATATCACAGGGGAAATGGAGGCTTTTTTTAATTATAGGACCTTAGTCTCCCTCATCTTAATAGGCTATGGACATTATCAAAGTTCTCAAGACAGTGATTTAGTAGCTGCTGTAGTATTGCATTCTCAACTGTGCAAGAAAAAAAATCCAGAATATTATGAACTGCTTTGCACTACCAGCATAGTGCTGTGAAAGATGATTCACCTACTGAAAACCAAGGTCATATCCCAGCCTAAGTTGGAAAAACATCCCACAAAGAGCCAGATTTTCTTTGTGTAACACACAACTGAGCCGTGTAAATGTGACTCCTTAGAATGTACACCATCTAACTGGTCAGTTACTCCCCCCAGCCCCACCCCATTTTGAAAGGAGCCAATTTAATCATAAAAGTCAACCTGGCCTTTAGAAGTCCAGCAGATTGACTATGCTATTTCAGCCAATAGTGCAAACTGTGAGGGAATTTTTCAACCTCAGGTGTTTTGAGAAATTGGTGGCCACATTTAATTTTAATTGTTAAAGATTACTAGTACTCCTGAAGCTGTGGTAGAGTGAATAAGGTACTAGAAATCATGTAATTCTGGAGACTTGAGAGGAAAGAATAGATGACTGTGGGAAGCTCAAACAGGTGAAACGAGACAATAGAGGAAAACAAGGAAAAAAGACTTTGAAGACTACAGTGAAGCTCAGCCTCGAGCTTCTGGAAACAAACAAACAAAAAAAAGGAGATGCAAATTAGTCCACTGTATTGGGATAAGAGGTATTAGAAATTAGGCTTGAAAACCTGAAGGTACCATAACCAAGGACTCAGCAAATAAAAAACGTGGCAATGCCATTAATAACCCTTTTATATACTTGCAAATGGAAGACAGACCTAGATAATCATATGTCTGCCATGGTATTCTACTGCCTGGGACGTTCACTTGTGCTCAGACATGCAATATAGGATTACTGGTTCTAAGAACTTTTGAAAAGCAAATACATTTTAAACAAAAAAGTCATAAAATAATCATAAGGCTCATGCCTCCACTCCTTCTTTGTCCTGCATTCCATGCTATTGCTATTTTGGATTTCAATTTATAATTTTCCATCTTTTTCATACTGCTATCTTTTACCCTGATGCTGGATTAAATCCTATCACTGTACATCCTTCAACTAAATTCCTCAAATACTTATATGAAAATTAATTTTTCTGGATATAGGTCTAATCATGTAATCTTCAACGATTCTATGCCTCCTACAGGAAAAAAAAAAACATATGCACACTCATTAGACTGGCATTAAATGTACTCTGTAGTCTAGGCTTAATCTTTCTGTAACCATATTTGTCATTACTCTTTTTTTTTTAATGTTTTGTTTATTTCTAGAAGAGAGAGAGAGAGAGACAGAGTGAGCTGGGGAGGGTCAGAGAGAGAGAGTGACAGACTCTGAAACAGGCTCTAGGCTCTAAGCTGGCAGTCAGCACAAAGCCCGACGTGGGGCTCGAACCCACGAACTGCGAGATCATGACCCAAGTGAAAGTCGGACGCTTAACCGACTAAGCCACCCAGGCGCCCCTGTCATTATTCTTTCAAGACAGTTACAGCAGAACAGACTTACTTCCTTTTCCCTGGTTAGAACTAGAGTTTTCTTGATATTCATGCCATTGTTCTTACTGTCTGCTCTGTCTGAGGTTCTCTTCCTCCATCTTGCATATTCCCAGTCCTACTCATGCTTTTTCCAAAACAAGTGGCCCAGTTGCAGTAACCTTTCACACTTAAGGAGAGCAATTATTCTCTAAAAAGAGAACAATATTCCTTATTCTTTTTTTTTTTGAAAATTCATTATCTGTCTCTTTTTGTATTTATCATGTTTAACGTGTATTTTAGTTGTACACATGTCTTATTTTATCCCATTGGGAATAATTTATATTTGTTAATTTTGCATCCACTGAAAAGTTTATCATGTTGCCTCAAGCAGAGAAGGCACTAAATAAACATTTAAAGCTATGAATATAATGAATGACTATTTGGCTGGGATAAAGGGATAAACAGAGGTAAATAGTAATATGAGAATAGATAGCACCAGAAAATAAAATTGAGAGTATGTAGGTTTCTTACCCTACAGATGTGTTAAACTGAACATTCAGGAGTATTCAGCATTACCCTTAAGGCTGCTGCTTTAATGGAGTGATGTCAGTGGGAATGGCAAAGTAGGATCTCTGAAAACCTTACCTCCTTAAAAGCAACAATAACACAGATACAAAGTCTGGAAATTAAGCAAAGGCTTGTAACAACCTAGGAAGCATATATTCCAAAAAAAAAAAAAAAAAAAATAAGACTAAATCTCCATAAGAAAAGTGAGTTTTGTCTTACTCTAACTGGCCCTATTCTCATTTCCTTCTTTCTGGCTCTGTAGGAGTCTTTAAAACCAAGAGCTCTATAACCACAGTGAAAGCTAACAGCCAGGCAGGAATACAGTGGAAGTTTAACATCTGAAAATCAATCACTGTAACACACAATAGTATTAAATAAGGGCTAAAAACACACGATCATCTATCTCAATATATTCAGAAAAACTTCTGACAAAATGCAACACTATTTCATGGTAAAAACACTCACCAAACCAGGAAGAATAGACGGTAATTTGCTCAGCTTAATAAAAGGAATTTATGAAAAGCCCAAAGATAATATCGTCCTTAATAGTGGAATATTGAAAGCTTCCTCCTAAGGTCAGGAAGAAGACATTTTATTGGAGTTTCTAGCCGGCGTAATTAGATAGAAAAAAGAAATAAAAGACATCCAATGTTGGAAAGGAAGAAGCAACCCTATCTCTATGTGCAGATGACATGTTCTGAATATGAAAAACCCTATGTAATACACACACATGCATACACACATACAAACAAACACAAACACAATTAGAGCCAATAAACAAGTTCAGTATGATCACAGAAAACAAACTCAAGAGACAAAAATCAATTATATTCCTATATAATAGCAATAAACAATCCAAAACCGAAATTAAGAAAGCAATCCCATTTACAATAGCCTCAAAAAGGATAAATGCTTAGGAATAAGTTTAACAAAAGAAGTGTAAGCCTTGTATATTGAAAAGTACAAAACATCATAGAAAAAATTAAATACGTGAATGGAAAAACATCCTGTGTTTAAATAGTTAAGATGGCAATTTTCCCAAAATTAATCTATAGATTCAACAAACTCTCACTCTCAAACTCCCTGTTGTCTTCTTTGCAGAAACTGACAAGCTACTCTAAAATTCATTTGGAAATTCAAGAGACTTGGAATAGCCAAAATAGTCTTGAACATGAAAAACAAAGTAGTAAGACTCACACTTTCAGATTTCAAAGCTTACTACTACAAATCTACAGTAATCAAGACAGTTTGATGCTGGCATAGAGATAAACATACATAGATCAATGGAAGAGAATTAAGAGTTCAGAAATAAGCCTTCACATTTGCAGTCAATTGATTTTCTATAAGAACACCACTTGGCAATTCAACTGAAAAACAAAAGTTTTTTCAATGAATAATACTACTTTTCAAGTAGTAGTAATAGGATAGCTATGTATCCCATGCAAAGTTGGACCCCTCTGCACATTACATACAAAACTTAGTGTGCATAACATATAAATGTGAGAGTTAAAAGTACAAAATTCACAGAAAAAAAATATAAGTGTAAATCTTCATGATCTTAGATTAGGTAACAGATTTTTTTTTAGATACAACACCAAAAGCACAGGGAACAACAACAAATAGATAAATTAGATTTCATCAAAGTTAAAATTTTTGTGCTTCACTGCCAAGAAAGGGAAAAGATAACTATTCAATGGGAGAAAAAATTGTAAGTCATATATCTGAACAGGAACATGTATCTAGAATATATAAAGATCTCTTACAATGCAACAATACAAGACAAATAACTCCATTAACAATACACAAATGATTTGAATAGACATTTCTCCAAGAAAGATATGCAAATGGCCAGTAAGTATGTAAAAAGATGCTCATCATCATTAACCATAGGAAAATGAAAATCAAGACCACAATACTACTTCACATCTACTAGGATGGCTATAATAAAAAAGACAAATAAAGGGGAGCCTGGGTGGCTCAGTCGGTTAAGCGTCTGACTTAGGCTCAGGTCATGATCTCACGGTTCATGGGTTCGAGCCCCGCGTCGGGCTCTGTGCTGACAGCTAGCTCAGAGCCTGGAGCCTACTTCAGATTCTGTGTCTCCCTCTCTCTCTCTGACCCCCCCTCCCCTGCTCACTCTCTCTTTCTCAGAAAAAAAAAAAAAAGATAAATAAATGTTGGAGAGGATTTGTGGATTTGGAACTCTTACACACTGCTAGTAAAAATGTAAAATATTGCAGCCAGTTTGAAAAATAATTTGGCAGTCCCTCAAAAAGCTTAACATTAAGTTACCATACGACACATCAATTCTACTCCTAGTTAAATACCCAAGAGAACTGAAAAGATATGTTCACACAAAACCTTATATATGAACATTAGTTAGTAGCCGAATTAATCATAAAAGCCAAAATGTGGAAACAAGCCAAATGTCTATCAACTGATGAATGGATAAACAAAATGTAGTAGATCCACATAATAGAATATTATTCAGCCACAAAACTGACTGATACATTAATATATGCCAAAATATGGATAAACCTTGAAAACATTATGCTGATTGAAAGATGCTAGATACAAAAGGCCACATATGGTATGACTCCATTAACATGAAATGTCCAGGTTAGGCAAACTCACAGAGACAGAAAGTGGAAGATTAGTTGTCAGGAACTTAGGGAAGGGAAGAGTAAGGAGTGACTGCTAATGCATATGGGATTTCTTTTTGGGGTGATGAAAGATATTCTGGAATTAGATTATGTCATGGTTGTATAACTTCTAGACACTGCCAAATATAGCATGGGTGTCAAATTTGTCCTGGTGGGAACCAATGATCAGACCTATATGTTTTGATGTGGAAAGATGTCAGAGATGTGTTGTTAAATAATTTTAATAATAACAAATGTAGAACAACAAAAAAACTGGATTAATATTCATTTCAAAGTTTGATTGCACTTCAGAAAAGAAGCAAATTTCAAATGGATAGGGTGGGAATAATCTGCAAAATAGTTTTCTTATATAAATAATAGGTAGTAATATTCTGAGGTATGCTCAGTAATATTCAAAGGTATGCTATAATGATTAAGAGGTCACATGTATGAGTGTTTTTCTTTTTCTAATTGTTAGATGAAAGATGATTGTGCCATAAAAAAGATATTTTTCCTGTTACATTCTGTACTTAACACAGTACTGCAAAGATATTCAGTCTGTTTTCCACAATGATTAAAGTATAATTATATAAAGAAAAATAAATCAAACGTTTGCATATTTGAGACAAGAGAATGCAAGGAGCACCTGTTTTCAACTTTAATTGCCAGAGAGAACATTGAATCTAAATTGGCTTCTCTAAAAGAAGAGACATCACCTTAGTTTAAAAATACTAAGGGAAAAAGACAGAAAAATCAGAGCTTCTTTATCAAAGTTGACTTAATAAGAATAATAATAGAGAATATAGTAATCACTAACACAGAATAGTGCAGAATAATAGTAATCATCTACATTTTAGAATTCATTAGAGGGGTCTGAGCATGCACTGCTTATTTTAAATTACATTTAATTTCATGATCCTATTAAATATGGCTCAAGGCATCATTCTCATTTTACAGCTAAGGAAACTGAGGTTTAATAAGATTCAGGATACAAAAGCATCAAATGGTGAGATTGGGTCCTGAATGTTATACCAATCTCCCACTATTTTTTTTAAGAAGCTCTTAAATCTTGGGGCGCCTGGGTGGCTTAGTCGGTTAAGCGTCTGAGTTTCGCTTAGGTCATGATCTCGCGGTTCGTGGGTTCGAGCCCCGCGTCGGGCTCTGTGCTGACTGCCAGCTCAGAGCCTGGAGCCTGTTTCAGTCTGTGACTCCCTCTCTCTCTGACCCTCCCCTGCTCATGCTGTCTCTCTCTCTCTCCTAGAAATAAATAAAACATTAAAAAAAAANTAAAAAAATAAGAAGCTCTTAAATCTTAAGAAGAATTATTGAAGGGGATTGAGAGTACACTTATCACGATGAGCACTGAGAAATTATAGAATTGTTGAATTATATTGTATACCTGAAACTAATATAACACTGTGTATTAACTATACTGGAATTAATATTTAGAGGAGGGAAGGAGGAGGAGATTGAGCTAAATTATCATGCTACCTTTGCCAGTAGAGATAAAAATCACTATGGTAAGCATCTTGCAAATATATTTTCATGAAACAAGGACTAGAGACAATTTCAACACAGGAGTTTGTGGTGGGCCTGGAGAAGGTCAGGATATGATAGCTGGCTCTATCCAAAGAGTCAGGGCAGGAAGTCAAAGCCAGAAATGCTTAATAAGTGTGGGGCCAAGATTTGAACCTATGCCTCTCTCACTACTGACCTTGTGCTCTTTCTATAGCACCATGCTGCTTCCCATAATCCTGCAAAGCAGATAATACGTATCAGATAACACAGGGCTCAGCACCAGCTCCAGAACCCAACTATGTACACAGAGTACAGGTAGAGAACTCAGCACCACATATACCCACTGCTCAGAAAAGCTGAAAGCCTCACTCCAGGAAATGATCTGGTCTGGGGCATCGATACATGTGCAGCCCACTTGGGACGCTTGAGAAGTTGTTCTTTGGAAGGAGGAATCATAGGTTTCTTCTAGATGGAGGAGCTGTAAATGGTATGGCTATATTTATTATTATATTTGAACCTCATAGCCACCCATTAAACAATAATCAAGAGTCTATTATATATGAAGGGATGAAGAGTCAGAGAATTTAAGTAACTTTTAGTAGGTCACATGTCAATGAGTGGGGAAACATCAGTCTTTTAATTCCATAGGTAGTGTTCTTTCTTTTATTACATCAGGCTCCTATGTAGTCCTCATAATTTTTTCTTAGAAAATGTTTTGCTCGATTAAAGTATATCGGTCTAGGCTAATAACATGTGAATCCTTCACACAATTTGTGTTGAGTCCCTTCTCGTCTTTCTCTTAGGAGTAGAAAGGAATATTTCAATAGATTTCTAAAAGCAATATTTACTCTCACAAACTGCTTCTGAATTGGAGTCTTTATTTCTGTCTGCTCTACTCTATTTCAAGAATTCCTTTAAAATGTTTCCATAGAAACACCTGGAGAAGAAAATGATGAGCTATATAACATTCTCAGTGGATGTCTTTCTGAATTTGGACATTCATTCCTCAAGAGAGTTGAGGTGGGTTTTTTTGAGGTAAAATACATTTCTAAAGGGGATTCTCTTCACATGTCTCCTGAATGTTTTAGGTTATAAACTCACACTCTATAATTTTAATGAAGTATTCCAAAGGTTGAGAAACGTTCAAGTTTTCTTGGTGTAGCTTAAAGGGGTGTCCTCACCCATGTTACCTGCATTAATGACTCTCTCTGCTTAGCATCTCCACAACGTCCTAATGCCAAGGTTGGGTCATGAAGTACTGGAAAGCATATAGCTCTGCCCATATGTATTGGACAGATGACTGCAGAAGCCTATGCGGCTGAGTTGGATGACAAAGAAAACAAACAAGAAAAATGAGCTCAGCGGTGTAATTGTAGAAGAAAAGAAGAAATGGACAGATTAATCTTGATACTGGGGATTTTGCCACACTTACAAACCCTTGAGACCCAACATTTTCCCTTAGTAACACAGTTAACACCCAATGAGTTCTCCAAAATGAGGAAATATGATAAACGTAGAGGATTTGAAATTTCACTTATTGCTGTTTACATGACTTTATTATTTACATCTGTACCACAAAAGGCTTGAAGTGGAGGTCATAATTCTGTCAGTAGGTATGGAACTCTGCAGCTTTTGTTCAGTGGATAGGGAAGAGCAATAACTAATGCTGTCTACTGCTGCATGTCCTAAATTATATGCTCTTATCTTCACTGGACAGTTTTATATTTGAAGATTTCCCTTATCCCCCTCTCGAGCTGATCAAATTGCAAAAATCACTGAATGGAATTCTATGTTGGCCTCTCACATGAGCAGGCGGACCTATAAATTAGCTAAGTGAGAAGGGGTTATGTATTCCAAGGGATACTATAGCTCGCTGTTGGCGAGAAGCTTCAGTGCTTTTAGTATTGGACTCTTATAGGGACTGTTTGTGAAGAAAGGTAAAAAAGGATTGAACAGGGTGGTTTTGCAGTATGAAGGACTGTTGTATACCTTGAATTACACATTACTACCTTAACATGTTGCACATGATGCAGAGTTAGATTTCTTTAGCTGTCACATGTACTTCCTACAGAGAAGTGGATCCTAAGCAAGACAGCTAAATCTCTGTTCCCTATCCTTAGATTATCTCTTGTTAACAAAATCCAGTGTCTGCAACCACTGTACTACATGGTAGAGTCAGCTGTGTCTTGGACACCACTTTATCTAGCACCAGCTCATGCTGTTCTACTGTGAACTCTTTCTCTCCCTCCCTTCCCCTTCCCTCCCCCTCTCCCTTCCTCCCTTCTATCCTCTCATTCTTTCCTTCTTTCCTCCCTTCCTTCCTTCTTTCCTTCTTCTTTTCCTTCCTTTTCTTTCTTTCTATGGGATTCAGTTCAAATGTCATTTTCTTCAACAGGCTTCCCTAGGAAGAACTGGTCAGTGGATTCTCTGTGCCCCTTCTACATTTTTTTTTTAGAATTCTACGACTGCATCAGGCATGTAAATGTATTCTATGTAGCAAACATTGTTTTAACCCAATGGCCACAAATATAAGTGAATACAATGTATTCCTACTCTGGGACTCATAATATTGTACATACTAGCCATGCATCTGATTCACCCAGTAGAATAGCATATAAAGTCAAGAAGGTACACATTGTGTTTCATTGATCTTTGCATTCTCAGCATCTCACCCAAGGATTTGCACAGGAAAAAAAAAACTGTTTAAACTGCTTATTAACTGAATTTATAGTACTAAAAACATATATTTTATTTATAAGATAAAAGGTGAATCTTAATAAAATATACAAATATAAAAACTTAAATAAAATTGGACCAAAATTAGGGAATAATACAAGATAGAATATTTATATTTTCAGTGAAAAATAATACATGACTCATTGATCCATTGATTCATTCAGTTGTTCAGTTAACATTCACTGAGATAATACACAAACCACATTAAGATATTTTCCCATTTCTGCATATTATACTGAATTTAGAATTAGGAATAAAGAAAATTTAGAATCATTTTCCCAAATCTTTAATAAATAATGGCAAATTATGTCTTAATATAAGCAATGGTGCTCAACTGCTTATTAGACACACTATTTTTGTTAGTCTCTTCTATTTTCAAACACTAGTTTACAATTTACTTTCATAGTCTGTTGGTTTTCTTTTGAATGAACACTTAGTGGATTATATGAAATTAAAAGCTGATGAAGTTTGAAGTCCACTGCAAATGTTGGTGTTCTTAAGTATCTGTCCACAGAAGGACTCAGTAGAAGTGCCAATGGCTTGGGGTTGATGCATTCGCTCTGGAGGAAAATTAGCTTGTTGTTCTGGAGGGGGAGGGGTGGGGCTAAATACTTTTGTGGAGGCAGTGTTTAGCATCTTCAAACAAATCTCTCACACCAAGTGCAGATGGTCCTCTGGACTAAAAGAGTCCTCTAGAGACAGAGGCTGATGCTTTCTTACTGAAATCACAGCTTGAGCAAATTAGCATAGACTGTCTTCTAAGACGAAAGGCAACTCATGAAACAAGAATGACCAGGCACTGACTCTCATGAAATTTAAAAGTTATTTACATTTCCCAAATAGCCTTCTTCAGCATGAAAATGTAAAAGAAAAAGAATGCTTAGCTTTGGGAATAGTCTCCCAGGATATTTAGGGTAGTAATTATTTATGTTGTCTCACTTTCCCAAGAGATGGTTCCTGGGTCTTTGTCAGTCAGCGTGAAATGAAAACTGCAGAGCTCTTTAAGGTCCAGAATGTGCTGCTCCTCCAAAGTGTAAGACCCCAGTAGGGAATGCACTTTAATTTGTGATGTGGTTTCATTAAAGGACACTAGCCAACACATGAGTCTATTCATACATGATAAATGGAATTTTTATCAGCTGATTTTGCTCCATGAATGTTTTTTGAGTCTTTTTATTCCTGAGTCTTAACTGATTAGAAACCTTATTGAACCTATGAAATCACTTATTTAAACTCAACATGTCAAAACTTAAACCCATTCCTCCTCCTCACAGAGCTCTCCTGATTCTATATTTTCTACTTTTGTTGAAGATATACCATTCTCCTCTTCAATTTGGGCCAGAGCCCTTGATCTTTAACTCCTCTCTGTCTCTGTCAATACCCCTCCTGCCTTCTCTGCCTCTCTCTAATCAGGCCTCAAGTGCTTTCATTTCTGTCTCCCAAGTCTCTCTTGTGTACTTCCTTCCCAATTCCACTACTTCCATGCTAGTGCAGGTCCTTAACATCTTTCATGTGGATTACTGCAGTCACCTAACTGATCTCTCTTATTCCAGTCTCGCTTTCACTTTCTATCCTGAGAAAAATATAGAATAGTAATTAAGTGTAAGAGTGCCAGAAATAGATTGCCTGATTTGAACTTCATTCCTGGATAAGTTACTTCGTGTCTTTAAGCCTCCATTTCCTGAGTTTCCTGTGAGGTTGACATATAGTTGGTACAGTTGCTAGACACAGGTTAACTATGATTATTTACCTCCTTTTAGGGTCTTAACTCAAGGTAGTGTAACCACATGTGCACTGTTTCATCCTTCCATGTAGGCCATGAACTTCTTTAGGGTAGATGCCATATCTCACTGGTTTTTGATTAAGCAACAATTGGTATATGAACTAACACATAGTAAACATAGTAGGATGGATTTTACTTATCAGGCATATGCAAATCCTGATCCAGAGTCTAATAGTATTTACCTGAAAGAACATAAGCTTTGAAGTCAAACACACTGAGTTCAAAATCTGACTTGACATACATAACTCGGGGGACTTCTTGAAGATTCAGAACCTTTCTGTGCCTCCTTCCTTTACCAGAAAACACTGGTGTGACATTCTCTGCAACATAGCCTTTTGTCATTTTTACTAACATAAAATGTTATTTTCTCCCTTCATATATAAATCCCTACTACAAATATGCATATAAATCCCTCATATTTTAGAAACCAATGAATTTCTGCTTTATTACTCTCTAAGCATATATTGGTTAGCATCATTTTCATACATAAATAGCAATTTGGCAATAGTTTGGCTAAATTCTTAATTTGTTAAAAAGTCCAAAAGTTAACATAATTATAAAAGAGTTCTCCAGAGAAGGGTGGACGATACATCTTGTCTTACATTCTTGAGAAATATAGCAAATCTAAGTAAATAAAATAGAGACGTTGTTATACCTATCCAAAAAGAAACTATCTGGAAAAATTCACTTAACAGCATAATAGTGAATAGGGTGAATATTTTATCTTTTGGTTTTATAAAAGTTAGCAAAGGCAAATATAAAGGTTTGCAAAGGCAAAGGTTAGCAAAGGAGAAAGCAATTCATTCACTCATTCATTCACTCAAATTATTCCCTCTGTCCCTCCGTCCCTCCAACTCCCTACCTTTCTTTCCTTCCTTCTAGATTATATGGTTTGAATGCCTTTTATGTTTTAAAAATGCTATAAATACAAAGATTTACCTTTTAAGGAACTCATGGTGTAGCTGTAAGGGAAACTCACTTGATCATTTTAAGTAATCTCTACACCCAACATGGAGCTCCAACTCAATACTCCAAGATCAAGAGTTGCATACTTTACTGACTGAGCCAGTCAGGTGCTCCAACATTTGATCATTTTAAAGTTCAGTTCTTTTTACACTGTGGTCTCTCAAAAGTGCAATAAAGAAGTATCATTAATATTGTTTTTACTTAGCTATTTCTAAGCCCAAATGTATTCTTTGAGATATTGGCAATGACAGGACGATTTCTTTAAGATTTCTTTAAGAGGGATTCCTTAAGTACTGATTTCTATTATGGGTTTTAGTGGGGATTGAAGAGGGACTGTTACATTTGGAATACAGGAAACTCAGGCAACACCTTTCCGAAGAGGTACACTGTATACTTCTGACATATGACCTCCTGTCTGTTATTAAATATTAAAGGACCTCTTTAACTGTCTCTCTATGTTTGGGGCAATGAAGTAGATGTTCTACCACAGAAAGAAAAGGGCTATGGTGTAAACTGTTTTCTAAATGCTAATTTGTGTGCTGGGGTTCTGTCTAGGAAGTAATTCAATACCATCTTTTTCACCTTTATTATATGCTCTTATTGTGGGGAACTTGTTTAAAACACAGATTTCATGAGATCTACTCTAGAATTTCACAGGAGGTTGGTCAGAGGTGAGATCCCTCAGTCTATTTTTTAAAGGGTTTAGCAGATGATCCTGATGTTCAATGGGGTTTGGGGCTCCCTGCAAACATACCTTTATGTACTAGAGCTGCTCGCTGTGGGCAGCCAGTTCAGAGGCAGCAGGCAATAGTGGTCAATGGAGCATTCAAGTAAAGGGGCTGCACTGCTCTAATGACATGTGAGAAAATGTTTCCTTCTCTCTCCTTGAGGAATATTTGGATTGAGAGGCAAGCCTTCATTTCCTTCCAATGAGCTGGGCAAGGGATTCAGAGAACCAACATTTGGTTTCTGTCAGTGTCACATTTTACCCTTGGGTGTGGCTAATGGTCCAGTTACACCTTGCTAATTTATGTCTGGTCATTTTTATATATTTCAGCATTCTTCTCTACTACTTCTCTATTGGTATAACTTTTGCTACAGAACACCATTAATATGGTCCATAGGAGGAAGATCTCTTGCTGCCAACATTGTTTAGATGACTTTTTCCTACCTGGCTGTTGGTGAGGATATTTGTAGCTAGGAAGTGGCTTTCCTATCACAATCAACTGCTTGGTCTGGTTATAGTAACAGTGGGAACTGAAGTGACAGGGAATTTATATTTGAAAGGATTCTGTGACTTTCTCCTCAATATATAAAAGGACCCTCTGGACCTCATTTGGCAAAGACATTTACTTAATTCCTTACCTGTGCATTTTAAGTTAATTTTGTCTGGAGAATCAATCAGAAGGTTGCTCCATCCCAAATAAAGTATTCCTTAGGAACAATGAAGAGATAAACTAGTATGTGAGTGGACCAGCTGTCACATACTACATCTTATTTGGGTTCCAATGCCTGCTCTGGGAAGGAATATTTGAGAGGTTTGAGCTTTTCTTTCATTTCATCTTAGTATCTAGCTAAACGAAACAAGGTTTTCCCAGGATTTTTTGATACAATGTTATGTTTGTTCTTATATAGTCAAACTTTTTGCTGGTATTTGTGATGGTGATTTTCTGTGAACACTTGAACAAAAACTGTTTGCTTCTGATGTTTGATATTTCTCAGTGCATACCTGCAACAAATAACTCTACTCTCCCAGAGAATATGAGTATCAAGAGCATTTATCAAGATCAAGTTGTAATCCCAGCAGACATTTCCTTCTCCTTTTAAAATTCATAAATATATCCATAACGTGCATTGATAGGAAATGGATTCTAGTGAATAAATTTTGAGTAGCTCTTCAAGGAGTCTAATGATTTTGCATCTTGATTTTCTTCAGATCAAATTGAACTTGTTTTTATTAGACCTAGACCCACTAATATTTTCCAGTCTTTGCAATTTGTGTAATTGTTTCCAAGTAGATTTAACGTATAATAAAGGGATTGCGAACAAAGGCTCTGGCATGCATACTGAACCCGGATGTCACCAACATGTCTTTGTGATTTTACAAGAAACTTTGTTCACTTTGTCTGAAATCATATACGCAATTAAAACTGTAATACAGCCTTCTATTCCATTTGCTTCTGTAGGTAAGAAGGGGACTCTGGCTCTGTTGTTGCAGGATTGTGTTTTGTCAGAGTCGTATAGAGCTGGACTATGCTTGGGGACTGATACACCTGACAGCACAACAGTGCTAGTAGCAGCTGCCTCATTAAAGTCCCTCCACTGCATCTACTGCCATTGAACTAAAACTGGGTAAGTGGGATACTCTGAACAGCAATTGTTAAATTAAAACATTTTTTCATTACATTTTACTCAGTGCCTAAAATCTCATTAATTATCATTTATAAAATCTAATCAGTCACCAGTATAGGGAACCATTTATACATCCATATTTTAGCCTAATGAAATGGGCTTTCATTCTGTAAGCCTACTAAGGACCAAGGAAAGGAATTACATGTTAATAACAATGGCTAAGATCTATTGATCTTCACATATAATGGCAAATACTCTACTAAGAGTTTTACTGGTATTATCTCATTTATTCCTTTCTACAACCTGTGAAAAGCCCAAGGCACAAGCAGGCTCCAAAACTTGCCCAAGATCATACAACTAATAGGTGGTGAAGGCAGACTAAATAATAAACTAAATAGATTTATGATTTGAAAGCTTTATAACCACAGGTTCAAAGTACAAGGTTGAGCATGGTTCTGACTGTTTATTAAGCAGGGTAGTGGGGGAAAATGATTTTTTTTGTTCTTTCTCTCTCTCTTTCACTCTCACTCCTCCCTCCCTTTGGCAGCACCTGCAGCTCTTTTCTCCCCCAAATCGACTCTCTGCAACCTACTTTCCATGACGTGGCCATTTTTCTACCTCCGGATGTGCAGTTTGTTCTCTCAGTCCTCAGATCAATTTCTTGGGTGTTCAGAATGATTTGACATTTATCTAGCTGTGTTCAAGGGATGAGGCAAGCCTAGGGTTCCCCTACTCTTCCACCATCTTTACTCTTCTTATCTAATTTGGCCCTTTCAAATTATGGGTTGTGCCAATACTTTGTATTTCTATACCATTTTCCACTGTATTATTTAACCTAGACAATCTTATGAGGTGTGTAGGTGTGGTAGTATTGTCTTCTACTCATGGAAAGGACTTCTGCTTGAAGCTGCAGAGCCTGGACTAGAATCAATCTTTAACTCCATGGGTTGGTGGGGGGTGGTGGGGCTACTTTCCATTGAACCATATTGTCTCCCTCTGTAGGCCAATCCAGTCTTTTGCTAACTGTGATATTCAGCAGGCAATGATTCAGAATAAACCAAGCTACAAAAGAGTACATTTTAATGCTGCTACATGTAAACTTCAAATTTCCAAATATCTCATAAGCATTCACCAAATTTGTAAAAAAGTGTTTTATTTGTAATCGTAACCAAATGGGTGGAAAGTTGAGATGTAACCTTTTAAAAATAGTTTTTACTTACTTACTTTGAGAGAAAGAGAGAGAGAGAATCCCAAGCAGGCCTAGCATGCAGGTGAGTAGGGTGGCAGTGGGGGGCGGGGGGGAACCTTGAGATCATGTTGTGAGCTGAAATCAAGAGTTGTACACTTAACCAATTGAGTCACCCAGGCGTCTGAGATGTAGCTTTACTGAATGACACTAACATGAGTGCTGGTGTACACTGGGGGAAAGCATATTCAGCCTTTACTTTTTCCAATGAAATATGTGAGAAATCCAGATGAAGCAATACCATCGTAGGAAAATAATCCATAGTAAATTTTACATGTATATGAGTTGTATATGAATTGCAGTATAGATATTCTAGCAGTCCAAGGAAAACAAATATTACTTCTATGTAAGGTAAACACAACTTTTCAGAACTTTTCATGACACTAAGGTATAAGTAAAATTTATCTGGTCAAGTCCTTACAACAAGACTATTGTAAAACGTATTGAAAAGGTAGTGCTAGACAATGACCTATGTAAGAAACTAGATGGCAATGACATACTGCCAAAATTTCATTCGGTATAAAATTCTACCAAGAAGCGCACCACTATGGTTCACGTATACAATTTTATGAAGGCCTGAATATTAGAAGAGTCAGAAAATCTCACAAAAAATGTGTCTGTAGAGCCACTTATTCTTTTGAGAATCAGAAGACAGCTATGATTGGAACTTCTGTCTCCTAAAACAGACACAAAATTACAGTTGCAAAATATTTAATGAAAAAATATGTAGAACTAAAGACTTCATGGCATTCTTTATTCCCAGAAGTCCATTCCTCACATACAGAATCCCTCCAATAAATAAATGGAGAGTTTTAATGTTCCATTAATATTTGCCACAACCAGGCTTTTGGTAAGAATTAACAAGGATTTGAAGGCTGAAATGTGACAAACATCTGTATTTTTTGGTGGCTGATCAAAGGGACATAGAATCCACTGTGAAGAAGATGAAGTTAAGAGCCTTTATGAAAATTAAGGAACACCACCAACACATGAACTCTGGGCCTCTCTCAGACAAGAAGTATATGAAATGGCAGTAATAATAATAATAATAATAATAATACCATTATTGAACACTTGGATGCTCTCAACTCAGGTTTCCATTCAACTTCATAACATTAGTACTACTAACATATTCATTTCACATAGAAATAAACTGAAGAATAGTGAGGGCTAGTAACTTGCCCAAGGTCTGACTCCAGATATGATACCTGAATTAACACAATTCATTTGGGAAGTTTTCAAATCTACATTTAAAAAAACGTGGCATTTATATTTCCTAGAGAATAAAACAAACTGATTTCATAAAAGACAAACTTTTATACTAAAATGGATGTCAAAATAAAAAAGTAACAATCATAAAATTTATTTTACTGCCTGCTGCCTTGTCCTACTACTCAAGGATTTTTAGGCTCACTGAGCTGGAAAGCACTTCAATAGTGACTCTGCCTGTCCTCTGGCAAATGCTTTGACTTAGAGTAAATGGTTGTCAAACGTTCCCGGTCCCGTGGTTTTAAAAAATCTATAGTCTTACCTCACAAAATAGCCTACCCAGTTCTTCAATATATTTATGCATATTGTGTACTAAATGTATATTTTGGTAACAGTGGTAATTAAAATTTAAAGTCTAAGTTTCTATTTATTCGCGTTCTATGCATATTCATCATTCATGTCAGATATTTATTTCATGTCATGAATTTATCCTTTCCTAGTGAGTATTCCAGTATGTACTTATAATTCTATTATCCATTATTAATGTTAAATAATTAAATTCTAATCTCAGAGAGAAGATTCTCTAACTATTGCATGACTGAGTCAGCTTTATCCATATAAGCATTGCCTGCACATGGGTGCTAGCTCCTAATTTTGGGGTTAAATAAGATCTGTCAGTTTGGGCCTATGTCCTCAGAAGAATGCTTCTGGACTGGCTTATGAGAAGGTGTTTTTTGATGAATGTTTTAATGTCTTGCTTTATGACAGCACACATTTTGTTTTGCTTTAAGCTAACACACATTTCAACTTTGGAGTTTCAAACTTAGCACAAGAGATAATGCTCTAAAACCCAAGACATTGCTATGTGAAGCATTATTGAATAAAATACTGCCAGACAGGCAGGTGGATAATTATGGCCCAAACTCAAAGAAATTAAATAAGGAAAATGTTAAAATATACATTAGGCAATGGTATAAAATTAATTCAGCCCTCTTCCTGTTCCTGTCTATTTTGCCATTCTTTCTTCCACCCCCTTATAAAGTTTTCACTGTAATTGGTGAGTGAGTGTAGTTTTCTTCACAAGCTTGTGTTCCCGTAGCCCATGTTGTCAGGAGGAGGTGGGAGCAGATGCAGCTGTGGAACAGAATCAAGTCCCATCTTCCCTGATAAATAGTGGGTGAACAGTGCTCTGCTTTCTATAAGCAGCTTCCTTTTAGATTCAGTTTTAAGATAATGGGCCCAAATCACATTTTGATCCTGGATTCTAGTCTGAGGGACCCACTGTGGAGAAAGAGGCTCATCATTGTTTCCACAAGGGCCTGGGAACAAATCCTGGGACATCGGAGCTCCCGAGGGCCTTTGCCTCTAGATGTAGAATCCAGTCTCTTGCCATACTGGGCTTCATCTGGGACACTTTTTTTTTTTTTAATTTTGGTGTTTTAAAAATTGTTTTAAAATTTATTTTCTGAGAGATGGAGAGAGACCATGGGAGTGGGAGAGGGGCAGAGAGGGAGGGAGACACAGAATGGACCACTTTGATTTTAACATATTGACACAGATCAGGAATCAGAAGGCACCATTCCCAACAACCCCACTGTGTCCCCTCCTGGTCAATCCCCATCCTTCCAAGAAAATCACTGCCTGATTTCTAATCTCAAATATTCAAACCTGAAGTTAAAAAAAAAAGCTTTTGAAATTTATAAGTCAAGGAATCTGCATTTCTGCCATCTTTTGAGAATTAACTATGGCAACTCTGAACACTGGGCATGTGTTCTCTGGAGGCAGCAGCCGATAAAGTAGAGGTGGTTGTCCCTTGAGGAGGCATGGCCTCTCCTGGCTCACCTGCTCCATGTCCTTATGTTGTCACCTGCCTGGCCCGCTGGTAGAACACCTCCCAACACTTGCCTTTTTCCATCTCTTAATCCCAAGTTCAATGTCTTTGTAGTCTTGACCACTCTGAGCCTTTTATACAATAGGAGGTATTAGATAAATAAATAAGCAAATCAAAAAGAAGAAAAATATAACACACACACACACACACACACACACACACACACACACACACACACACTTGCTTAGTTATTTCCCTCTATTTTTATTCCCAGCTGCAATAAAAATCAACTGTCACTGTATGTGCCCTTCAAAGGTATGCAATTCATTCATAACATTTTAATCCTGGTATTTAAGGTTACAAAATCTGAATTATAATGAGACAGGGACTTTTAAATTACCTTCCATACACCTGTTAGAATATAATGAAACAACAGGAAAATCACTTAAAGTCAGAAATGCCACTAATTCCTCACCTTACTTGGGTAAAAGTCTCATTAATTTTAATGTGAATTTTTATTACATAAGGACCACAGTATCATGTAAATCATAACTGCATCAACATTCAGCCAAGGAGAGGGAGCATTGATAAACAAAAATAGACAATGCTGTTATTTACCGGGGAAAGAGGTTGTCCTTTCTCTGACTGACATTTTTGTACTCATGAATGAACAGTAGTACAAACATCTATTGTAAAAGTATCACATGCTCTTAGCTTCTAAACACAGGACTCTGCTTTTAGGATCTATCATAAAATCTATAGGAAGTATCTATAGATTAGCATTTGTGAATCCTACTAAATTATTTTTCCTATTATTTGAAACACCAAAAAATTAAAGTGACAAGAATAAATGGGACGTGTAACTTGGACCCCAAGCATTATTATAAAGGCAGGGTTATGCTTAATGAAAATGTGATACTGTGAAGCTAGAAGTTTTATAAAACTGAAAGTGGTTGTTTTTCATCATTACATAGAGAGCACAGAGAGACTGATGTTAAAAAAAGATGTGTTGAAAGAGAAAGGTTATCTCATTTTCTGATTCACTTAATTTTCTTTCTTTCTTTCCTTATTTATTTATTTATTTTACTTATTTATTTATTTTTTCCAAAAGTTAGATATGTCTGCTAAGAAATCTATTCACTTGGAAAAAAATCCTGTAAGTCATTAGAATATGCATTCCCGTGTGAATTATAACCACATGAATAAACCATTGTTACTGATCGTGAAACAGATCAAGAAGAATAGTATATAGCTGCCTTCAGGCTAAAATTTTGAAAAATTATGACACCTTTGAAAAAAATTAGTATTCTTGGTGTCTACTTGGCTAGGTTAGAAATGGAATCTGGGAAAGATGTCTATTTCCGGTTTTTCCTTTCTGAATCTCTGACTCAATATATTTCTCAGCTAGATTTGGTACATTTTAAAGAAATATCTGTGGCCTGAATTAGAGGTCTTGGAAACTTTAAGAAAAAAATACCATACTCATCACTAGTCTTTTAGAAGATGCTTGACTAAAATTGCAAAAATAGATACTGACTTCCTGTTTGCCCTGATAGAAGTCAGGCATCAAACACGCTTCATTTATAGGACTAAAATAGTGGATCTATTAAATATATATGCATATATATATATGCAGAGAATGTCCCCTTATGTCCTTAAAAAACTATTAATAACCCATGTTTGTATTTCAAGTAGAAATGTAAAGTTAATTTAATAGTGTGGTGTAATATTGGATCTATTCCAAAAACAAAGAAATCATCTATATTTAGTTACTTTGGGGCCTGCTTAGGAAGTTCTGCCTGCTTCTTTAATGAAAACAAAGTGTTATTTCACCATGATAAAGATCTTGAAGAAACTTGAAAAGTAAGGGTAGGCCTCCTTTAAATGAAACCATTCAAGCAGGGCTATGAATGTGCCTTTGGCAGAGATTTATAACATCTACTTAAAATGCTACCCTGGTAGGAAATGAGAAGAAAAAGAAGAAAAAAATCCTCTGAAAGTCAGGAAACCATTGAGAAAGCATGGAAAATCTTAACAATAAAATACTGCAAATCACTAATAATTTATCTTTAGCTATTTGACAGTTGGTCTGCAAAATGCATAACAATTGCATAGACCTTTACCGAGTAGAAAAGAGAGAATTGCTTAAAAGTAACAATAATTTTTATGCCTGACAATTTCTGATATAGGTTCAGTTTACAGTAATTTTGATACTAACACTGTATCTTACAAGTTTAATTACGGATAAGGATTTTGGTGAATGTTTTACTCACAGGAGATTCACTAAAAATCTCTTTTCAAAAAATGACAGTGAGATTTTTAGTTTTTAAATAGAAAAAATGAGAATTGAAAAGCCTTCAGTAAAAAATAAATGAGGGTCCATATCACTAGGTTAACTTAAGAATATTTTTATTTTTTAAAATATTTTATGTGACTATAGTTGACACAGAAATATTCCATTAGTTTTAGGTATATAGCATGCTGATTCAACATCTCGTTACGTTAAGCTATGCTCACAAGTGTAGTTATCCACATATGTGTGATTTTCATAGGAAATAGGCACAATGTCTTCATTTTGAAGTTACTGGCTTTTAAGCCTGTGCACACACATGTTTGTATGTATTTCTTTATAGGCAGTATATGTTTTATATTGTATGATATGTAAAATATATAGGAATCTGGTCATATAATACTTACAATGGAAAAAAAAACTCATATAGACATCAAAAAGAGTAGTCCTGGCATTTTTCTTAAGAAAGGATTATAAGAGTGAGTTCAGAATTTATAGACTCAGCTGTACTGAGCCATAAGACTATTAAAAGATCAATCTTAAAAAGCTACAAATTCAACCCAGTGAAACCTGAGTAATTTGCTCATTAATGTGGACTAAATGAATAGCTAGTAATGGTTCATAGACACCAGGAAAGATGACTTAATTTACCAGAGGTGAATTTACAAGAGATTAAGACATATTGCCATTGGTTTCAAACTTCACTTTTGGTATACAGACCCAAATATAGCTTCATGTATCACTGACTATGTTTTGTCTATAGTCCCTTGACCCAGCTTCTTGATTCCCTTCCTTACTCCCTGGAATTCATTCTTTACCTACTTATAAGGATGGCACCTGCTGTCTATTTGTTTTCTTCCTTCCACTCTTCCCTTAGTCCCCAGTGTGTGATTTCTTCTCTCCTTCATATATGATACAAACAAATCCTCTTCCAGTCTACCTAAATTTCAGGCCTTGGTTTCCTCTACAAAGTCCTGATATGATATATTTCTCTGCATTCTTTCCTCTATTTATTCTGTCTGCCCAAGGCATGCCTACCAAGTGAACAAACTTACAAACCTCCACTTTCCCATGTTTTAAGAGTTTCAGAGGTGCCTGGGTGACTCAGGTGGTTAAGTGTCCAATTCTTATTTTGGATCAGGTCATGACCTCATGGTCATGAGATCAAGCCCTGAGTCAGGCTCCACACTGGGCATAGAGCCTACTTAACATTCTCTCTCTGCTCTCCCCTGCTCCTGCCCCCCTCTCTCTGTCTCTCCCTCTCTCTCACTCTCTCTCTCAAAAAAAAAATTCAAATTTGACCACATTAACCCTGTGTCAGCTATGATGCCTTTCTTCACCTTTCACCTCTTTTCCCCCCTTCTCTGGCTGTGTTCTTCCATCAGTGTTTCCCTGTGAATCCAAGGGACAGATAGGTTGAATTTTATACTACCATACTATTTCCCAGCATATTTTCTTTTTTATGTCCCCACACTTCATGTGCACAAAAAGTAAGCATTAGTAATGTCACTCTTGACCATTCCCAAGAAAGAGAGGCACACCACGTAGGTATCAGGAACTCAGAGGTAAATTTATAGTTTGACAAAGCCTTGCCTAACACAAATCTTCTCATTTACTTTCATCTTCAAGAGGATATGCTCACCAGCATGAAAAAAGTCATTGCCATAATTCATACAAATATACCAAAAGAATCCTGTCTCCCTATAACTTCCTTCTTTTTCTACCATTGAGTTTTTTTCATTTCAGTGCTGAGCATTACAATAAACAAGGTGTTTTCTTCACAAGCCCAATACAAATGCACACTTTCAGCTTTTTGTTTGTCTCTTTTAAGTAATATTTCATCTTTTACCCAAAGTGTGCATGTGCATGCGTGTGTATGCACGCAGTCTATAGAATATCATAAACGGAGATGTGCAAAAAAGTAGGTCCATGTGCTGTGGATTCCCAGTAAGGGTTAGGATTGCTGAGAGTCACATTGTGTCTCTGTGAGTTTGGGGAAAACTGGGGGTGTGTCTTTCCAACATAAGGGTGTTTTGCAATGTACTTGTTTCAAATACTAACATGTTCAATTTTTTTCACTGATAGTTTAGAATGTCACTGAACATAAAATCCATCTTAGCTGAGTGAATGCTTTTCTTCTTACTGTTAAGAGAGTCAGTTTGGAAAATTACAACATGAGTCATCTAAGAAATAACAGCAGGGATACCAGCAAGGAAACTTTAAATGTGCTGAAAGAGCCACCAAAATGTGAGACTAAAAATGATCAGTAAAAGCCACGACAGAACACAATCAATAAATGACCCAGGTCCAGGGACAGTTTTGGGAAATGGATCTGCATGGAATGCTAAACTAGTGAAACACAAGGGTGGCATATGTGCTATGAGGTAATTCAAAATATAACTTATGTTCCCAAAGAGGATAGAAAGCTTATTTATATTATTAAAGCATGCACTCCATATGTCTCTGTCGATTGTGCATTCCAGATATTTACCTCAGTTTCACAAGAATTTCTCAAGGGAATAAAAGTTGGTATGATTAACACCTTCTGAATTTCCACTGTGTATACTAGCTACTTCCTTTTCTTTACTGAGACGTGTCGGATCCAACAACCTCCCTGATGTCCTGTGATTGATGCCTTCTCCGTTGAACTCTTCAACATTAGCTTGGATGGTTAATTAAATTTTTGTGTGGTTGTTTTTCTTATTCAAAGCTTAATGTCTTCCTATATTTTCTTGTCTTTAAAAAGGTATTTTTTGGGGTGCACCTGGGTGGCTCAGTCAGTTAAGCACTGACTTGGCTCAGGTCATGATCTCCTAGTTCATGGGTTGGAGCCCCTCGTCAGGCACTGTGCTGACAGCTCAGAGCCTGGAGCCTGCTTCGGGTTCTGTAACTCCCTCTCTCTCTGCCCCTTGCCCGTACATGCTCTGTGTCTCTCTAGTCTCTCAAAAATGAATAAACATTAAAAAAATTTTAAGGTTTTTTTTTGTTACTTGATTTTCTTTCATTACACACACACACACACACACACACACACACACACAATATACACACACACACTGATTATGGCTGAACTCTCTTCCCAGTATTTCAGAATGTGACTCTTTGGAGATAGGGTCTATAAAAAGGTAATTCATTTAAAATGAAGTAATTATGGTGGGCCCTAATCCAATATGATTGTTGTCCTTATTAAGAAGAAATCTGGACACAGTGAGGTACAGAAGGAAGACCATTTGAAAACAGGAAGAAGACAGTCACCTGCAAGCCAAGGACAGAGACTTCAGAAAAAATCAACACTGCCAACACCTTGATCTTGGACTTCTAACCTCCAGAGTTGTGAGAAAATAAATTTCTGGTGTCAAGCCATTCAGTCTGTAGTACTTTGTTATGGTAACAACTTGCAAAATAACAAAATATATAACACACACATGTAACTGTGTATGGGTTTGCTCCAAATCAAGGAGCTGTAGTTCAGTTTCAAAAATAAATAATATTATTATGTAATATAAAACTCATAAAAATAACATTTTTGATTACATATGTGGGAAATCAGTGAAAATAATCAAGAAGAAGAGAAAATGGTGGTGAACATGGAGTGGATTCTGCACTGTGGAGCATACTGGTCAGAGTGGGGTCTGAAATAAGTCAGGAAAGGGTACACTGTATCCCTTTATCGATGCTTCTAACAGTGATTGAGTTCTTATCAATTATCATCATGAATATTAGTATCTATTCAACAGTAACTATGGGTAAGTCACTCTGCTAGGTCTATAGGTTGTACTGCAAATATATTTTCTGCCTTGCAGGAGTATACAGTGAAGCTGGAAAGAAGATATGCACATATAAAACACACACAGATACAGACAGAGCCCCAGTGATGGAAAACAGGTAAGAGAGACACTAGAGTTAAAAGCTAAGAAAACTATAGAAAACTATTTGAAAGTTCCCTGGGTTATACAGTAGCTGAAAGCAAGCTTGGAAAGGAAGGAAAGAAAATGAACAATATTAAGAACAAAACACCTGCTGGGCCAGGACTGAGGCCGGAATAAGACAAAAGTTGGCCAAAAGATAAAGAGATGTTTTCAGGGAAAATTATTTATGTACTTACATATATTCTTACATTTTTATTATTCTTTAAAGATTTGCTGGACCATCCATTTAATCATTGGGATTCTGGGAGTAGATAGGATATGTGAAGATGAAGATGAAAGGGTATAAATGAAGACCAAAGTAAAGATCTTGAGGGAAAATCACACTTTATGGAATGGGTAGGTAGGAAAGTACTTGCAAAAGACACAGAGGAGAAGCAGTCTGAAAGCCTAGAAAAGAATCAAGACCTTGGATGTGACAGGGGCGCCTGGGTGGCTCAGTCGGTTGAGCATCTGACTTGGATTCAAGTTGTGATCTCACAGTACACGAGTTTGAGCCCCATTATCTCTTCATGAGTTTGAGTCCCTTATCGGTTTGTGAGTTCGACCCCCTATATGAGGCTCTCTGTTGTCAGCACAGAGCCCACTTCAGATCCTCGGTCCTCCCCCTGCCCCTGCTGTGTCGCTCTCTCAAAAATCGATCAATCAAACAAACAAACCAAAACCATAAACATTAAAAAAAAAAAAAAAAACCACCAAAAAACAAAAAAACAACAACCTTGAGTGTGACAGAATCTAAGGCCGGGGAGAAGCCAGGAGTGACTAAAAATAGAAAATGCAGCCCAAGTGAAGGAAAACAGACTACTTTAATGAGCAGGTGATCATCTGTGACTCTAAAATGATATTAATACAGGATGAAGACAGAGACATAACTGTAGAATATTAGAATGTGGGGGTCACAGAATATTAGAATGTGGGAGTCAATATGACAGCAAAAAAAGAAAAGTTTAAGTCTGCTAGAAATAAAAAATGGAGAAGGAGCTATTAGAAGGGTCATATGATTTTTTTATCACGATGGTGAGGTGTTTGGATCTCTGAGGAGCAGCCAGGAGGAAATGATGGACACGGCCGCAGTGCACGGAGGCTAGAAGACGCCATGGACAAAGGTTTTGAAAAATCCAGTGAGAAAAGGTCAGGAGCAATTACGCTGCATTTTCCAGATGAAGAGTGGTATATATTATCCTTAAATATTAAGAGGGTCAAGGGCTTTCTTTTCTTTTTCTGTTACCTTTTGGTAAGTTGCTAAGATCTACCAATTTTGGATTCCAGGCAAATAGTTTGCTGCTTCTCCATCGCCCACTCTCTGTTTGAGCAGAATACTAAAGCTACAAGCCACATTTTTCTTCTGTGAGGGAAAAATGTAGGGGGGGTATTGCTTCTCTTCACACAGAAAGGAACGGAATTGCTACTATTTTTGGTCCTTATTGTATTTTCTTCATCTTTTACAATCTAATTAGATCTCCATCAGGATACATTTTTTACTTCTTGGCAAGAAATAAGAAATTTTAAGGTGGGATTGGATAAGGACTTTCTGTCTTAAGCTCTTAAATTCAACCCATACCCTTCCGTGTGGTACCTACCGGGTGCAAGGCACCGTCCATGTTAAGGGCTGACTATGATAGAAACTTTACGAGAGTCAGAAATTAAATATTTCCTATGGGGCTTCTATAGGCAAGTGAGAAACAAACTGTAAACTTGCTTTTAGAAAAAGAAACGTTAAACTGGCTGTAAAAACTACAATCTGTTGACACTGCCACTAACTTAGCAAATCTGTTCAGAACAGAATGGATAAGTGAGTACCTCTTATTATTACATATTCTAATTAGGCATTACATTATAAATCATTTAATCTTGATTCCCAGAAGTTTCAGTTTCAAATTCCAGTTCAGCAGGCTTTTAGTGTATATTTTACTATATGACATCTCAAGTAATTTTGGAAATAGTTGTCATATGTGAGATCTTAGAGTTGAAATACAATGTAGACATGATTTCATCCAGTCTTCTGAATTTAGAAATCCATGCTCAGCCATCCTTACATGAAGATCATTTGGCCTTGTGTGTGTGTGTGTGTGTGTGTGTGTGTGTGTGTTTAGAGATGGGGAGCTCACTCCCTTTTCAAGTTGATCATTGTGTCAGAATAAAAAGAAGCCCACATACTAAAGTGATACAAGTTATTTTTCCAACTCTGGCTGCATATTACAAAACAGAGAACATAAGATATTAAAGTAGTTTTTCAGACATAAAAAAATGGCTTCCTATTATTTGACCACATCTTTCTTATTAGTAGAACATCAGTTGTAAGAAAAGGTGACTTTTGTAAATGCATTCAAGAATCAAAAGAAAACACTAGACATTTGAAACAGGGGTAGGTGTTTGTCAACAAGACAGGGTGGCCTACATAATTATCACTTAGGGGATTCAGTGCCCTAATTCTGATTAGTGGGTTCTGCTGGGTCCCAAGTTTTGGGTGTGCTTTGCTGACTATTTGGAGATCAGAAGGAGGTCGGGAGAGGGGGAGGAGGGACAGTTCATCTGTCTTCTGTATCATCTCACCCTCTCTTCTTCTCTTTAGGTTTGCCTTGCCCTAATGAGAAGGGTTAAGCTCTATTGAAACACAAACCCTGACGGAGAAGTAGGATTTTCACATGAAATGTTATCCATGGGCATGACTAAAATCAAGGGAACACTGGCAGATCTAAGGCCCAGTCCTCAGCCACATACTTCTCAGTATCCAAGATCGGGCCAGGGTCATATGCCAGCCTTAGATCACCTTGCTGGTATAGCCCATATGTAGGTCCTCATCTCCATTCTCTCAGCGTTTAACTTTCCTTCAGCTTTAGCGTACTTAGCTCTGGGGAAACTTGCCCAGTTTTATACTATACTCTTTCTATAGTTTATTTTTGGTACATAATAGATAAAATAAATGCTTTTTATTTAACTTGAAGTAAAGTTAGAAATATATGAACTCTGTACATCTTTGGAAAAACATCTTTATTAAAGTGCTCATTTAGGAGTGGATCTCTAAGGGGTAGTTTTCATTTTATAAGAAAAATAAATGTAGATTTTATAAACTTTATTTCTTGAGTCATATATCTTATTACTCACCTTGTTGAGGATAGAAAATAATTATGAAGCAATTATTGGCTAACAGTAGGCCTGTGGGGCTACCATAAGTGATAAGATTTAATGTGTTAGATTAGCATTTTTTATGGCGATATAAAAAGAGTTGAATTTTAAGTTGGTGCTTCATTACTTTGCAAGAAGATATTTTCTGAATGAATAAAATTTTAACTGAAATGTTTTTTCTTAAAAATACTAATTCTTTTAAGTCCAGGAAGGCACAGTTAACTTCGTGTTGCTTAACACAGGCTGTAATGGTGGGCAAGTGGGTTTCCATTCTTATCACCGCAGCCATGAGAAAGTCACTTAACGGAATTGTAGAGATGATGTATGTTCCAAGGAGGACATATTTCACAACTGGCCCATTCATAATAACATATGAACAAAAAACTTGTATAAATCAAAAGGGAAAAACCTGATGACCTTCCAGCTTTACTATTACTGTTCTTTACTATCTTCTCTGATTTATTATTTGGTTTTTCTTAAACTATGGATTTGATCACTTAAGATCTCCAAATGTTAAAATAAAAAGGCACATTTTTTCCCATTATTCATCATAAGTATACTGGGACTAAAATCCTTTAATAAATAGTAAGATATTATGCCATAAGCACATATTTATTTGGCTGTAATCATCTGTGGTTTCTTCTCATCCTCTACTGCTTGCCTGAATGGAGGAGACTACTTCTTGGGAGAATGAAGAAATGGGTTTAGAGGTAAATCTTTCATTTGTGTATACAATTGAACAAAAAAGCGATACCATTTTAATGAGAGTGTGGTACCTAAGGCTCTTTCATGAGCTGTTAGAGGAAGTTTAAATTTGTTTAAAAAAAAAACAAACTTACAAACTGAAAACTAGTTTGGCAATATGAACAAAGAACTCCAAAATATTCATACTCTTTGAACTTGCAAACCCAAAAATCTAGCCCAAGGAAATAATTAGAGGTAATCAAAGGCACACAGTTAGTTGTTCCTTATATTATTTATGGCTACAAAACCATTGAAGGCAACTGAAGTGTTTAAGAGTAGGGTAAGAACTAAATAAATTTGTAAGGTGGAACATTTTGCATTGATTAAAATATAGTATTTTAAAATTGCATGGTACTGGAAATTATTTTTGTTGTAACTATTAAAGAAGAAAGAAGTCCTCAAAATATTTGATTGTTAGTGGTAGGATTATTTGCGATTTATCAATTTCAGTTAATTTTTAAATTGAACTTTATATTATGAATATTAATTTTTGTACATACAAACTATATACACACTAGATAATTCTTTGAAAAATGATTAGAAAAGAGTATGCCAAAATGTTGGTGGTGAAACAAAAGGAATCATAGACTTTTTAAAGAACTTTTTCTATTTTCCCCAATAAACAGGATGTGCTCACAATCAGCCAAAGATGTGAAGGAAAATGGAATTGTTAAATTCTCAGATTGTGCGTTCCATTTGACTCTGTCAAGACTCATTTATTTTAGAGATGAGAAACCTGACGTAAGAGATGAAACACTTCTTCCAAGGGCCTGTGAATGAGGAGTGCACTTGTCCACTTGTCCGTATAGTGATGTCAGGGTCACCAGGTTGCTTCTGGTCCAACCAAACACAGCCTGAGAATTATAGCTGAATAAAAGCATATTCTCCTGATTTGTAAGCCTCCAAAACTCCAGACAGCCAGGTGTGTAGACTTGAGATAGCCAGACCATTTTGTAAGTGAACTATTATATGAGTAGTTATTTATTCATTTGGTTTTTAATGTTTATTATTTTTGAGAGAGACAGAGAGAGACAGACAGACAGACAGAGAGAGACAGGGAGACAGGGTGTGAGTACAGGAAGGATCGAGAGAGAGGGAGACACAGAATCCAAAGCCAGATCCAGGGTCCAAGCTATCAGTGCAGAGCCTGACACAGGGTTCGATCTCCCGAACCATGAGATCATGACCTGAGCCAAAGTCAGATGCTTAACTGACTGAAGCACCCAGGCAACCCTCATTTGTTTAATATATCTCTTTGTAAAAAGTGGAGAGTGGAACTCAAGATCATAGTATGGATCAGCTTTATTTATAAGTAAGGAAATTCTGGACACTTTAAAGAAATGAGTTACAGAAAACCATCATATAGTTCTTCCAAGGACCAAACTACTGCTATTTGTTTTGCTGAAGTTGCAAGAGCTGGTTGAGAGAAAATGATGGATGGATGGATGGATGGAGACAGAGACAGAGAGACAGAGAGACAGAGAGACAGAAAGACAGAGAAACAATCTAGGACAGCGGTTTTTAACCTTGGCTGCACACCAGAATCACCTGGGAAGCCATAGAAATCTCCATGTCCTGGCCACACCCCAGTCCAAAAAGAACAATCTCTGAGGGTAGAATTCAGGCACTGCTGTTTGTTATTTTTTAATGCTTCCTGGTGATTTTAAATTTCAGCCAAGTTTGAGAACCACAAGTCTAGTAGTTTCTGATAATGTCTTTTAATCCTTTCATACTTTGTCCTTTGCAGCAACAGCCTCTTACTAAACATTAAGGTTCTCTCTTTCTTTTAAACATTTGGGTCCTTTGTCAGATAGTGTAACCAAGGGCATATTTACTACTATTTTTACTTTTATTTGTTTCTCCTCAAGTATTGTCATTGATGCTTTTAATAATTTTTCATTTTTATTGTCACATATGATGTGTGGAACTTGACTAGTGACAAGTATTTTTGTTCTTATGCATGGTACAAGACACTCAACAGTGACTGAGTTCAAACTACCCCCATCAATTTACACCTAAAATCAGCTCCTTTTGGAGGCAATTAAAAGGATGCCTTTTGGCTTTTCAAACTGAGTACATTTAACCACAATATAACTAACTGTCAGCAGTGTCATTTCTATTCACATTCTGGATTAAACTCTGTGATGGAAAAATATAAATACTATCTTCTTTTTTTGGTGAAAGAACAAAGAAAAGACAGGGAACTTAAACCTTAATGTTTCCTAGGACTCAGTTAAGTTAGTTTTATTATTTCTTCATTCTATAAAGATCTTTAACTTGACCTCTCTTCAGGTAACCAAAACTAGCACAAGAATAAAAGTGCAGAGATTTTTTTAAGTGAAGAAAGATAGGATTTGCTACAGAATTCTAAATGCCAACTGATAATGCATTTTCTATTCCCTTCATTTCTAAGGAAAAATGTCATTAGGTGCCCCGGAGTAGTAAGAGAAGCAGTCCACATGTGAGTGGTAGGAGAAGGAGAAGACAGTAATTATCAAATAAACTGAAGGGGAAGAAAAGCAAGTTGCAGAAAAATTCTTCCAGGAAAAGCATCATTTCTGTTTGGAGTGCTGTGGTAACTTCAGATGGGCTCAATTTGGAACGGTGTTTCTGCATTTCTGGAAGAGACGTTCAACGTTTTAGTCAAACCTTGAGGGCAATAACTGCTGCTAGTTTCCAGTGTGCTCTTTACAACTGCATCTGAAATCTGACTGATAATGTGTAATGAAGAACAAAAAAAAGTGGAAAAAGCAAAGCCTTACAACATGAGTAACAGTTATTTTTCTCATATATGCAACGTAAGTGTTGTGGGAGATTAAAATACTCAAGCTTTACTGCTCTACTACAATTTTTTTAATCTTTATTTATTTTTGAGAGAGAAAAACAGAGCATGAGTTGGGGAGGAGCAGAGAGAGAGGGAGACACAGAATCCAAAGCAGGCTCCAGGCTCTGAGCTGTTAGCACAGAGTTCAACTCAGGGCTTGAACCCAACGAACCATGAGATTGTGATCTAAGTCAATGTCAGGTGCTTAACCGACTGAGCCACCCAGGTGCCCCTCTAGTAGAGTTTTAAAGATAAAATTTAAAGAACTATAACTGAGGAAGAAATACCATAATATTTCAGATAGAAAATTTTGAGGAATGTATAATCTAAAAAGAATTCTTACAGCCTAACAAATTGTTTCACATCAAAATCTTGAAGTATTTCATGTTAAACATGTAAATAATAGTCGTTAAAAAAACCAAAAGATCTTGTGTGTGTGTGTATGTGTGTGTGTGTGTGAATGAATAAATGTTCATATAATTATTAATCTATGTCTCCTTAGTTCTCATTTGAAACTTTTTTATTAGACTGCTTACATAGATTATATTCATACTTTCCTAAACTGCCAAATGGTAACAAACCATCACAAAATGTCATACTGAGTAAGGCTGTATATTAACTGATAAATGCATAAAACATTTGACTAAAGAATAAACTATATAGAAATCATATATGTAGAAACCATACACCTTTGCAAACAGTGATAGTATAGAATGAATTACCTTTGAAATCTATTCCTCAGTCCAGTACCACAACCTAGGCAACTAGACATTTACTATTTTCATATAAATATAGGAAAATATTTTTGGAATAGACGGGCTTTGTACCTTGTTTAAGCAATCAATGAACTGTATTTTCATTTACTGTGAAAAAAAATAGCAGACATAGTTCTGATGGGAAAAGTTAAGCAATAGTTCCAAACTCAGCTTTTTTCTAAACCTATATTAAGCAGTTGATTATGCACATAAACACCACCAATAAGGAATTGTTCACAAAGATAAAACTGAGAATATCTCAGTTAGGAAGCTAAGTGTTTCTGTTCAATGTTGTTAATCTTTCTTTCAGTATTTTCTTGTTTTAGCACTCTAGTCAGGTTTCTGAGATAAGAAAATCAGAGTGAAATGACATCAGAGAAAAGCAAGAAGAAAAACATTCTGGGTGAAAAATGCAACCAGCAAATCCACGCAATTATATTTGAAATGCATATATCTAACTTTGAGGGAGACCAGGCAAGTGAATCATATTGTTGGTAAATCCTGGTTTATTTTTATGAGTATAACTGGTTTTATTTAGCCAGATGTTTAGTGATATATATTGTACAAGGTGGTTCACTGAGAAAGACTTTTATAGTTTTTAAAGGGAAGACAGGTGTTGAACATGTGAAGGGACCCTAAGGAGTAATTTCTTGCCATGATGCTTTATGTAAACCTAAATTGTTTCCTGCCCATTTTTTAAGGACATAGTGAAAGAGGCATGAATATCTAGTCTATCCTCAGTCCAGGAACTGATTCCAAGAAGAGCCAGGCTGTCTTACCTTTCACTGTTTTCTTTCTCTCCCTCCCTCCTTCCCTTCCACAAACCCAGTCTACTGAATAACATTTGTGCAATACTTAGAGCTTAAAGAACTGTACCCAAGTTGGGCCAAGATTCTCTATTATTTTTTCTGATTTCAGTTTTAATTCATTTATTAAACTTAATAAGGTTTTCTTTATAAATCCTTTTCTCTCCCTCTTTTTGTAAGTAGGCATCATGCCCAATACAGAGCTCAATGTGGAGGTTTGAACTCACAGCCCTGAGATCAAGACCTGACCTGAGATTGAGACGGATGTTTAACCCACTGAGCCACCCAAGTGCCCCTTTCCTTCTTTCTCTTTTATTCCTATCTTGGCTTCTCTCTTTAATTCAAATCTTCAGCTAGATAGATATATTAATCACAAATAAAGGCTAAGTATTCTAAATGTTGAGCTAGGAAAAAGATGGTTGAGGACACATAGTGCATATATCAACTATGTCATAAATACCTGAATGTGGGTAGCCTTAGAGAGGAACTCAGAAGCTCTGTTTTGGTGAAGGTGGGGTGCAGGCAGTGGTTATAGTCACAGGAAAAGAAAAGAGGTGAAGACAGGAAGAGTATGGCCAAAGTCCTGTGAATTGACAATGTTGCAGGGGTATTTGAAGCCTGGTGGCATTTTTTATTTTACGAATCTTCTTAACATGACCAATAGAAACTGTTTATACCACTTTAGGTATTAGCCGGGAAAGGAAAAATTACACTTAGTTTTCAAAACAAGATTGGTGTTGTTATATTTGTGAAAGAAATACTGCTTTGCGATTGGAATCTTAAGAAATGTGAAGATGAAGTTAACACTGGAAGAAAATTGTAATAGAAATAAAACTATAATAAAAGAATGGTGAAATCCTTCATGACAAGCATTGTTAGTGAGAAAGGTAGGATATGTACATGGATATAGAAGAGAATAGCCAGAGATTTCATAAAAATTAACTGCTTTTGAGAGAACAAAAGAGAAATATGCAAGGATTACACAAAGATTATCTGAAATAGAAAAATTAAAGAAAAGGGGAATCTCAAATATCACTAGAATTCAATTGTCAATTTCCAAGCATCTAGTTTCCTTATAGTATGCAGGTATTCTGAAATAATGTTCTAGCAAACACAAATTATTTACAAAATGTTAAGAGGTAAGAGGAGCATCAATTAAAAGAAGTAGTATTTACACAAAGAGACTGATACTTCTCTAAATACCCTTAACGTATTACCTAACAGGGACAGGGCTCGGAGCATTTCAGGTATCTTATTTCAACCATCGTTAGCATTTGTCAAATAAAAATCAATCCCCATCTGAAAGGTCCCCTGTCTCCATTACAGCTCAATCAACCTGTCACTCTTGTGGCCCTGTGCAGGCTGCTCTCCAATAACAAATCAACCTCAACCGTCCTTTATCTTAGAATCTCAATTTATAAACAAGTCTTCACAAAATCATCTTAGGGAGATATTATACTATGTTTAACTGAAAAGATAATTGAGGCTAATTTTTTTTCCTATTCTTCCCAAACTAGATTTTCTTTAAGCAACACCTGCTAGGTATATAGTTGGTAAACATAGGAAAGGTTTCCCTTATGACAATATTTTATATTTATTGATGCAAAGTCAGGTTTTTAAAAAAAATATATTGATTGGATTTCTTTTTGGTGATGCAGGAGCACTATGTGTGGGGGTGAGCAGGAAGGTAGCAGACCAGCTTGCGATACAATAAGCAGAAGACTAAAGACTTTTTTACTCTAGCCTGAGTTCTTAATTTTGTTCTTATTGAACTATAGTTGACCTATAATAATATATTAATTTCAGGCATACAACATAGTGAGTCAGCATTTATATAAATAATGAAATAGTCACAATAAGTCTAGTTATCATCTACCACCATACAAAGTTATGACAATACTACTGACTATATTCTCTAGTGCTATATTTTACATCCCCATGACTTATTTATTTTGCAATTGGAAATTTGCACATTTTAATCCCTTTCACCTATTTTGCCCAGCTCCCAGTCCCCTCTGGCAACCACCTGTTTGTTTCTTGTATTCATGAGTCTCCCTTTTGTTTTGTCTGTTCATTTGTTTTGTTTCTTAGATTCCACACGTAAGTGAAATCAAATGGTATTTGTCTTTCTCTGTCTGACTTATTTTACTTAATATTTTATGCATAATACCCTCTGAGTCCATCCATATTGTCACAAATAGCAAGATCTCATTATTTTTCAATAGCTGGTTAATATTCTATTGTGTGTGTATATACATATATTCATACATACATATATATCACACACACACACACACATACATCTATCTCACAGCTTTATTTATTGATGGACATTTAGTTTGCTTCCATATCTTGGCTATTGTAAATATCACTGCAGTGAGTGAACATAAAGGTGCATCTGCACCTTGAATCTTTTCAAATTACTGTTTCCACAGTGGTTGCACCCATTTACATTCCCACCAACCATGCAGGAAGGTGTTCTGTTTGTCACATCCTCGCTTACACTAGTTATTTCTTGTCTTTTTTATACTAGCCATTCTGTCAAGCATGAGATAATATCTCATGGCGGTTTTGATTTGTATTTCCCTGATGATTAGTGTTAAGCATCTTTTCATGTATCTCTGGGCATCTGTTTGTCTTCTTTGGAAAAATGTCTATTGGGTTCTTTGCCTATTTTTTTAAATCAAGTTGTTGCTGTTTTTGAGTTTTAGAATTTTTTAAAAATAAATTTTGGATATTAACTCCTTATTAAATTTATCATTTGCAAGTATCTTCTCCCATTCATTAAGTTGACTTTTCACTTTGTTGATGGTTTCCTTAGCTGATGGTATATATGTTTAAAAAAAGTAGTTCAGTTTCAGTCTTTCTACATGTTTTTCTAATTTTTCCAACAACCATTTATTGAGGATACTGTCTTTCCTCCATTGTATATTCTTGTCTCCTTTGCCATAGATTGACCATATGAACTGTGGATTTATTTTGGGCTCTCTGTTCCATTAATTTATGTGTCTGCTTTTGTGAGTTCTTAATTTTGATTAGTACTAATAATAACATTCCCCCAAAGTTAAATAAACAATTTGTGATATTAAGTTTTATTTATAAATAAGGGGTTGCAATCAAGAAATAATTAGATAAATAAATCTTGGAGGTAACAATTAACAATTAAAAATTTTGTTGTTAGGAATATAGCACTGGAGGGTATTTAGATTTTCTTATCATTAATCAAAGAATGAGATTAATCAAGGAATCAAGGAATTAGAGCATCCACTTATTTGCAAAGAGTCTTCAGTAATGCTGTGGTTAAACAGATACTAACTAGAACATGCAATATGGTCACCTCAGAAATATCTTTACGTATTAGAAGGGATGAGCACAACATGAGTAAGTTGAAAAATAAATGTACTTATTAATGCAATCTTCCTTCTGGGTCAACTTGAAACCATAACTATGCCCAAAGTTAACATTTTATTTTTTTTTCTACTCCTATGGGCTTACCCTTTCCATCTGCTGGTGGTGCTCATGAAAAATAGGGTGACTGCAAGTGAAAGAGTTTTCTACTTACTCAGCTAAAGTCATTGAGCATTTATCTATAAAGTGCAAGGGAAAACAATTTAAAAAATCATATAGGTCTCGCCCATGGAATAGATGAATGCTCAATTCCAAAATACCAACTAATTCATAATGAATTACCTTTATCACAGCACTTACATAGCATGTACTAAATTAACTCATTTGGTCCTCATAAAAACCCTAAGAAGTAGATCGTCTTACTATCTTCATTTTACTGGTTAGAGAACTGAAGATACAGAGAGGTTTACTAACAGTGCTGAGGGTAACAAAAAAATGTTAGAGACCAAGCAGTCTGGCCCAGAATCCATGCGCTGGTTTCTCTCTCAATACCAAGTGTAATCCTGATTGTTAGTTGTAATTTAAAGCCATATTTCCACGATTGGAACATTTGGCACATAATCTTAAGGAACTCTTTTGAAAGTCCTGGGGTTTCATTTTAATAAAATCTTTGCCCTAGAGTAAGGCAGAAATGTGTTTTGAAAAGAAGTATAATCCCTTAATTTTTCATTCATTTACAGTCATTTGAGTTACTTGAAGTTCAGTAAGATTTTTTCTTTGATTAGTCTTTTATCCCAATCCTGGAATGTACATTTTGCCAATGATAAATAGGAATCTGGTCAATCTTGTTAGAAACTCACTAGCTCTAGAGTCAAATGATTTTTAATTCATCACAAAATATTTACAGAAGCTTTAGGCCTGAGATTTCTAGTTTAATTTATAGCAGTCTTTTGCAGCCCCACTGAATTTTCTACATTAATCTTCAGGGTTAGAAAAGGGTTTATTTGCTGCCTGCTTCAAAGTCATTAAACTTAGTCCCTCCACTTTTGTTGAGAAAAGACTTATGTAAATCCTCCTGGATATTGTTGCAGTGCTTTAAATTGAAAACTGATTTGTGTCAACCATTTTTCTTGTAGGTGTATTACCAAAAACATACATAAGAAAGTGCTAAATTAATCCTTTATACATATATTGGCTAAATTCAAATGATACTCCATGCATCATTGATGCAACATATACATAACTACAAAGGTAAAAAAAAAGTGCTTACCTAATTTAGCACTACAGATTGTGATCTTACCTGCAAACATTTACTTTTATTCCCTAAACATTGGTTTTCTTTACTAGCATGATGACATGCATGATGTTTGGGTGCAAGATTTAAAATCTGCAGATTTTCTGCAGGCAGAAATATAAATCTTAATGAAAATGTTATACTGCATAAATATCACGTTGGGAAGCAATTATAAGCCAATGCTTTATATTGGGATGAGAAAGGCATTTATTCATGTTAGATATTTGTGTTTATCTGAAACTATTTGCATATAAAGAAAAGTGACTGCAGAAGTTTATGAGATGTCATCACCTTGGGAGCTGAAGAAATTCTGAAAGTGCTCCACCATATTGCCCTTTGAAATAGAGAACTGTAGCTCAAGCTTTTTAGGTCTACCTGAAAGAGAAATAGCTTCTGAGTTCTAAAGTGTGGCAGAATTTATTTTCTTATTAGATCCTGGGCTATTTTCAGATGACAGATACACAGATATCAAAACAACGAATATATCTGGGACAGTGATTTGTATCAAGTTGAGGGAATAATATAAGACATATAAACCAAATAACATTTGTATTGCAATTTTGGATTACCAGGGAATTATATTAAGTACACACAATTATATATGGCTGTTTACAGATTGAGTAGCTGGAGCAAAGCACTGTTATATTTATTATAGAATTTTTTGAAAGGAGAACATTCATATTCTATGCAAAACCATGGCAATCATTGCAGTTGCTGAATAGATAATAAAAGGGTTGATTCCAACAGTTTTTGAACATAGTTCAGTACAACAGGAGCAAGAACATGGGGATTCTTTTATAGGATTTTTTTTCCTCATAGAAATAAGGCTGAAATGGGTGTTCTGATAAAAGATAACTTCCTATTTCTAAAAATACAAAGTAGGTTTATACACAAACAAAATGGTATTGTTCAATGCACTCATTAGTAAGCATAATCATAAACTTCATAAGTGAGCCAGCAACTTCGTCTATTGCTTAAGATTTAGATATGAATGTAAATATATTTAAATTTGTTTGGGGCACCTGGGTGTCTAAATTGGGCATTCAACTCTTGGTTTTGGCTCATGTCATGATCTTGCAGTTCATAAGTTTGAGCCCTGTGTCAGGGCGCTGACAGTGCAGAGCCTGCTTGGGATTGTCTCTCTCCCTCTCTCTCTGCCCCATCCCTACTCATGCTCTCTCTCTCTCTGTCAAAATAAAATGAATGAATGAATGAATAAGTAAATAAATACACTTTAAAAATAAATAAATTTAGTTGTATAAGGTTGTATATGAAAATCATGTGTGAAGAAAGATGAATAACTTAAACATTAAGAAGAAGCACTGTCTTAACATATCTATATGTTCTGGTGTTATGCTGATTTTTTTTTTGGACTTCTCTGAGCCTCACTGTGTCTGGTAAAATAGTAATTGGAAATTCTTGCTAAGGAGGTGACAAATATTTTTAAAGATATATTAATATCTAGACTATTTTACCTCAAGTAAGTTTCCCTTAGTTTTTCTCCATCACCCTAATCTATGCATCGGTCTGCTCTTTCAGAGTGGAAAAATACAAATGCCAAAGTGGCACTTTGAACATGCGTGTCAGTAAGGAAAAATATTGTAAGTTCCTGAGCAACTTTTAATAGTCCCAGAAGTTCTCAGGGTCTCTTCCTATCTACGACAACCATCAGTCATCCCCTGCGGACAGGTGTTATGGTCTGTGCACCCTCAATATTAGGTCCCCTAAATTTGCTTTGATGAATAGGATGGCGTGTACACTCAGGAATTAGAGAGTAATTGTGTAATCTTTGTGTTAGATCACTGGAAAATTGACTAATAATTCTCACCTTGACGGAACTACTGAAAGTTAAAATAATTGTCAACAATGCAGACATTGATTTCCTAACTAGGACAGAAGCAGAGTCTTGCAAGTTTCTTCTCAGGTGTTCTACAAGGATATACAGCTATATTTTCATCTCTCAAAGAAGATAAAACACTGTAGGAAGAGAATCCCAAACCTCTTTTTCCTGACATAACAGACATTGACTTCATCTTAAAAATCATGGAATCTCAGGAACCCTCCTTCTTGTCTAGAGAACACTCTGTCACATCACATCTGTGCAGAATAAGTTCTACAAACAGATATTCCCTAAGCCAATGGTGTTAGGACTTACTGGATGCTAAAGACGATTTTTACAAAAAAAAAAATAAAAAAAAAAGCTGCCAACACAATTATATCATGGCCTGATACATTTATCCATTGGATGCTTATCCAACAGGGCCTTGCCATCCTCCCTTTACTAAAGATATAAACTGAGGGGCTGTTACAGTCCTAGAATGACTAGTTTTACTAAGCCTTATTCCTTCTCTTTTCTGTGATGGATAGACTATAAGTAATACATAAGATACATGATGCAGTGGTGTTTTTGAAAATATCCTATATTTCCGCCTGAAATTCAGATCAACAACCACTCTCAGATGTAAATAATTTGCTTCTGTAAATTACAATGATTTAACATGCAAGAGAATGTCATAGCCTTCAATCTGGAAAGCATTTTAAGTAGTACTTAGCACAAGCTCCTTGCCCCAGTATGGACCTCGATGTCTACAACCATTAGGTATCTTGTCTGAGTTCACAGAAGTGGAGGCAGGACAGATCTCCGTAAGTCCCCTGCAGATCTCTCCACTTCATTTCCAACACAATGCCATTAATAAAAATAGTCACATGAAAACAATTTATCTTTGCCTATTCTGTGGGTACCTATTCATAATATATAGACTCCTATTTAAAATGTAAGAGAAATATATTATTTACATATTGTACTTGAGCATGAGTGAATACAAGATTTGAAAATGAGACTCACCCCCATTACAAATGTCTACAAATGTTACTTTACATGAACAGGCATGTTCAGCAATCTATTAAATATGATTAAAAAATATGAGTCTTTTGTAAGAAAATAAGAATGAAGATGGGCACATTTTGTAGAGAGGATTCTAAAGAGTGAGCTGATTAAAACCTGTATCAGAACCATTTGAGGTTCTCATTAAAATGCAAATTCCTCAGCCCTGAACTAGAGTACTGAATCAGAATTTCTAGCAGAGGGAACATCAATTATATATTTTATTATAAGTTGTAGGTAATAATTAGGTTCAGAAAAATTGAGAATCAGATGTTTAAGGCTTATACAACTACATAAGGATTATTAGAGACAATTCTTGACATTTCTCATGCTTCACAGAAAATAAATTTGTTCCCTTGATTTTTATATATTTTCCTTGAATGCATGTAAAGCCTTCTAACTTACAACTTCCAACCCACTGTAACTCTGTGGGGAGAACTCCAAAGAGTTAATTAATTCTCATGGTTTTGAGGTTAAGTCTGACTTCATTACACTCTTTTAAGAACTGTATTGCAGAAGTAGGTGCATTTATATCCTTGTTGGGTAACATCTTTATTAATCAAACAGCTCTAATTTATTGAAGCAAATGCTTAGTAACCAGTCATTAATTTGTGGTACCATTGTGGTTTTCTCCAGGGAATCCTTTGACTGATGGGCTGGGATGAGAGAGCCCAGATCTGCAGTATGGAGTTCTGCACAAGTATAAAGTGTACCGAATCTGGCTGCTCAGAAAAGCAGCTGCATCTATAGCATCATTTCACCAGGAATCATGAACAAAAACAAAAACTATAGAAACATAGCATATTTTATATATTTGCATCATTATGAATAGGTTCTAGCTTACTTATCCCTTTTGATTTTTTCAGTAATCATGTGCTTTTAAATGGATGACAAAGTAGAGCATCGCAGAGAGAAAGTTGTTTACCAGATGTTTTGTATATTATACATAAAAGGTATGGTTTTTCCCCATTTGTTTATTCATTTATTTTTTTTCTGCTGGGTAACAAACCCAAAGTAAGGAAAGATACACTCTTTATCCTTAAGCAGCTTCAAATAGAAAGATAGAGACAATGTCAGTGTAGTTTTATAAATGTTTGGATGTGGTAAGTAGAGTCTGCTACGGGTGCATATATTAGATACCTAACTCATCTTCAGGGCACTGCAGGGGGATGACTGAAGGAGAAGATACTTACATGAGCAAATTAAAGAGTAACAGTTAGCCTGGTTAAAAAAAAAAGTGGGAAAGATGAAGTTAGGGTATTCCAGGTGGAGGGAACACTGTATGTTCATTACGGCCTAGATGGAGAGGTGGAGAAAACCGTGAATCAGATCATTAAGGATCCTGCACATGAGGTTGAGAAATTTGATTTCAATCTGTTAGTGGGCACAAAACTTTGACGATATTACATTCACATTTTGGAATGATCCCTGTGAATGTGGAAAAGGGATTGGAAAGGAGCAGAAGTGAAAGCAATGTGACCAGTTTGAGGGCTTAAAAAATAACTCAAATCTAGGTAGGGACAGTGGAGCTACAGATGAAAGATAGGTTTAACATATAGAAAGGGAGTAGAATTGAAAGGGCTTAGTGATAGATGTGGGTGACAGGGAAATAAAGAGTACAGAATGGTATCTCATATGCTGGGTGATTAAGTGAATGGCTTTGCAATCTGAGATAGGAAATACAAGAGGTAAGGCTTTCATGGTAAGAAAAAAAATCCTTTGCTACTACAATATTTTTCTTCTAAATTATTCTTGAACTTTCTATGAGCATATTCTTCCTAACTCGACAGGCACTCTTTTTATTTCTTTATCACACCACGTATATCCTTATAGAATAATGTTCAACTTTTAAGAGATAGCATTTTCTTAGGAAAAAGAATGGTGTAACATGCTTTGGTTACTAGGGAAAATAGTTATATTGAGCCTCCTAACAGATATACCAGGATTCTATTTTAGAAGAAACACTAATTAGAACCTCTAATTATGGTAAACAATAAGTGGCTTGGTCAGGGCCTAAGATAAACCAAGAATATAAAAATTTCATATTGTTTGACATTTGAAATTCAAATTTGTTTGTACCGCAGATAGTTGAAGGTTTTTCCTGAACGTTATTATAGCTTTCAAATAACTCTATACAGAGATACTTTATCTCACAGAATTTATTAATGGCATATAGTATCTTTCATTATCTCCTAGTAATTCAACATATTTACTTTTGTTTACCAAATCCTTTCGATTGTGTACATATTTGCTCATTACTGATCTTTAGAGTGAAGTGTAGTTCAAGGTATTAATAAGTACGTTTACTAAAATACACTGAGTTTTATTTTATGCAATTATCTTAGTTTGCAGCACATTTTTTTTTATGTCTCAAATGGTGGCAAAATTATGTTTTAAAAGACTTTCATTTTGGGAAAGCAGCTCAACCTTTCTGGGTCTGTTTCCTCATCTGTCAAATAAAGATGGGACTAGTTCTACTTTATAGTGTTGGTTTGAGGGTAAGTTTTTATAAATGTTTAGAACAGTGTCTGATACAGTATATATAGGTAATTATGAATCTTCACCCTCTCCACCTTCTCTTAAATGCCTTAAATCCAATCTTCCGATTTTATTATGTTTCCTGTTCACTCTTCCTTTTGTCCATCTTCACTTCTACTGCTCTCCTTGAGAAAAAGGATTTGGTGGCTTTTACCTCTTTATTTGTGGTGCTCTACCCATTGTAGGCTCTCAGTCACTATTAAGTATTAACTAAGTTAATGCATCCATGTTGTAAAATCTGACTCTGAACAGGGAGCCCCAAAACTCTTTTTGTCAGTCACTGGACTGTTTGTATATCCTCTTAAAGGAATTGCTTAGAAAGATTGATCATTTGGACAGAAGCACATTGGTGTATTTGTTAATCAGTCCTACTGTTTGTAAAACTGCTATGATGCCACAGTACTAATGGCCAGTTCACCATTAGTTGAACATTTTGCTCCCTATTTCTGTGGCATTGGGCAAGTCATATAAAATTTCTCCTGAGTTCCATTTTCTTTTCCTTTAAAATTAGTAATTTGGACTAGAATTATCTTAATGATCAAATCAAAAAACATTTATGATTTCAGTAGATTTGAGCAATTATTCAATATTGAAATATGACATTGAGAAAAATACATGATGTAGAAAATTTCAGGCAGGGGGATATTAAACTAATGACCTTAATTTCTCAGCCTGTTGCTCAGTTCAATGAGACAGACTGGTAGACAGGATTTTCTAAGGCAGTTTTTAAATTTAATTCTGCAAGATCTCCCCTGTCTTAGCATTCATTTGCATCTCTTTCAAACACCAAACCCTTCTCTCCAAAAAAAGTGCAGAAGATTTTAGCTTAAGCTGGTTACCACATTAAAGTTTTGACCTTGAGCCCAGAAAGGGCTCTATAGAAACTGAATCCCTATCATTTAAGATTATATTGGCTCTTAAAAAATGACTGGTTCCAATATTTTATTGTCACTCTTCTCCCTGATTATTTGATTGGAGGCTTTTCAAAAGGCAAAATATTTTAAATCAAATTTGATTCATCATTCCACTTCAAGTAGCAAGTCTTTTAAATGTAGTCTTTAAAAACTACTGAATACCTAAAATTTCTTCTGCTGATTAATCTATGACAAGCTTTTTGTGTAGTAAAAATGGACTGCAAAAATGGTTTCTGGGAGCTGGGAAAAAGGTTTTTCTGGGGAAGCCAGCAGTGTTTATATCAATGTTGAATTATTTATGAGTCAGTCATATTAATGCTAAATTTTAACTGAGAACAACCTAATAATTTTGCCCCACATGCACTGTTTGCTTAAAATTATTATTTTATGAAAGACAGTCATGTTATGATTTCAGTAGAGAAATAAGAAAGTCATTCTAGTTCTATCATGGTCCATAGAAAGTTGCTTTGAATGCAACATTAAATCATCAATTTAACGTGAGTGTTGTCCTTCATCTGAGAACTTTCTGCTCCAAAGGACTGCGGATATTTCACAATGCGTCCTGAGGAGATCAGAGTTACTATTTAGTAAGGCCTTGATTAATCATCTGATGGCTATCACTAGGAATTAATTTGTGAACTCATATTTTGATGTGAAAGATGAACATATCGGTTTCAAAAAGCCCACTTAAATGGAGCCAAGAGCTGATGTAGGGCACCTCAACTGCGTCATGAACCAGACTGCATGGAGAGCTCTAAAACACAAGCAGTATCACAGGAATAATTTTCCAATAGAGTCTCAGATTCAAACATACTGCCCCACTTTCTCCTGAATAGACTTTTTGTTCCTATCTGACCGTTTGCCTAAATGTTTTCATTAAGAAAATATTGTCATAACTAGATAGATAATAAAAGAATGGTACCCTCTAGAATAAATCTTTAAGGGTGGTAGCTAATATTTAGCTTTGAGTCCCTGGTCTTCCCCTATCTACTTAGATGATCTCGAGAAGATGCTGTAGTCTGCCTAAGCCTTTGTGCTCTCAGCTGAACAATGGGAGAACTTGATTACTCTTCATCACTGCTCACCACTTGGAATTGTTTGCCAGATCAGATGTGAGAGGATATGTGCAGGATGCCTGGTAGCCAGCTAATTCTAGTTATTATCATTAGTAGTAGTACTAGTATGGTTTTAATCACGGAATTGAATCTAACAATATCGGAAAATATGTAATTTTGCTAATGGTAGCACTATGGCTATCATTTAATCAAGGACTAAAGTTATGCAATTAAAGCTAAAGATGTTCTCATGAAAGGTGGCTCAATTTCTGAAAAATATATTTACATTTACAGTTTTAACCAATATTTATGTCTACATGTCAGTAATGCAAAAAAATGTATTTACTCTGTGAATTCTGGCTATCTTACTTATCAATCATTCATCTATTCAGAGAATTTATAAACCAAAGGGTCTTGGCATGACGATTTGGACTACGTACCTCCTTCTATCCTATTGTGCCCTGATGGATATAATGACTTTCTAGATATTTGCATTTGTTTCTCACCAGACTAGGCTGAGTCTACATAGACAAAAGGAATAGATATTTCAAGGGAACAATTATAAAAAATAGGAATTTAAGATCCAAATTATCCTGCAAATAAAGGATAAATTCATCAGCTCATCACTTGAAAAGCTCAGGGAACAGCTGACTCAATCTGTTTCACCATAGGACACAGACCATTATTTTCAATGAAAGCATCATTCAAGTGAAGATATTATAAGAAACAGAGCGGCTAATTAGTTGTTCACATATATCCTACAGATCCCATTTAGTTCTTCCCAGAATCCCAAGCTATGCTCAGATAAAATTAATTTAATTCTGAGCTAAAAAGAAGGTGTTAATGTCCCCCCTCTATCTCTGAGGGCGAACAGTTAGGAGGAGGGTGTGTCTGTGTAGGAGGAATAGGTTTCCAGAGTTGTTAATGTCACCAAGTATGCTATAATTTAAGGGTGTGATGGTTGTCCTTCTCGCACTGTCTTATCCCAATACCTATGATTGTGATGCCCCTCCTTTTGTGATTCATCAGGGCCATTTATATTCTCTCCCTTGCACAGTTTTCTAGTTACTTTCATTATTTAGGGCTGGAATGAAATCTTACCTTATGAGAATCAGATAATAATTTTTTGGAGATGTATCCTTTTGTTGAGTTCTAAACTATACAAAAACACAATTAAATATGCTATGAAAATCTATGTGATAATTTTCTAAAGGCCTCTGGATATTTTGCAGAGTTACGAAAAGAAAATTAATAATAAAGGCATCGGGGGAAACATTAGTAAAAATTTAAGAGGCCTATATTGTTAATTATCTCAGCCAGTTCGCAGGAAGTTAGCCAATTAAGGCAATTGTGAATATTCAAATCTTCTATTTCTTCAGTAGTTTGGTACTTGAAAACCACAATACAAGAAAGATTCTTTTTTAATTGCTCATTATTTCTTAGGCATCTCTACAACTGCCACAAAACTAGGATTAAGTTGGGCATTGATATGAAATTTAATGCAAAGGATTTTTACTGAGCACTTATTAAGTGTATTAATATTCATTAAGTGAAATTCAGGAACAATAGAAAACAAAATCCCGAGCCTCTATGCAAATCAACTAAAAATATGGATATGCTTTAGTAGGAAAGCTGGAAGTATGTTATTAGTATACTAAGTAGGTTATTAGTCATAAAAATGTAGAAAAATTGTAGCAAAAATGTAGGTGTTGAGAAGTTAGGTAGCACTCCTTGGAAAAGATGGACTTTGTGCTGGAAGAGGGAAATAAAGGAATATTTCAGGTGGGCCCAACAGCATGATTAAAGGCATGGAAGAGAATCTGAGATATTACTTATACAGATTGTTTTCCACCACCATTTAATATGTTTTAAAGATATGTGTATACAATTTTTTTAAAGTGACACAAAATATTCTGGAAAGTATTTCTCATTGGTAGGGAGCAAGTGATACGTTATCGTACATAGGAAAAATGAAACGCCAGGAGCCAGATGGCAAGATTCAGAAATGAAAGTCTGGATTACAAACCTCAAGAGGTGGGACCCTTTATAGATTAACACGCTAGTTGTTTCAACAATGTGTATGGTGACCCTTGTAAAATGTTAGTGCAAAATCTTCACCTGGGATTAAGGTAATAGAGAGATCCCTACCCAAGTCACTCTGCACTATGCAATGTTAATATGTCACAAATTCTTGAGAGTGATTTATATTACATGTCTATTATACAGGTAAATCTGTTTTATTAATATTGTAAGTCTAGGTCGTTTGCCAGCACATATTTTTTCAGGTAATACTGTTTCTCTGTGCATGTGTGCAATAAATCTTCTCTCTTCCAAATCTGTGCTTTAGTAGCAAGTCCTCATTCTGCATCCCAATAAAATGAAATGTCATAGTGAATAAAGCACTGTAGCTACATTTCTGATGAGATCCTAAAAGAACATGCTAGGAAAAAAAAAACACTTTGAAATAGTGATGAAAAAGAAGCAAATTCCCAGCTAGCAATCTGTCTGTTCTAAGGGGAGAAGCTTCAATGTGGAAACAGTGTCCACACAGTGGGACCTCTGTGCTCCCCTTGAGCAGACTTCTGTGCTCCTTGAGGATAGGATCTTCATTCTTTCTCTTCTTCTTTCTAACAATACATACAGACTAGCTGGGTCACCTTAATCTGAAATCAGAGAATCTCTGTATATGCACTCTGGGCAGTCTGGCTTGCAGTTGATATAAAGACTATTCACTGTGAAGAAGATTCCTTCTCAATGGCTCACCAGAAGAATTTATCCATGTTAGTATTCTTTATAGCCTTCACTTTTGAAGCCTTGAGGGATAGGAAGACAACAGTGTTGGAGGTATTCTTTTTTTGTCATTGTTTCCCGCTTAATATCAATCTTTTTTTCTTTTAATTCTTTTAATGTTAACTTATCTTTGAGAGAGACGGAGCATGAGCTGGAGAGGGGCAGAGAGCAAAGGAGACACAGAATCCAAAGCAAGCTCCAGGCTCTGAGTTGTCAGCACAGAGCCTGACTTGGGGCTTGAACTCATGAACCGTGAGATCATGACCTGAGCTAAAGCAGAATGCTTAACCTCAGACTGAGCCACTCAGGCACTCCTATCAACCTTTTTAGAAGCAGGTTCAAGATGATGGTATAAAAGAGTTTGTATATGTAATGAACACTCTACTGTACTCATGTGCCAATGAGTTTGCCTTTAATTCACAAATTGCTGAAGAGCGAGTAATTTCTAATACTGTTCTCAGTTTTAAACTCCCCCTTGTTTAAGCATCAAGAACTACAATCCTTTAATACCAACAATTATAGTATATTTAATGCATTTTAAGCTATGTTCTTTGAATCATTTAGGTCCGTAAGGGAAAGCATCTCTGAATTTTGTTTTTATGGGCATACTGATTTAGCAACTATGTACTGTACTAAAGCCAGCAAATTTTTTGGTGGATCTGCTCATATTCAGGGATATTAAGCAACTCAATTGGAAACTTAATCTGACTTAAATGTTCCCTGAAATAAGTCATTACCTTCACATTTGGTTTACACTGTATACCTGTTTAAGTATATCTTTAAATTACATTTCTTTGGAACCACATAAAGACTTCTTTACACCAAGATTTTAATCTCTACAGTTATATGACACTAAATCCTAGGCAAACAGCTGGATTTTGTAGGGAGCTCTCTGTCTTGAATTTGTAACAAGTTGGTCTGACAGGTCTGATTTTCATGGAGACTTTGCCAATCATTTTACTTTTTATCAAGAAAGTACAAAAGAGGAAAAAAATCGTATGCCTATGTTTGCTCCTCAATTTGAAAATGATGGCCTAAATGAGGAATTATTCATTATTACCATCACCCCAACCTCAAATTCTCCCCTAGTTTACAGTTTGTAAAAATCGATACAGGAGTAGGGGATGGCATCACAAGCCACTAGGGGTCAGCAGACACCAAGAATGTTTGGCATCATTGTCACTGTGAGGGAATCAGAAGATAAAGGACCTACAGATATCTCAGTGGGTGCCATACATACCCTTTCCTGGTACACACTTCCATTTTAATTCAGATTATAATGAAAGAAAAGTACCATGCATCTTTATGTGGGATCTATCAAAACTTTGTAGATTCTCAATGTTCCATCCTTAGTTTCACTGCCTTTGAGTATGTAAATGAATAAATGGAGGAAGACAATTAGAAGAAATCAGGAAAGCCAGGCAACTGCAAAAAAAGAAAGGCGGAACGTAGAAGCACAGCTAGCTACGTTTATTCGTGCCTAACTCCAAAGATCTGTGGGATCTTCTTTCTGTAATCCAGAGGATCTCAATGTGTGATACTAGGACGCCAAGCATCAGCATCCCCTGGGAAGGTAAGAAATGTAAATTCTTGGCATCACCCCAGAAGCACTAAACCAAAGACTCTGGGACTAAACACTGGAAATCTGTGACGAACGAGACCTCCAAGTGATGCTGATGCTAGTTACTGTTCAAGAACCACGACTCGAACTTGTAAGTTGAGATGATATAACCAGCAGGAAGGACATAATTGTATTTACTTTAAAAGATCTAATTGAGTGGATTCTTTTAACTATCATGTGACTGCCTCTTCAATCCTAAGTGACTCTTTACTATGTGATATGTACTTGTGGGCAAGACGATCTTTGAATTATTTCCAGTTCAGCTGGAAAGTAGGCTAACCCTGTTGGGAGCAATAACAAAACACTAGTCATTCCCACATGAAGCACATTAAATGTAAAGGCCCATGAGGATGTGAGCTGCTTATCAAGGTCAGTAAGTCACAGGATGAGATGGTCCCAGAAGACCTCCAGCTTTTGCCTAAGCAGTCTGCTTAATAATTTTTTTCTTGAGGGAAGAGCAGAAAAATTAGCAATGTCCGGGATGGGATCCCCAACTCACACCTGTCTCTGTACCAGATGATGCAGGTATAAAAAGCTGCCAGACTCTCCTTTTCTCCTGTATTTAATTCCAGCTCATCTCTTTAAAATCTCACTTTGGCCAGTAAATACCATGAGAATCACTTTCCTTTGCCCAGTGACCTAATCTCTGTGCTCGAAGGTTGGCCTAAAATCATCCCCAACAGATGCAGGCCATTTCTCTATTTAGAGATGGATCAAGATGATAATTTATCAACCTCATCATTAGCAGCTGTAGCAGCAGGAATGGCATACTGAATAACCAGTATGCAGAATGTTTTGTATAAGTGCAGGAGCCAAAAATCTAGGGACCGACAATGGAGTTGTAAAAACAAAATAGCACTTAAAAAAATTTACAGACAACAGTGTAACATGCGCAAAGGAATGGTAAATGGCAGGAATAGGTGGTATGAAATTTTAAGAAGTGTGGATTTTAGCAATTTTCTCCCACCATTAGTTACTCCTTCACAGCCAATACATAAACAAACTGCCCATTGTCTTAATCCAATAGAAAGTCACTTCTGTGAATTATTTTGGTCCAGTATAATTGGAATTTTAATACACTCAAATCTCACTGTAATTTACGTATATGCTATTTTAAGAAAACATTCCATTCTAGGATTTGCATATCCTTATAGGAAACTTTAATTTCTCTTGCAGGTGGGCAGTTATTTTAGTCTATAAAAGTCTATTTGCCATTTGGTTTCTTGTATCCTGTGTCTTGATCCCTGAAGAAGGTAGATGGTAATGCAATATAACCAGTACTAGCATTCTGTCTCTGGCTATCCATTATCTACCAGGAAGTGCTATAATTTGAGAGGCTACTTGAGCACAGGGCTTTTGTGTCATTCACCTTCATTTCTTCAGTATCTGAGAGCACAGTGAGTTTCTGGCTCATAGTAATCCATGAATATAAGATGAATGAATGGATCCACAGATTATGTGCAATGGCTATCATACATCGCTATCCTTTTTTAGAGTAGACACAGTGTGATAGGAGGAAAAGTAAGAATGCCTTTAAAATTCTGGATTTCTTATGGTTTAGCTAATGAGGAATCATGTGGCTTTTAAAAGAATATTCTGTGGCAAATTTTTTTCAGCAATTTTTTTTAAGTGTGAAAGAAAGCTAACTTTCAATAAAACAAATGTGATTGCATGTCCTTCTGTGTACTGAGAAAATGTGATGAGCTCTATCCAGTGAAAAACCCTGACTTACAGGTACAGTGTTATCACCAGATAGAAATGCAATTTCAAATTTTCTCCACACACATTGCATCATTCACCTTTCTATCTCCAATACTGAATACAGTGCCTGGCACAGGAAGGTACCTAATAACTAACTATTGATGAGCGAGTAAATATATATGAACAAATAAAGGAAACTCAGGAGGTATGTGCCCATGTATCGAATGTTTTAACTACTAGGGTCTCTCAGGGATCTGCTTTTAATAGATAAGAATGATTTATAATTATGTAGTAATTTATTTTAGCAGAAATTTTTTGTATGCTTACAGACAGTGAGAATAATTTTTCTTAAATTGTTCCAATATTTTCAAGTAGCAATCTGTTCCCTTTCTTTCCTAGAGTCCATCTTTTAAAAATAGAATGAAGAATAACTCCATTAGAGTTCTAAAAGTTTATTAAAAATTCTGAATGAATAGAAGAGACACTCACAAGCTCTCATCATACTTAAATGGTGTTTGACGTTTTTCAATTTTTAGTTCTCTAAAATAAATAATTACAAATTCTCTTTATTCCTTGCTCCTCTTTCCTTGTGAGTTTCCAATATCACACACTCCTCTTCTCAGGGCTGGCCGACCCTGTGCTGATCATAACACTCCTACTTAATCTTTTAAAATGAGGCATTTTCATTTGAGAACTGCAATGTAAAGTTTGCCTTTCCACCTCCATTCATGTGTTTATTTGACCAGGAAAGTCCATATGAAGGTGACTTATTACTCTGCCTCTTTCCTCAAAATTTGTTCTCAAACTGATGGGAAGATTCCACAAACATCAAGGCAAATTGTTCTTACTCTAGAGGCAGGGAGTTAAGGCATGTTTTATCCTGAAAGGGCTCCCTGGAGACCTTGAAGAGCATGTGTGAATACAAACAGCACGAGCTTCCTGTGGTTGACTACAAAGTGCCAGGTTGCAAAACCATTTCCTGTTTCTTAACATAAAATGGAATCAGGTACAGTTAAGTACCATTTGGAAATTCTGTAGATATATCAGCCCACAATAAGATTTGATCAACTGAGTATTATTAGCTCTGTGTCTTTCATTTGGCCACATCTTGCGATTCTCCCTGTTTTAAGTAAAACATGAAATAGACTATGGGGCAATTCTAACCATATCATTCTGATCACTGGGCTATGAGATAATGATCTCTGGTCAACATGTCATTGAATCTTGTGTTACCTCATTTTTCCCCCATTTGTAAAATGGGAATAATAATCCTATTCTCTGTATGTCTTGCTAAATCATCTTGATAAATACTTTGCATTTTAAGGGTATTTAAATTTTAAAAAAGAGAGAAAATGAATTCCAATTTTAGTACCTCCCTACCCAAAGGCAACAGTGCAAGCAGAAGCAGTGAGTGCTGTGTATGGGGGCCCCTGTGCAGACCTCAATTCCCTCCGAGAGGCAGATTCTGACTCCAGCTATGTGTGAGATTGGCTCTGCACTCAGGGGAGATTGCTAAATTATCCGTGCTTTGATCTATTCCTCTCAACTAGCCTTTATTGTCTTTATACTCTTTATTATAATCACTTTTGATATGGCTAGCTTCATTTTGTTTTGCCAATACTATATGGGGAAAAAAACCCACACCTGACAGTAGGACAAATGATGTGACACTTAGAATAGCTGAGGTTAAGAAAAGAATTCTCTCCAAAGGAAAATATTTCCCCCACACGCGGCCTGAGAAGATGATCTTTGCACTACTTCATGGAGTACTTGTTCAGGCAACTCCCATTAATGATAATGGGAGCTAATCGGTGAAAGAATAAACACCTTATAACACATTACATTTAAAACTCAGCATGAACCGAAAAACAGCTATTTTACTCAGTTAGCAGGATGGATGCTTTTAGAGTAAAGGGAAAGCCTGCTGTTGGGTTCACAATTCCTCTAGGTATAAAGGAAAGAAATTATTTTAAATGTTATTTGTATCTGTAACCCACTACAGTGCTCCAGCTATAATTTGCAGCAACATGTCAGTTAAGTAATAACTGACACACTATAACGCCTTTAATCAACACGCAAACACCAAGTGTGCAAAGGCTGACGCCGCGGCGGGAGCATGCCATTCCTGAGAGAAAACAACTCTATTCTCCATCTCTCTGCTTTCTCTTGCTCCCTTTTCCCATTTAACATTTCTCCACATCTCACTGTGTCCTCAATAGAAAACGGCTAATTTCTGCAAATCATGACTGATCTGTAGAAGACAGACTCATGTTTTATTCAATGAGATACCAGGATAGAGTTTCCCTTTAAAATGGTGTCTGTTCTGATTTCCACCATTTCCCCTTTACGATGTATTATGAGGATGCCCTCCCTTCTGGATCTCCAAGTCAAAAGCTCATGTACTGCTTCTGATTTCACTTCAGAAGGACCACCCCTTGCTCTCTGGCTTTTTTGAACTCTTAATGGATGTCAGGTCAGTTTTTCCTAAGATACTAACCTTGTTAAAGTTCAATGCCTGAAATTGAAGTGCTTCCTTTGAGTCCAAAATCTAGTAAGAAGATCACATAAAAATGCCCAACCAAACAAAAACGGTCATTGGAACAAAATGCTGCCATAGGGTCCATGAACTCAATGCCCTCTTTGGGCAGTCCTCTGCAGTGTGTCCCTTGCTTTCCCTCCTGTCTCGTGCTCAGCATTTCCCTTGCCAGCTTTCTGGTTCCCCCTTTTTCCCCTCTTCATCAGCAACATGTAGCCATGGAACTGGTACTGATACAATCGCTGCTTCTTCCCCAACTTACTGCACCTTAACCTCTGTACCAGAGCACCTTCATCAGACTCTACATCCTTCCTGAGGGGTAGCTACAAGAGCCCCATTCTTTCTTCCTAATTCATTCACTCAACAAACATTTAATGAGCATGTACTGCTAAGGTACTATTGTGGAACCTTCTTTTCACACTAAGGGCTTTATGGAGGCAAGATGTCCCTTGTGTGACTGAGGAAAAAATCAGTCTCTTTGAGGGACACGGGCTTGCCAAGAGGAGAAAGACAATCTGGAAGGGAAGTAATTTTAGAGGAGTCAGGGCTTGCAGATTCTCCTTATTCAATCCACATGGACACTGAAGACACCGTTTTAAACTAAGGAAAAAATCCTGCTTAGCTCTAGTAGAAGAAAGGAAGAAGAAGGACTCAGCAGTACTTTTAATTAGTTCATTTAGTTATAGATAAAATTACCTTCTACCTCCATTCCTTCTCCTCCACCTAACACTGTGATTTGGGCCAGTTTCATTCTGACACAATATAAGGCAGACTATGAAGACATCACAAATGTGGCAGACTTCGACAAAAGTGAGAGCTTGGCTGTTCTGAATGAGTCTCCAGACTCCTTCTATGGTTCCTGAAGTGGGTCTTGATTACCCAGGTAAATGTGCACTCTGTTGGAAATCCTACCAGCTACTTCTTTCAGACAATTCTCTGGAGTGCTCATTTCCTAGCTAGGGAAACATATTTTTTTTTCTTTATAGAACTGAGGCAACTACAAAATTCATTAAGTTTCTTTGGCAGGAATAACTGCTTCAATACACAAATATGGAAACTGAGTCCCCAAGACTTTAGATCTCTTAGTTGCTGTCGCACAACTTATTTGTGACAGAGTCTGAGACCAAAGCTCTGTCTAAAATACTGTTGCTTTCCTCCATCCTGGAAAAGGCTGTATCTAAAAATCTCTAGGACACATAAAGGTGAACAAAGCTGACTGCCTCACATTCTTAATATATTGCTCAAGTCTCAAGTCAGTGTTAATGTAGCATCAATCATGTGATGACATTCTATACCACTGACAATACAAATAGCATTCAGGAAGCACCTGTTAGTCCTTTTTGCACTTAAAATTAAACATAAAAGAACAGCATAATTCTTAGTTGCCTAGAGTTATTTTAAGTAAAGTACTTTTTAAAGATGAGTGAATAATTTATCCACATCCTCAGGCTGATTGTGAAATCCATTTCACCCCTAGATGTACTGGACACTAATAGTAACAACAGAAAGAAAGAGCAGAGGTAACAGAGAGTTCTAATGGCTTCTACAGGACTGCAACAAGCACATCCCTGAGTCTCTGCTTGTCATTTTGCCAGAGCAATAGGGGAAGAAAAAATTCTTTTGCAGTAAGAAATGAAAAGAAAATGGAGGCTCAGGGACAACATGACTCACAAAAATCCCCTTCCCTACAAAGGAAAATTAGAGGCAGAACTTCTAAAGTTAACATTAGAAATGCAGAATGATTTCTTTCAGTCATTGGGTTCTTACTAAAGCTCATGATGCAAGCCCAAGGGATTTGGGCCAAGTAACTCCAAAGCGGGCCAGACTTGATTCATTCACAATTTGCCTCTCTTGGACATTCTAAGACTCATTTTAATTTAACAGAATGAAGACTCAAATATAACTAACTACTGGGGATTCAAATGAATTTCTTGTAACTCCATGTATACTATGTACTTTATTTTCAATTAATTGTTTTGATTAATTGTTTCAATTAATTATGCCAGTGCTTTTAGTTTATAATTACTAACGGACAGTGATTCTAAGATGGCTGTTAACATTTCTGATTTTGATCACAAAATCCAGATTTCATGAGAAGAATGAGTTAGAAGATAAAGACTGAAAAATATAACTATTATTTTATATTGACTGAGAATCCATAACATGAAAGTATGAACAATTAAAATATGATATTTACGATTAAGAGTACATCATAGATAGCATGAAATACATATTACGCCATTCTAATGTATGGAAAAGATAATTTCTCTTAAATGGTAAATATATCTTAAAATCTGTATTGCATTCCTAGCCACATGGACAATTACATTTTGAGCACTCAATGAATTATTTATTGTTCAAGAGTTATCAACCTAACTTCCCCACTCACAATTTGGATTCATTTATAGGAGAAGATATTTTCCAGGAAGCACAAGAATTTAAAAGTAAAGGCCATTAACTTACAGTCAGAAGTTCTGGTGGATTCTAGTTTTGCTTCTCTGACTTAATAGTCATATGATTTGGAGAAAAATCACTCAAATGTTTTGAATTTTGGAATTATAATGTCAAAAACAATAATAGATAGATCTTTCTCTTAACTCACAGGGTCATGAAGAGGACCATGTACAATAATGGATATGAATCACTTTGAAAATTGCATATAATATGATTTCTCTCAAATGGCTATGTAGATCCCTTCTCTGATATTCCAAGAAAGGTGAGTGTTATTGTTGATGTCCTTATTCTATCAATAAATAGAATTTATTTTATCTTCTCCTTTTCAACCCACATACCTTGTTGCATTGACAAGGCTAGAACTGTATTCTGTCTTCTCCTTTTCAACCCCAGACCCTGTTGCATTGACAGAGCTAGAACTGTATTTAATAAGCATGTATTGAGACCCACCAATAAACTTAATTTTCAAAATAGAGAATATCATTACTTTCCTGAATTATTGGGCCCCATTGGAGGCAGAGATAGAGGTCAGATGATCAGCCTTTGATATTTATCTTGTTAAAATATTGGGAGGAAAATCAAACATTCACATTTATTGTGCATAAGCTATTACATATTTTTAGCTTTGCATGTTTTCATTTAAATTTCTTGAGCAATCTCTCCTTGTGGACTATGATTTTCCCCCTTTGTTTATTTCTTCGTATATGGTCAGCTCAGAGTCAAGAAGCTAATCCTGGATTCTGAATTCCATGATCTTTGAGGTCTAACAGCTTGCTAAGAAAGGTTTATTTCAAATTTGACTTTTTTTTCTTTTTTCTTTTTGACAAAAATGGTTCCTGAATGAGAGGTTAGAACATGTTTGTCATTTATTTCCAGGATGATATTTTTCTGTAACTCTTGAGTATTTTTTTTAAACTGCTTTGACAACAATCATTTCTATCTTGTTTTTGAAGTCATGCTTGCTAAACCCTACATTTCATTTCATAGTGTATCAGTCCTATATTGGCTGTTGATCTATTATGTGCAAACTGCAGGTACAAAGAGACTCTACACAGCTTATACCTGAAGTGTAATTAGATCAATGAGAAAAATTAAAAGCAGAAAAACAGATTTCTGTCTAAAAGGCTAATTTATTATAGGAATTGTTCTGATTCTTTCCTGTAACAACTTTCAAAGATGACTTGGTACATAGTTTATCTTAAAGAGTAAAGCTTTATGGAATCAGGATAAGATTTTTACTCATGTAATTTACATAATTAAAGTCTTTCTGCAGGTATTCAGTCCCCATTTTGTTATTTATGTAAGACCTGTAAAACATAATTTAATACCAAATGTGCAAATAATCTTATATTAGTTGAGGCTCTCTGCTTTTTTCCATGAGACCTGGTTTATCTTCAATGAAGGTAGATTAGGAAAATGGACATCTGCCTTGTTATTTGATTGTACTCATTCTCAGTGCCTAACTACTGCAGTGGTAGAAATGCAGAGACGGATGGGTAGGAGGCAGAAATAATTTCTGCATATAATGACAGCATGAATCAAGTTACATTTGCAAGACATTTTTCCTTTTGAAGATGTGCCTAGGATTAAAATCTAAACATCTAGTTTACACCTATGGCAATGTTTGGTTGGATATACATGGATACACATGGGAATACATTTATAGAAATATGAAAAGATCTCTAAAACAGGTTGCAAAGCCATGAAGGGACTAATAGTATTGACTATTTTAGGAGGTTTTCCCTAAGTAGAAATTATCTACATTTTCTTACATTCAGGCTTGTTCTTAATTTCAAGGTAACTTATGGAATTCTCAGCAAACTTAGACCCAGTTGCTCTTATCATCTCTTATCACTTGACTTCCTAAGATAACCAGATGATTTGGAACTCCTACTTTGTTTAATGAGTTAACTTTTTCAGTCACTGAGGAATTAAGAAATGAGTATAAGTCATTGAAAAAGGCTTTTTTTTTTTTTTATGGTACACATGTAATTCTTCTTAAGGACAGAAATGCAGAAGAGCAAAATCTTTCCTACAGATCTGATCCTGCTATTGTTGAACTGATGTTTTCAGGTGGAGTCATAATTCCTAGATTTTTTTAAGGATCAACCAATTGTAAAGCTAAGGCTAAGATACCACTGCTAAGCTTAGGTTGATTATAATCCTTCATGAAATCATTTCCAGAATCTTGTGAATGCTAAACATTTTTTAAATGTTTCCTTAGATAAATTTCACTTTGAGATAAAACAAATAGGATAGTTTAATGATGATCCTACTTTTTACAATTCCATCAGTAAGAAAAACATTAAAGCACACATGTAAGCTAAATTACATCATTGCTTCCAATTGTGTATGAAATAAGGTTGCACCTATATTATACAATGGAATCCAAGCAGGAACCATGTCTTAGAATTCCTGATAATCCTCCCAGCTGTAGGATTACAACATTTCCATATGAATTCTAATCTCTCATGCTTGTCAAACTCATAATTCAAATTTGTCATGGAGTAGACAGTAATATTTGCTTTCTTGGGAGTGATGTGATCATCACTTCCTTCTTCATACTCTGTCAGTTTCTCTGAATGACTGATCTATTCCAACTACACATATAGCCAGGAAGCTCCTACAAAGTGACTTTTTTTTTTTTTAAGAAAATTATAATTGCCTAAAATGTAGGCATCCATCAGAAGTGGATAAGAGTTGGCTGTGTTCAATAATATCTATCATTCAGAGGGCAAATTGGCTGAGAAAAAAATTCCAAGCTTCTTTGCAAATTAGATGTTCAGAAGGGCAATGCAATATTGACTTAAAAAGAAAGATAATATACAAGGGATGGTCAGATTTTTGAGAATCAATAGGAGTTTCAAATAAAAAAATACATCCTATATGTAAGACAACTATCGTTGACTCTTAAACCTCACTGAATTAGATATAATTTCTACCACAGTAAGACAATGTTACATAGTAGGAAAAAACACATAATAAAAAAAAAACCACTTTATTAAAATGCTTATTGAAACATACTATTACTACTAAAATACTTAGTATTTTAACACATATTTAGTAGTATTTTAATTACTTGAGCACCTGAACAAGCTACCTCCCTGATCAGAACCTCATTTTTAACTTCATTTTTCTTATCTGTGATATGGCAATGCGATAAAAAATTTTATAAGAGAAGAGTTTGCATCCCGTCCTTTCTCCCTTATCGTCTGAAGCAGAAAGTTGCTAGTCCTTTGTTGAATTGGAAAGGGCTATGTAAGAATGGAACAACCGGAGAAGACAAGGAGAGGCTTGCTCTCCTTGGGAAAACTGAGGGAATCCTGGAGGGTATGAGAGTGGACTGAGTAAGAGACAGTGGAAGCGGCCAGAGAGGGGGGTGGACAGAACCGAGCAAAGCCAGAGGGACTGATGCTGGAACAATAAAGAGCGAAGTTTTGGAGATAGTGTTGCTTAGATTTTTTTAGAAGAATTTTGGTGTGCCTGGGTAGCTCAGTCAGTTAAGAGACTGACTTCAGCTCAAGTCGTGATCTCGTGGTTCGTGAGTTCGAGCCCCGCTGTGCTGACAGCCAGCTCAGAGCCTAGAGCCTGCTTCGGATTCTGTGTCTCCCTCTCTTTCTGACCCTACCCTACTCACGCTGTCTCTCTCTCTCAGAAATAAATAAAACATTAAAAAAATTGGAAGAACTTCTGTGATCCAGTGCATTGGAAATTTCCATATTCTGCACAAAAACTTTGATGAATATCTATACTATTTTTCAATACGTTTCGAGACCAGGATGAGTGGTGTGCATGTATGTGTGTGTGCGTGTGTGTGTGCACGTGCGTGTAAGCTTGTGTATGTTATCTTTTATCAGATGCAAAATAGTCAAAATCGACTTTGTGAAATGCAAGTACGATCAAATGGCCCAGTTAACAGGGATAACCCTTTCTTGCAGGACTGTTATAACAACTAGAATTATTTATTACATTGCCTGACACATTGCAAGTGAGCAATAAATAGTAGCTATTTGCTGACTCCTAATGCAAAGAGTTGTTACAACAGACATCATTTCAGTGTTAGCCATGCTTCCCAAGTCATGTGCTCAGGCTTCCAAATTGTATAGGATGCTATCAATAGATTATTGGAAAGGTAAAGATGTCACTACTATTATGTAGGAATAAATTCCACTGGTTTCTGAAAGGTCAGACACTTACAGGACATATTTTATTAAACAACAACGACAAAAAGGAAACATGCTGAAGTGAAAAGAATAGAACATGGAGGAATGGTTAGGGCATTTCAACTAGAACAATGTTAGCATTAGGTCTAATTCACTAAATGTTGTTGCTGTGATGGAAGTTGGGACTCTTACCAGGGTAATTTTATTATTTTCCTTGTAGTATGCGGAATCAGTACATTGGAAACCCTGTGCTATTTGGGAAGGAATAAAATGAGTAAATTTCTTTTAAGACTGTGTTATCCTAATAACACAACATGATCATTAGCAAAGTGAACAGTGTCAAGTGCTGTGACTGTTTCTCCCAAGCCAGTTATAAAACTGATTTTAAAACACTTAAAAGGTGTTGACCCTTGAAAATGAAATAAAATTACCCAGTGTATGGTAAGTGCTCACTGTAATAAATTTGAATTTAATCCAATATATTGATATTGTTGTTTGATGGTAGAGACTGACACTGTCTTTGATTTATTTATTACCTTTCAAAGGGAGAGCTGAGTCTTGAGGATTTGAAGGTTTGGGATCTATTTCTAGCTCCATTAATTCACCAAGTTGTAATAAGCAAATAATTACCCATGTTCCTGATACTAAAGCATTAAAAATGTATTTAAGAAATAGGTCACAGAAACATTACATTAAACAAATAGATGATTGTAAATGGTATATGTGTTTAAGGCAAACATTATAATGATCTATTCCTTCATCATAAAGAAAGATGCTAAAAAAAGACCTAATGTGACACTGATTATTAAATACTTTGTAATGAATTGTTCTGGATGCATGTGGATTTATTATCAAGTATACACATGTACATACAATTCTGATGATTAATGACATAATACGGTCCATTTCTCTTTCTTCCTGGCCAGAAGAATTATTACACAACATTTATGCAAACCACTAAGGTCAAGATCTTCCTCCTGCTCTCACATCATCTGGTTCTTCCAGGCTGTGGCTAAAGACAGCTGGAAAGTAAGCAGACTATGACCTGTCTTGGTGGCCACCAAATGAAAGGACTTATATGCTTAAATGATGCAAGCCTCATTCATGAGTGCAGAAAATCCTCTTCCCGACTGAGGATTCTGGAATTTGGTCTTGTAAGCTCTGTGATCTTTCTGTCTTGCAAGAGGTACTATTGCAGCTACTTTTGGTGCGGGGAGATGACACATTCCCTACCCTCGTCTATAAGGGACGTTATTCCCATCTCCTCCATCTTCTGAATACATTTTCTCAATCAGTACATCTCTTTCTTAGAAAGTTTCCCCAGTGGTGATTCTGCTGATCAGAGAACAACGAATCTATTCTCTATCAGTGGTAGTCATAGGAACTAGCGTTCTCCCCTTCCCCGGCATTTCAGTTGAGAAAAGGATAGAAATGGAGATACAAGTTTAAACATTTAATAGCACTTTGATGAATACTTTTATGATTTTTGAATCTAATAATTGGTAGCATTCTATATGTCTTTGTTTATTTTACTAGTAATATTTTTTTTTTACTGTATTTAAAAAAGCATTGGGGGAAAAGACTGAAATAGAGCACAGGCCAGAGTAGAGAGTAGGTAATTGAACAATAATGTTCTAAGTTCTGCCATCCCAAATTATTTTAATAAAAAATAATTTTCAATAAATTGGAGATGTTACAAAGGAATAGTCAGATCAATTTGAAACTATGATGTTAGTAAATTAGCCATTTTGTTCTTACAAAATCTTTTTGAGCTCTGCGGACAGAGACTAGCCCATTCAGCTATTCCTCAGTGAAAGCTGTTAACGTTTCTGTTCTGGTGAAATGGAACCAATCCCACTCAGGGAAATCATTCAAGAAAGTCAACATATTCTTTTGATGAATTTGATCATTATTTTGATTGAATTATCTACCACGGTGGTTGAGAATTGCTTAAGTAGATAAGTCATCCTTCTAGAAGGCAGCTTTATTGGGCATAAGTTCTTTTGTAGCTGGTCTACTTAAAAAGTGTGTGAAATTTGAGCATTAGTCTGTATATGAGTATTTATCTAAGCCTTTGGCATCATTCAAATGCCTGAGACTCTAATTAAGAAAAAATGTGAGGCTCTAGGGTGGCTCAGTTGGTTAAGTGTCCTACTTTGGCTCAGGTCATAATCTCACGGCTTGTGGGTTCAATCCCCGCATTGAGCTGTGCTGACAGGTGAGGGCCTGGATCCTGCTTCAGATTCTGTGTCTCACTCTCTCCCTGCCCCTCCCCCACTCATTCTGTGTCTCTTTCTCTTTCTCAAAAATAAATAAGCATTAAAAAAGTTAAAAAAAGAAAAATTGTAACATCACTCTTAAATTTTGACATGTTTTAAAAACACAATCAGAACTAATGTTATCAAGAGGTATGACAAATGTTGCTATATATGGCTCTTTTCAAACCAGCTAGAAAATATTTAAGTAATTATATTCAGACATGACACTAAGCCTATATGAAAAATACATCATATATTTGTAGATCTATCAAGGTCTGTACAGCCATATTAAAATTTTTACAAAAATTTATACAGATAGCTTTAAAGAGACTGATGATTTTGTATCACAAGGTCAGGTTAAATAGCATTTTACTTGTTTTATAACATCTACTACCTACTGCTAAAACATTTTACAAGCAAATCTTATTTCATTTGATGTCCTAGCTGTTTCATTTTTTAATTCTCATCCTGCCTGGTTCACCATGGTGAAGTCTTGCCCTTCTTGTAGAAGAAAATTTTCTTCAAGAAAGAAGCAAGAGGGGCGCCTGGGTGGCTTAGTCAGGTAAGCGTCCGACTTTCGCTTGGATCATGATCTCGCGGTTCGTGGGTTTGAGCCCCGCGTCGGGCTCTGTGCTGACTGCCAGCTCAGAGCCTGGAGCCTGTTTCAGAGTCTGTGATTCCCTCTCTCTCTGACCCTCCCTTGCTCACGCTGTCTCTCTCTCTCCTAGAAATAAATAAATCATTAAAAAAAAAAAAGAAAGAAGCAAGACCCCACCTTTTCTTATTTTCATCTCTGTAGTGTTACATATCATTGAAGTTATGATACTAAGACTTCATACTTAAAGGGATGTCTAGCTGCTCTAGATATTATCTCAGGTTAGACTTAACAGCCAAAGCTGGTTTGTGTCTCCATCAGTGGGTGCTGTTTTGGGTGATGCTTGAGTCATATCCTCAGGAAATACATGGGGGATGCCACTTAGTGTCTCTAAGAGCCTCATTTTCCAATCTTCCTTCCATGGTTCTGCTGCCCTGTGCACACTGTTCCTTAGCAAACTCAGAGTGAGCACCCTGCTTTTCTATCAAATGCACTGCAGACACTGATACCCCTGTAAGGAATCAGCAAGCTGATCATAAGTCCCAAAGCTTTCTTCAGAGCTTTCTCTTCAGTGACTTCAGTTCCGTGACTTTGAAAGCTTTTGGCAACCAAATCCAGATAGTTGTCATCAATGTCCCTTAACTCTTAAGGCAAATATGCATATTAACTGAAACAGACAGTGATGCTAGGATTTAATTGCTTCTGAGGAAGAATAAAAATAAAGGTATATGTACACGCATTTGTAATATCTCTAAATTAATAATCTGTTTATTTTACTGTTTGGTAATAATCTCCCCTTTTGTTCTTCCCTTTAAGATATATTATGTATTTATTTGTCTACCTAC